>NC_059168.1:97200584-97502453 GCF_019923935.1 Bubalus bubalis
AGCAGTGGGATTGCTGAGTCATATGGCAGTTCTATTTCCAGTCTTTTAAGGAATCTCCAAACAGTTCTCCATAGTGGTTGTATAGGTTTGCATTCCCACCAACAGTGTAAGAGTGTTCCCTTTTCTCTATACCTTCTCCAGCATTTATTGTTTGTAGACTTTTTGATGGCAGCCATTCTGACTGGTGTGAGATGATGCCTCATTATGGTTTTTTATTTGCATTTCTCTAATAATGCATGACAAATTGCTGACAAAGGCCCATCTAGTCAAAGCTATGGTTTTTCCAACAGTCATGGATGTGAGAGTTGGACCATAAAGAAAGCTGAGTACCGAAGAATTGATGCTTTTGAACCGTGGTGTTGGAGAAGACTCTTGAGAGTCCCTTGGACTTCAAGGAGATCCAACCAATCCATCCTAAAGGAAATCAGTCCTGAATACTCATTGGAAGGACCGATGCTGAAGCTGAAGCTCCAATACTTTGGACACCTGATGCGAAGTACTGACTCGCTAGAAAAGACCCTAATGCTGGGAAAGATTGAAGGCAGGAGGAGAAGGGGACCACAGAGGATGAGATGGTTGGATGGCATCACTGAGTCAATGGACATGAGTTTGAGCAAGCTCTGGGAATTGGTGATGCACAGGGAAGCCTGGTGTGCTTCAGTCCATGGGGTCACAAAGAGTCAGATACAACTGAGCGACTGAACTAAACTGAATAATGAGTGATGTTCAGCATCTTTTCATGTGTTTACTAGCCATCTGTGTGTCTTTGGGGGAAATGTCTATTTAGTTCTTTGGCCCACTTTTTGATTGGGTTGTTTGTTTTTCTGGTATTGAGCTGCATGAGCTACTTGTATATTTTGGAGATTAATTCTTTGTCAGTTGTTTCATTTGCTATTATGTTCTCCCATTCTGAAGGTTGCCTTTTCACCTTGCTTATAGTTTCCTTCGTTGTGCAAAAGGTTTTAAGTTTAATTAGGTCCCATTTGTTTATTTTTGTTTTTATTTCCATTATTCTGGGAGGTGGGTCATAGAAGATTTTGCTGTGATTTATGTCAGACAGTGTTCTGCCTGTATTTTCCTCTAAGAGTTTTATAGTTCCTGGTCTTACATTTAGATCTTTAATCCATTTTGAGTTTATTTTTGTGTATGGTGTTAGAAAGTGTTCTAATTTCATTCTTTTACATGTGGTTGACCAGTTGTCCCAGTACCACTTGTTAGAGATGTTAGCTGTAAGATGTAGGTTTTTCATAAATGGCTTTTATCAGATTGAGGATTTTTCCTCCTAATCCCAATTTGCTGAGAATTTTGATCTGCAGTGGATATTGCATGCATGTGCTCAGTTGCTCAGCGGTGTCCAACTCTTTGAGACCCTGTGGACTATAGCCCACCAGGCTCCTCTGTGCATGGGATTTTCCAGGCAAGAATACTGGTTGCCATTTCCTCCTCCAGGGTTTTGTCAGATATTTTTTCCTGCATTTATAGAGATAATCATATGATTTTTCTTTTTCAGTCTGTTGCTATGGAGAAGTCACAAGATTGATTTTTGAATGTTAAGCCAACCTTGCATTCCTATGATAAACCCTACTTGGTCATGATGCAGAATCCGTTTTGTATATTGTTGGAGTTGGTTTGTTAAAATTTCGCTAAGAATTTTTTGCATCTGTGTTCATGTTGAGAAATACTGGTCTGTGTTTTTCTTTACTTGAAATGTCTTTTTCTGGTTTTGATATTAGTGTAAAGCTGACCTTATAAAACAAGTTAGGAAGCATTCTTTCCTTTTCAGTTTTCCAGAAGAGTTTATGTAGAATTGGTATGATTTCTTTTGTAAATATTTGGTAGATTTCACCAGTAGAGCCACTTGGAGTTTTCTTTGTGGAAAGGTTTTTGTTCTTTCCTTTGCTGTGAGCAGTTTTAGCTCACAGCAAAATTGAGCAGAAAGTAGAGAGTGTTTTCATATACTCCTTTCCCTCTTGATGCCCACAGCAGTTCCCCACTATCAGTGTCCACATCAGAGTGGATTACATTTGCTTTAATGATGAACCTACATCGATACCTCATTATTACCCAGCACCCATAGTTTAATTTAGGGTTCAGTCTTGGTGTTATACATTTTATGGGTTTTGACAAATGCATAATGACATGTATTCACCATTATAGTATCATAAAGAATAATTTCACTGCAGAACTGTACAAAGAAGATCTTCATGACCAAGATAATCACGATGGTGTGATAACTCACCTAGAGCCAGTCATCCTGGAATGTGAAGTCAAGTGGGCCTTAGAAAGCATCACTACGAACAAAGCTAGTTGAGGTGATGGCATTCCAGTTGAGCTATTTCAAATCCTGAAAGATGATGTTGTGAAAGTGCTGCACTCAATACGCCAGCAAATTTGGAAAACTCAGCAGTGGCCACAGGACTGGAAAAGGCCAGTTTTCATTCCAATCCCAAAGAAAGGCAATGCCAAAGAATGCTCAAACTACTGCACAATGATTTTGCACTCCTCTCACATAATAGTAAAGTAATGCTCAAAGTTCTCCAAGCCAGGCTTCAGCAATATGTGAACCATGAACTTCCAGATGTTCAAGCTGGTTTTAGAAAAGGCAGAGGAACCAGAGATCAAATTGCCGACATCCGTTGGATCATGGAAAAAGCAAGAGAATTCCAGAAAAACATCTACTTCTGCTTTATTGACTATGCCAAAGCCTTTGACTGTGTGGATCACAATAAACTGTGGAAAATTCTGAAAGAGATGGGAATAACAGACCACCTGACCTGCCTCTTGAGAAACCTATATGCAGGTCAGGAAGCAACAGTTAGAACTGGACATGGAACAACAGACTGGTTCCAAATAGGAAAAGGAGTTTGTCAAGGTTGTATATTGTCACCTTGCTTATTTAACTTATATGCAGAGTACATCATGAGAAATGCTGGGCTGGAAGAAGCACAAGCTGGAATCAAGATTGCTGGGAGAAATATCAATAACCTCAGATATGCAGATGACACCACCCTTATGGCAGAAAGTGAAGAGGAACTAAAAAGCCTCTTGATGAAGGTGAAAGAGGAGAGTGAAAAAGTTGGCTTAAAGCTCAACATTCAGAAAACGAAGATCATGGCATCTGGTCCCATCACTTCATGGGAAATAGATGGGGAAACAGTGGAAACAGTGTCAGACTTTATTTTTCTGGGCTCCAAAATCACTGCAGATGGTGATTGCAGCCATGAAATTAAAAGACGCTTACTCCTTGGATGGAAAGTTATGACCAACCTAGATAGCATATTCAAAAGCAGAGACATTACTTTGCCAACAAAGTTCTGTCTAGTCAAGGCTATGGTTTTTCCTGTGGTCATGTATGGATGTGACAGCTGGACTGTGAAGAAAGCTGAGTGCCGAAGAATTGATGCTCTTGAACTGTGGTGTTGGAGAAGACTCTTGAGAGTCCCTTGGACTACAGGGAGGTCCAACCAGTCCATTCTGAAGGAGATCAGTCCTGGGTGTTCATTGGAAGGACTGATGCTGAAGCTGAAACTCCAATACTTTGTCCACCTCATGCGAAGAGTTGACTCATTGGAAAAGACTGATGCTGGGAGGGAATGGGGGCAGGAGGAGAAGGGGACGACAGGATGAGATGGCTGGATGGCATCACCGACTCGTTGGACATGGGTTTGGGTGAACTCAGGGAGTTGGTGATGGACAGGGAGGCCTGGCGTGCTGCAATTCATGGGGTTGCAAAGAGTCGGACACAACTGAGTGACTGAACTGAACTGACTGAATTTCACTGTGCTGAAAAATCCTCTCTATTCATCCCTCTCTCTCTCCTAACCTTCAGCAACCAGTGATCTTTTTTAGTGTCTCCAAGCTTTGTCTTTTCCAGCTTGTCATAGAGTTGGAATCATACAGTTTTATGACCTTCTTTCACTTAGTAATATGCATTTAAAGCTCTTCCATGTCTTTTCATAGCTTGGTTAGCATTTCTTTTTTCTTTTTTTTTTTTTTTAGCATTGAATAATGTTAAATTATCTGGATATACAACAGTTTATCCATATACCTGTCCTACTGAGAGACATCTTTGTTGCTTCTAAGTTGGGGTGACTATGAATAAAGCTGCTGAGACATCCAAATGCAGTATTTTTTATGAGGCTATAGGTTTTCATCTCTTTTGTGTAAATATCATGGAGTGCAATTACTGGATTATTGTGGAACATTTTTTTAACTATGAATATAATTTCTCTAATAGATATGGAGTATTCAAGTAGTCTGTTATTTTTTTAGTGAGCTTTGGTTGTATTTTTCAGTGAGTTTGTCTATTTTATCTAAGTTGTTAAATTTATTCCCATGAAATTGTTCATAATATTCTCTTATCCTGTTACTATCTATGGGATCTATAATGATTTCTACTCTCTCATTCCTGATATAATTTGTATCTCCTTTCTCTCCCCACCCCCACCCCCGCTGATGATTTTGGCTAAGTTTATCAATTTTTGATTGATAGCAAAAAAGAGCATTTGGTTCCATTAATTTTTTTCTATTGGTTTTTTTGTTCTCTAATTCATTGATTTATGTTCATATATATTTTTAATTGGAGGATAATTGCTTTACAATGTTCTGTTGGTTTAAAGTATACATATGTCTCCTCCCTGTTGGACCTCCCTCCCACCCTGTTCACATTTTCATTTGCTTTCTTCCACTTACTTTGGGTTTAATTTGCTGTTCTAGCTTCTTAAAGTGGAAGCAGAGGTCAGTGATTTGAGACTTCCCTTTGTTTCTGATGTAAGCATCTGGTGCTGTAAATTTCCTTTTAAGTATTGCTTTAGTTTCATTCCACACATTTCAATATTTTGGGCTTTCATTTTCATTCAGTTCAAAATGTTTTCTAATTTTCCTTTTGATTTCTTTTTGATCCATAAATTATTTAAAAATGTGTTATTTCATTTCTAAATATTTGGGGATTTACTAGATATTTTATACTATTGATTTCTGCTTCTGTTGTGGTTAGAGAACATACTTTGTAAGGTCTGAAATTATTTAAATTGATTGAGATTTATGTTATGGCATAGAATATGGTCAATCTTGGTAAAGTTCTGAGTGAATTTGAAAAAAAAGTATATTCTGGAGTTTCTGCATAAAGCATTCTAATGAGATAAGTGAGTTAATAGTATTATTGAAGTCATCTGTATTCTGATTTTCTACTTATTTGTTCTCTTGATTATTGAGAGAAGAGTATTGAAATCTCCCATTATATAATTGTAGATTTGTTGATTTCTCTTTTAATTCTATCAATTTTGCTTTAATGCATTTTGAAATTCTAGTATTAGCTGTATAAGCCTTTACAACTGTTATGTCTTCTTGTTGAATTTATCTTTCATCTTTATGAAATGACCCACCTTCGTCTGGAGCTCTTCTTTGCTCTGAAATCCACTTTGTTTGATAATATAGCCATCTTTCTCTTGACCACTGTTAGCATGTGCCATGGTCTGACTGTACCTCCCAAATTCACATGTTGAAATTCACACACCCATGATAATGGAATTAGAACATGGGGCCTTTGGGTGGATCCCTGACGACTGGCATTAGTGCCCTACTAAAAGACACCCCAGAGAACTAGCTTATCCTTGCCAGCATGTGAGGACACAGTGAAAAGGTGCTCTCTGTGAACCAGGAAGTGGGCTCTTACCAGACACTGAGTCTACCAGCATATCCTCTTCTCTTCTCTTCTGTCAATAATCAAGAGAACAAATAAGTAATCAGTTAGAAATAGATGACTTCAATAATACTATTAACCCACTTACCTCAGTTACATTCATGGACTGCTCTATGCAGAAGCTGCAGAATACACCTTTTTGTTTTTCCAAATTCACTCAGAACTTTATCAAGACTAACCATATTTTATGCTATAACATGAATCTCAATCAACTTAAAATTGGACTTCCCAGCCTTCAGAACTGTGAGAAATAAATTTCTTGTTTATAAGCCATTCTATGGGATTTCTTTGAAAGGAATGATGCTAAAGCTGAAACTCCAGTACTTTGGCCACCTCATGCGAAGAGTTGACTCATTGGAAAAGATTCTGATGCTGGGAGGGATTGGGGGCAGGAGGAGAAGGGGACGACAGAGGATGAGATGGCTGGATGGCATCACTGACTCGATGGACGTGAGTCTCAGTGAACTCCGGGAGATGGTGATGGACAGGGAGGCCTGGCGTGCTGCGATTCATGGGGTCGCAAAGAGTCGGACACGACTGAGCGACTGATCTGATCTGATTTGTGGTATTTTTGTTATAGCACCCTGAATAGACTAAGAGAGCATGATGTATATTTTTAATCCTGTTATTTTCAACCTGTTGTGCCTTTATATTTAAAGTGGGTTTGTTGTAAGAAGCATATAATTGAATATTGCTTTTTTATCCAGTCGGACCATGCCTGCCTTTTATTTGGGTACTTAGACTATATTAAATGTTATTATTGATATGCTTGGATTTAAATCTATTCTTCCTTTTCTTCTGATTTCTTTTTAAGTAATTGAACATATTCCATGATTTCATTTTATCTCTTTTGTTCAGTTCAGTTCAGTTGCTCAGTCATGTCAGACTCTTTGCGACCCCATGGACTACAATCTCTTACTGGCTAACTATAATTTATTTTAGTAGTTGGTTTAGGGTGTATAATATACATCTTTAACATAAAACTGTTCATTTTCAAGCGATAATATATCATTTCATATATAAGAACTTCAGGCTTCCCTGGTGACTCAGACAGTAAAGAATCTGCCTGCAATTGCAAAAGATCCAGGTTTGATCCCTGGGTCAGGAAGATTCCCTGAAAAAGGGAGTGGCTACCCACTCCAGTATTCTTGCCTAGAGAATCCCATGGACAGAGGAGCCTGGTGGGCTACAATCCATGGGGTCATAATGAGTCCGACTCAACTGTGGCTAAGCACGCATGCATAAGAATTTTATAATAGTGTACTTCTATTTACTTCTCTCCCATTCTTTGTAGTATTGTCATGCATTTTACTTCCACATATGTAATAGTCTCAAGACATTGTTCTTGTATTTGCATTAAATAATTATCTGTTGAAGTCCATTATATTTAAAGAATTTTATTTATTTTTGGCTTGCTGGGTCTACACTGCCGTTAGGGGGCTTTCTCTAGTTGCGCGCAGGGGCTACCCCTGGTTGCGGTGTGTAGGCTTCTTAGTGCTGTGGCATCTCTTGTTTTAGAGCATGGGCTCTAGAGCACTTTGGGTTTCGGTAGTTGCAGAGCTTGGGCTTAGTTGCTCCACAGCAAGTAGGGTTTTCTCAGACCAGGGATTGAACCCATGTGCCCTGCATTGGCAAGCAGATTCTTTACCACTGAACCACCAGGGAAGTCCAGTCAGCTATCTTTTAAAGAGATTTGTAGAAGCACATAAAATGCACAAGTCTGAAAAGTGCAGCTCAATGCAGTTTTACAAAGTAGCAAACTATGTAGCTGCCACTGGATTAAGATACAAAACATACAAACACCCCAGAAGCCTACCTCCAGGCCCAAGTTATGAGCACTATTCTAACTTCTATCACTACCAGTAGTTTGCCTGTTTTTGTTTTTTAATTTGTTTGCTTATTTGGCCACACCAGGCAGCATGTGGGATCTTAGTTCCCTGACTAGGCATCAAGCCTGTGCCCCCCAGCATTGGGAGCATGGAGTCTTAACCACTGGACCGCCAGGGAAGCCCTAAGTTTATTTTTGAATTTTATATAAATGGAATCATATTGTGTATTTGTTGTTGTTTAGTTACTCAGTTGTGTCTGGCTGTGACCCCAGACCCCATGGACTGCAGCAGGCCAGGCTTCCCCATCCTTCACCATCTCCTGGAGTTTGCTCCAACTCATGTCCATCGAGTCAGTGATGCCATCCAATCATCTCATCTGTCGTCCCCTTCTCCTCCTGCCTTCAATCTTTCACCACATCAAGGTCTTTTTCCAGTGAGTCGGCTCTTCACAGCAGGTGGCCAAAGAACTGGATCTTCAGCTTCAGAATCAGTCCTTCCAATGAATATTCAGGGTTGAATTCCTTAAAGATTGACATATTGTGTATACTTTTTGTCTATTTTTACTTAACATTATATGCATGAGATTTATCATGTTTGTGTGTAACAGGAGCTTTATCCTTTTTCATTTTTCTATCATATTCCATCCATTTATGTATATATTTAGTTTTATTTGTCCTTTTCAGTGTTGATGGATATTTATTTGTCCTTTCGTGGTTGTTTCCAGGTTGGGGCTTTTATGAATAATGCTACCACAAAAGATCCTTGAACTTGTCTTTCGCTGGAAATAAACACCCTCTCTCTTGAATATAATTTCCTAAAGTGGAATTGTTTAGTCATGAGGAATGTATATGTTCACTTACTAGGTACTGTCAAACTGTTTTCAAAAGTGTTGCACATTCCCATCAGGGGGAGGAGTCTAGTTGTTCCGCACCTTTGCTGGTATTTGGTATCATCAGAGGATGTAATAACAGTTAATACAGAGCTCCCCTCAGGGCATTTCCCTTCTTTCTGGGATCTTGGGTCCTCAAATCCTAGCTGCTTTCGTTGCTCTCTGAGATGGTTACATAGCCATGATTTTGTTGCTGTTATTTTATCCAATTTTTATGGTTAATCTGATATTAGTTACTTTGTCATAAAAAGAAGAAAGAAAAGTGCTTGTGTGCTTAGCCCTGTCTGACTTTGCAACCCCATGGACTGCAGCCCACCAGGCTCCTCTGTCCATGGGATGTTTTTAGTGAAGAATACTGGAGTGGCTTGCCATTTCACACTCCTGGGGATCTTTTCAATCCAGGAGTCGAACCTGCATCTCCTGCCTTGACAAACAGATTCTTTACCACTGAGCCACATGGGAAGCCCATACTTTGTCATAGACAGAATCAAAACTCTCTTTCTTTATTTTGAAAATTATTTTTTATTTTAAAAACTGTCTTCTGCAGAAAACAGATATTTTTCTCAAATCATATTAAGGTATCATTCTACTCCAGAAGTGTGTAGGTTGGCATGAGATGCGTGCGTCTGGGTAATGACAGTTTTCATTGTCACTATGTTATGTTACCTAATATTTTTCCTTTGAAAGGAATTTATGAAAGTGTACTTTACCTTTTGATTACTGTACTATATGTCTGTTGTGTTAGCAATGATCCTAGCTTAAGTGGAAAAAAACAGTCAAACCAAAAGAGAGCAGTGAAGCTTAGATTCTTTGGTCTTCCTTTCATAACCAGAGGTGGAGGCGGCAGGGATGGGACCCTTGTCAGTGATCACGTGACACTTCAAAAGGGGTGGAGTACCCACCTCCAAAGGTGCCTGGAGGAGGGGAGACCTTCTGGGGGAGAAGTCTTGCCTTGGAAAGGCTGGACATTCTCCAAAACTCAGACTTACTGCAACACAAAAGCCTTGTCTTGAAATACCCTTCAGGACTGCTTATTGCATTGCCACACAAGAGAAGTCAGGGCGACAGGAGAGAGCCGGGTGGAGCTGCATAACCTGGACCTGGCTGATCTGAGCTGTGGCTCAGCACAGAGGAAGGAGATTAAAGCAGTTCTTGTGTCAGATGATATCATTTCTAGAATAGCTGACCCATCTTCTGGTATCTTTAAGTAGGTCACGGAAGAAAGCCATAACTTTTCTGTGTTTTGTTTTTGTTTTCTTTGAAATTCATCACACAAACTGCTAATGATAGTCTCAGAGCAGCCAGCTCCGGTCGCGGCCTGTTACCTGCGTGTGGTCAGCATCCAAGAAGAATTCTTATATTGCAGACCTCTTTGAGAAACTTCCAAGTCTTCACGAATGGCAAACAGTTACCTTGCCAAGCTAAATTTTGACTGAAAGGAATGTCAAGGCTATCTGTGCATGGATGAAGCATCTGCTTTGTCTGGCAACACATCTGGTTTTGTAGCTTTGATGAAGCAAGAAGGCCCACCTGCCCCTGTGGCTGGGCTCTTCTGTGCCAGTGTGTGTTGATGTCAAAGGCTGCGATGGTTCTGAAAGCCTGCTTTGAAAGCCTGCAGTTTCATCGGCGCTGGGGCCTTGGGTTACTGCCTCCTCAGGAGGTTTCGCTATGAAATGGAGCAGAACGCAGAGCGACTTCTACTGCCCAGGAGTTTGCTGGCTCTCCCAACGGCAGGTCTTGGAGTACTTGAAGTTCTACTATTTTTTTCCTTTGAAAGTAAAGGAAAACACACACAACAGAGAAAGAGGAATTTATTCATGACTTGGCTTACTTGCTAGATATTTTTGGCCTTGTAAATGAGGTAGACCTGTTTAATTCCCCATTAGAGATGTTTCTGGAAAGTGGGGCCATGTTGGCCATGCTGCCCTCTAGAAAAGGAGACTGGGCTGGATGAGTCTGTGGCCTTCCTACAGCCGGAGTAGCGGGGAATGTTCATGTAGCCCGGGAGTGGCAGAGTCACACTAAGCCCTTAACAGCAGAAATCTGGAGCAGCCTAGAGTTCTGCACTTCTCCCTGGAAAGAAAGGGAAGTCTGGACTCAAGGGCCACCCGTTGGTGAAGGAGACAGTGACATTGCTTTACTCAGTGGGTTGAGAGAGAAGAAAGTGATGCAGCGTTGATTCAGTCGGCCAGCTCTTGGAGAACAGTGCTGGTCCTTGACTTCGAACACTGGTTGACTCTCGTCCGTGGGCCTTGGGAGTGATTGTCTGGTGCCACTGGCTTCCCCTGGGAGTCAGGGTTCCGCATCTGTTGGTAAACCAAGACATCAAGTCGACTGAGCATCAGGGTGTCGTGTGTCGAGCAGCATCGTGTGTGTTGGGTGTGTATTTCTTGTGTTTAGTAATAATACCTATAACTGTAGTTACCGAGAGCTGGCGGTGTGTCATTCACTAACAGGCATAGGAGGTAGGCACTTTTATGATCTTTATTTTCCAATGAGAGGCCAGAGAGGTTAATCTGCCCAGAGTCCCAGGTCTGACCAGTGATAGACTCAGATTTGAACGCAGGTGGTCTGGTTCAAGGGGCCACATGCTGACCCCGGGTGATTGCCTCATTGGAACTGGACTGCAGCATGATCCATGGGGCAGTCTTATCGGCACGGTTTGGATTTCTTTTAATTCTTTTCAGGAAGTTGGTGTTAATTTTTGTGTTTTTTTTGGCTTGGAAAAAATAAGAGAAATGACCTCTGAAAATCAGATCTTTTTTCATTTAAATTTAATTAAAAAATAGTGTACATAATTTCACATAATTTTGTGACTCGCATTTCACTGAGGAGGGAGCCTGTAGTTTTCATTAGATTCCAAAGGACCCTAAAACACAAGCCTCATGTATCTTGGTCCCTCAGGTGCTTGGCGTGGTGCTGGTCACGTAGTTCCTGTTGAGTAAATTGTCATTGACTCACTGACTGAAACCTGCTGTGCTGAGAGAGTTGAGCTGCCACTCAAAAGTGGAACACTCATTTTTTTTTTTTTTTTTTTTTTTGGTCAAATCACTTGACTTCCCATGGGCTGCTCCTGGATGCCACTCACTCAGTCAGCAGTTAGTTATTTGGCACCTCCTCTGGCTGGAATCCCCCTCAGGATCCAGACACACAGAGATGAACAAGTGAGGTTCTTAGGTGCTATTCCCGTGCAATGCTGATGGTCTAGGGAGGGAAGACAGAGAAGTCAACAAGCGCCTACATACAGAACAGTCTGGGCTCCTGTCAGGGGCATTACTTCTTCCATAGGAGGCTTAGAAGGAGCATCCAGCTTGGCTTAGGGTGGTGTGGGGGCTCAGGGAAGCTGGTCTGAACAAATGGTCTATGAATGGTGTGTAAACCTGGGGCTCAAGGTGGAGGTGTCAGGTGCTAGGGAGGAGGAGGGATGTTTCTGACAGAGGGGGCAGCTTGCACCAAGGCCCGAGGTGAGAGGCCAGGCCAGGGAGGACAGGGCACTGAAAGGAATCTCCCACGTGGCTGGCTCACGCAGCCTCTGGGCACCTGAGTGGCTGGCAGAGGACTTGGATGACATAGGGTGGGGTGGGCACTTGGGGAATTTGGTTTTGTGGGTGTTGCATTTGGGGAGCTTATGAGACATCCACAGGAGATGCCTGGCGCCAGGAGCGTGACAAGGCAAAATTAGATCACTTCTTTCTCAGAAGGTCCAAGTTGGGCTCTTCTGTGGACTAATCTGCATGCCCTCTGGCAGATTCTAGATTCCAGGAGCTGCTGGTCATGGTCCTGCCTCGAGGAGGACCCCTAGGCTTGTGGAGGGATGTTGAAGGCTGACTTGCCCCTGGAGACTCATTAGGGGTCAAAGTGTCGTTGGAAGTTGGGACAGTTGGTGGGATCTGGGAAAAGAAAACACCTGAACGGGCAGCCTTGAGAGAAGTGGCCCTAGTGACAGCCAGAGCGCCAGAGGTGGGTGCAGCTCAGATACGATCCCTGGTTGCCTAGAGCCTTCCAGAAAGGAAGCGCAAGAGTCAGGGCTCAGGCACCTAACTCTGGGGAGACTGTGTGGCCTACTGGTTAATAGCGTGAGTTATGGTTCAGACAGAGCTGAGTTGAGATCCCGCTCCATCACAAACCAGCTGTGTGGACTTGGGCAGGTTCCTCAACACCTCTAGACTTTTGTTTTTGCATCTGTAAACTGGCCATGATGGTCGTAGCCCCTTCCTAGGGCTATTGGAGGATTTGTGTGATAATGCATTTGAGTCCTTACTTAGCACTCTGACTGCAACAACAGCTGTGCCCAGCAGGTGGCTGCGGCCGGTGTTCCTCCTCTCCCTCATTTTTATTTTTTGGTTTAATTAATTGATTAATTTTTGGTTGCACCAGGTCTCCTTTGCTGCTTGCGGGCTTTCTCTAGTTGCAGTACGCGGGGGCTACTCTTCGTTGCAGTGCGCGGGCTTCTCATTGCGGTGGTTCTCTTGTTGCAGAGCACGGGCTTAAAGTGCATGGGCTTCAGTAGTGTGGATCCTGGACCCTAGGACGTAGGCTCAGTAGTTGTGGCACATGGGCTTAGCTGCCTCGAGGCATGTGGGATCTTCCTGGACAGAGATCGAACCCATGTCCTCGGCGTTGGCAGGTGGATTCTTAACCACTGGACCACCAGGGAACTCCCTCTTTTTGTTTAAATAGTTCTCATTATCACAGTCACCCAGATGTCTCTCTCAGATGGATGCAAACCTGTCTTGAATCTTGAATCCCAACCCTGTAGATTTAGGAAGGCCAGGTCTTTCTCTTCAGGTCTGTGTAAGTCCCTGGAGGCTTATTCCTAACACATACATCAGTTCTGCCCTGAGCCACAGTGATGGGGCAACAGTTCTGCAGATTCCCCCCGCCTGAAGAATCTGCGCGCAGAGTGCTAGGGACCCGTGGAGACTTCTTGGAAAGGGAACCTTGGGAACACACTAACCACTTGAGCAGGCGCTGTAGCCGTCACGCTCTCTAAAATACCCATCGGCTGCCCCGTCGCTGTGGGCCCTCAGCTGATCCCAGCCACTTTCCAGCTCTTTGTTCTCCTCCCAGGACCATCCATGTCCCTTCACTGCACAGAGCAGTTCAGCTCCCCAGTGCCTGAAATGCAGTGTGCAGCCTCAGGTCCACTGAGGTTCTCAGTCAGACAGCGCACCTCCATCCAATAGGCCCACCCTTCGTTGAGGACCAAGACTGTAAATAGCCCCTCTGGTGGGGATGGGAGAAGAGGTACAATTTCATTCTTCTTTTTATTGAGGGTCACAAATGCTGCTTTGCTCTTGGCCCCAGGAAAGGAGGACTGGTAGGTGAAATCTCCCGAAGGGGTGGAGCTGATACCATGGAGGTTGGTGTATGGCCCACCTGGGTTGAACTGGCCTCGTGCTTGCTGCTGTGTGGCCTCAGGAAATTTCACTTCACTTCTCTGAGTCCCTGAACTTCTGAGCCCAGGCTAGCTTTTTCTTCCAAAAACTCCACACCCTGGGGCACACATCACCCTGGAGGCCTGTGCAATGGATGCTCTCTTCACCTCCACCCTCCCCATTTCTGGGGTATTAGTTCACAGCCCTGACTCCATTGACCTTAGCTCTGTGACCTTTCTGGAGGGAAGCAGGAAGCAAAGCCTCACATCGGGAGGGTCAACAGAGTCCAGACTCCCTGGGAACCAGAAACCAGGTCCCTGGCCTCTGGTTCCTGGCTCCTGATTCTCCCAAGGAGGTCCCTGGCTTCCTGTTTGATCGGTTTCCATGAGAAAGGGGCTTTCTGAGACTTGGCCCCTGTCAGGCTGTGCCCCCCCTTCCTCACCTGTACTTCACTGAGGCCACCCAGGCTGCTGGGCTGTGAGAACAGAACAGTGGGAGACCAGGTGATGTTTTTAGTTTCAAGTAACAGAAAACAGCACAAGCCAGCTTGACAAAGGGGAGTTTGCCAATAAAAAGGGGAATTTGCTATAAACCTTAGGGGTATCTCCTAGAACCCGAAGCGGAGAAGAGCTGGAATCCGGGCTTCGAAGCCTGACCAGACTCCTGTCCGTCCTGTCTCCTCCATCCTTCCTCAGATCCCTCTCTCCATGACTCCTTGGTTGGAGCGGTGGAGGAGGGGGTGGGGAGGGTGTGTGTGGTGGGGAGGGTGTGGGGGGTGCGGTGGAAGGGCTCAGGATGCACAGGATGGCTGCAGGCTGCAGGCTGACTCTTTTCCCTCTCCCTCCACCTAGAGCCCAAATTCATACACAGGGAATTATTAATGGCCCATTGGAGGTCAGGTTCATGTCATTCAAGGTGCTGCCCCTGTGATGAGGTTGCAGGCACGATGCAGTTCCCAGAGAGGTAGGGATGGTCAAGAGCAGGGCAGACACCCCAGCGTGTGAGTAATGGGGAACCGGTGTCCTTCAGTGTCCCCTTGCCCTAATACATCGCCTGCCTCTTGGGGACCTTCTGGCTCTGAGACCCTGTCTGCTCCAGTCAGCGCTTTTGCTGTTTGGACTGTGCAGGCTTCTGAATGGAGCCTGGGGTTGGGGGGTTTGGTGGGGGGCAGTGAGGGCCTATGGGGGGGCGCAGTTAAATGAGTGATGGCTTCTGCACATTGATGCCCTCAGACAGCCCATGTTCAGACAACCTTTATTTGCACATGGCTTAGGTCAGATGTGGGACACTTGGCCATTAAGAAGTGAACGCTGCATAGCTATTTGAGGTTAAGAAAGATCTCCTTATGTAGGAGCTCACTCTGCATGTTAGTAACTCTTCCTGTGGTTTGTGATGTGTGTCTCCTTGGGGGATGAAAGCCGGCCTCTGGAGGACTCAGACAGCCAGGGGCCAGTCTGGGCCATCTGGGTTATGTGGCGACTCCCCGAGACCTCCTAGGGGTGGAAGGAGTCCCAGAGCCTCCGCGGTCCCTTCCCCCTGGGTGGTCACTGTGGTGTTGCCAGGAAAGGGGCTCTGCCTTAAATGGGCACTGAGGGGTCTGCCCTGGGGGCTGGGAATACGCGTGGTGCCCCCAGACCAACTGCCTATTTTTTATGGAAGTAATTTTCCTCCAGACACTTAGAATTCAGTAGTGTGTATTAGACAAATGATATGCCTGCCTAGAAAAATCTTAACTGAATTTTAAATCCTTGATTTATATCTGGCTGATATTAAACGAAAAGCCATTTTGGTCACTTCTGACTAGGTTGTTACCTATATGCAATTGAGACAGTTAAATTGATGTTTAAAAAAAACATAGTGTTTAATAGTACATAGTGTTTAATAGGATTTTGCATGCCAAGATTGAGGCTGAGTGTCAGAGCATAAAAATAAGTTTATGTGTAATGAGGAGGCTACAGGCAGTCCCCTGTACCCCCGGCCCCCTCTCACAGAGTGGTCCTGGCAGCCCCTTCCTGCCTGTAAATATTTGGGGTTGCCTCACTGGCATGTCAGCATGGGTGAGAAGAAGCCAGATGATTTTATGAACTATAAACGCAAGCACCAGACATGCTCCAAAATTCATTAGTGTTTGCTTGTCATTACAAATAGCCTGGGTTGTTTGCCTTCCGACTAGACGGGCGGACAGTCAGGGCCCGCCTGCAGGGCGTGAAGGGCTCTGAAGCTCTGGCTCTCTGGGGAAGTGAGAGTTTAAAGCCGGCCTTTAATTTATGGCTGGAGAGCGTTTCTTTCTCTTGAGTGTAGGTCTTGAAAAGTTTGACTCTAGATGTAGGTTGGCTTTTCCTTCAGTGGAAAATATGAGATTCTTGGATGAAAACGGCTCGTAAAATGAGTTGTGATCTCTTGTTTTTTCCCCTTTTCCTCTTCTGCATCATGGATAAACTTTTTGGAGAGGGCAAGCCTCTCAAAATGTTAGGCCCAGACACTTCTGTGTGCGGCTGGATTTGGTCATCTGTCTCTTACCCTGTGCCTCTCTACAGAGCACAGCACCCCTCCTCAGCTGCTGTCCCCTCCTCGTGGACCTGGGGCACTTGGGACTCCAACTGTGGCCCGCCCCTCCCTACCGCCACCACCCCCCGCCCCCAACACGGGCCACTTTAGACCCCAGGGGAATCACCCTCGAGGTGATTGTGAGGCTGTGAGAGGCTCCGAGCCGCGGCCCTCTGGCGTGCAGGCAACCAGAGCAGCACCAAGCTGGCTTGGCTGTGTATTTGAAGTCACGCTACAGGCAGCTCCTGGAGTCTGAGTGGCATCTGGAGGAAGGTGGATGCACGAGGGGGCCACTGTGAGGTCTCCGAGTGGAGCTGTGGATTTGAATGTAGTTACCGGAGACGTTCTTCCAGGCAATCTTCCTGTGGCTTGAGCAGGCATTCCTGGGCCTGCTGGGGATGGCGGGTTCCATGCTTACCATTCAGTTGTCCGGCACAATATTGACTGGCATGTACCATGTATGAGGCTCCCTGCCTGGTTTTCAGGGGATTCGAGGGTGAGTGAGGAGATCTAGAGGGGAAAGTAAGAAATCTGTGTACATAGTGGCAGTTCTGTTCAGTTCAGTTCAGCCGCTCAGTCGTGTCTGACTCTTTGCAACCCCATGGACTTCAGCACGCCAGGCCTCCCTGTCCATCACCACCTCCCGGAGTTTACTCAAACTCATGTCCATCCAGTCGGTGATGCCATCCAACCATTTCATCCTCTGTTGTCCCCTTCTCCTCCCGCCTTCAATCTTTCCCAGCATCAGGGTCTTTTCCAATAAGTCAGTTCTTTGCATCAGGTGGCCAAAGTATTGGAGTGTCAGCTTCAACATCAGTCCTTCCAAAGAGTATTCAGAACTGGTTTCCTTTAGGATCGACTGGTTGGATCTCCTTGCAGTCCAAAGGACTCAAGGGCCACGCTAACGAGAACAGACTGAGCACCGTCTGGGCGTGGGGCTGATACGTGTAGCCGGGGCATGGACACGGCACCCCCAGAGGGGTCTTGCTTTCTCACGGCCTGGAGAAATCGCTGTGGTCTGGACACAGGACCAGAAGAGAGGGCATTTCAGGTGGAGGGAACAGCTTGAACCTGGTAAGGTGGTTGGGAAGAACATGGCCATGTACAGGGACCAGTGAGCAGATTCAGTCGGCCAGAGCAAAGGAGAGGAGAAGGGCGCCGTGCAAAATTAGGCTAGAGAATGGGGTGTTCCCATCGTGGAGCCTCAGACACCATGCCCAGGGCTCTTAGGACTTGGTTCTGTAGGCAGAGCTGTGCTTCTTTCAAGAAGTCATCGGTGACTCCTCTCTCTTGTGTTCTCTGCTCCTAGGCAGTCCCCCAAGTCCTGTCCCCCCTCCTTCCACCTTTCTACGTCCCCAGAGTCACCTCCCAGGGTGGCTGCCCTCTCGCCTCCTTCTCACCTACTCCTCGGGGACGTCTCCATACCCGCTTCTGCCCCATCCTGCTCTGTCGCTCACCCTGCAGTTTTTAACTCTCTAACCACCTCCCCGAGTGTCTTCAAGATGTCCACTGGTTTCCCAAGTCTGCAGGCCCCGTGAGACCTGGTTTATCTCTTCCTGTCCAGCCCTCCCTACCCACTGTCTGCTTCCCCTGCCCTGGCTGCCTTGCAGGCCCTTGGATCCACCGCCAGGCCCGGGTACTGACTGTTCACTGCCCGGCAGGCTGCCCTCCATGCCCTCCTGTCCCAGTGCCCTGGCTCAGTGCCAGGCCCCCTCTCCTTAGCTGTGAAGCCCCCCGTTACTTCCTTGCCTCACTCTGCACTTGTCCTCAGGCCCTCAGCAGCATGTTCTGAATGAATGCCAGTCTCCTCCACTGGCAAGGGCAGGAGGCAAGTGCCGTGTCCACCGTCCGAGCCCCCAAGCCTCGCCCAGAGCCTGGCACAGACAGGGGAGGCCCTGGTGGAGACTACCCGGTCAGTGTTCCTGGTGAGATGGGGCTGCAGACAAGAGTTGAGGGGCAGCCAGGCCCGAGGCGGGGATCGAAGGAAGCCATGGCCTTACTCCCTGTCCTACAAAAGGTGGTTTCACACCTCAGAGGCTGTTGGCTCCAGAGTGCGAAAGGCTTCCTCACACTTCTAATTCCAGCAAGTATCCTCATATAGATCAAACGTGTGAAAAGCGGTTCTTGTTTCAGCTTCTCAGGAGAGGAAACAGCTTCTCTGAAAGAGCCGTTGCTCCCAGTCCCCATGCACTGGCCGTCTCTGGTTGCCATCAGACCACTCCCACGTCAAACCCGCCTCACTCCTGTGGTGGATCCTGCTGCGGAACCACCACTGGAGTCTATCAGGAGTTTCTTGTTGTTTCCAGAAATCCTGCTCTGTGCGGGGGCTTCACGGTGCTCACTATCAAAAAGCGAGTTCCTGGGAGGTGGGAGAGGAGGCTCAGTGTGCTACATTAAATGAAACGGTGACTTTGATGACTGGAGACACCGTGTGGCCCCCTCCTGCAGCTCCAGCGGAAGTCAGGCCTGATACACGGCGCGGGGGTCAGGGGATGTCCTTAGGGTGGGACAGCCTGGAGCCCCTGTGCAACCTCCAGCCTCACGTTTTCTACAGCTACCTCCCCACCCCCACCCCCTGGCGAGGTCAGCCTTTTCTGAGTGAAGTCGTCCACTCCTAGGCCCGCTGTCTGGTTACCTTACCTCATACCTCAAGCCAACCTCTGGGGCCTTTCTGTATTAAAAGCCCAGGCTGTGGTGTCTGCCATTTACCACCTGGATAAACTTGCATGAATGACTTCATCTCTGTGAGCCTCAGTTTTGTCATCTGTAAAACTGGAATAGTAAAATCTACTTCGCGGTCTGGCTTTGAGACTTGAGCACAATAGAGTAGCTGCACGTTGTTTAGTGCCTGAGGTGTGGGAGACACGCAGTGCCTTGCGGCTCTCTTCCTTCACCCTTTTGTTCACTCTTAACCCCTACAGTGCCATCCACCTGGCAGGCACAGTGTTATTCAAGATGTTGGTGAAAAATCATGGCAATAATGCTTGACCAGGCTGCAAGCACAGTGGTTAAGAGATTAGGTTTTAGAGTCACACAAACCTGAGTTTGAATCCCAGTTTTGCCATTTATTTGCTGTGGGACCTTAAGCAAGTGACCTATCCTCCCTGAATCTCAATTTTACTTGTGTGTAAACTGGGGGCAAATAATAGCTCTTCCTGGTAGATGCCATTGTTAACAGATTAAAGGATGCAATGTAAGAATAGTGTTTAGCCTTGCCTGGCCTGTAGTAAGTAAGCTGTTAGCTGCTGCTGCTGCTATTTTATTCTCATCATTATTGTTATTTGCAGCCTGGGGACAGGACTGGTTTGTCTGCTCACCTCGCAGAAGGAGCTGGAGCCGTGGGGCTGGCGGTTGGTGGTCTCCCTGCCCTCCTACTGTGCTCTCCTCCTGGCTGGTGTGCTGAGGGGCACACGGTGTGGGTCTCAGCCTCCCCGAACGGGCCCCCGGTGTAGGGTGGCCAGTGCTGTCTCTTTGGCCTATGACCAGCCGGTCGTGTCTGCTCCTGACGTTCAGACCTTCAGAGGCCTCTGTTGTTGGGGACACCGAGAGCCTGTGGGGCGCGCCACGTGAGTGGCCACCGCTTCTCTCTCCGAGCTCCTCTCCCACGCCCTGGACAGCAGGCTGCCCCTTCGGGACTCCCCACACCCCTCCCTCCCTGCTCTGCTCCACCAGGGCGCCCTCTCCCCTCCCTGGTCCCAGTCCACTGGATTCAACCTCGAACACCTTTGGATGCATTTCTTTCTTCTCTCTTTTCTCCCCTTTTCTTTCCTTCTTCCTCCCCTCTCCTCCGTTCCTCTCCTCCTTCCTTCTCCCCTCCCCTCCTTTCCCTTCCCGTCCCTCTTTCAGGAACCTCAGTTGTGTTTTCTCCATTCGTCTGCCCCTACCTTCCTCCCCCGATCTGGTTCCTGTCTCCTGCCTCCCCGGGCTGTCCCTTAGGAGCAGCGCGGTGCCCCAAAGCCCCCGCCCCTTCCTGACTGTGTCTCAGGCTCAGCCTCTCCGCGCCTCTCAAAACACTGGGAAAGAAAACTGCTGCCGTCACGCAGTCTCCAGGGGCAGGTATTACTTAATTGTGTTTTTGTATTAAGCTACACGTGTGACCTCTGCTCCTCGCAGGCTCGTAGAATAGGAGAGCTGGGAGGACCTTAAGGACCGTGGAGGGCCCACTGTATTTTATAGATGGGACGCTGGGCCCCCTTAACTGGGAAGGACTGGCCCAAAGTCTCAGAGGGCGCTCAGGGCACAGCTGAGATCAGAACCCAGGATTCCTGGGTTAGGAAGTCTCCGTGAAAACGTGAAATCACAATGTGAATGGCACATGTCTTTCTCCATCTTTTTTGAATGTATTTCTTTCCATCTGCTTGATTGCCCTCCTCTATTAGTGCGGTGACAAGCTCACCTCCCTTTGTGGGGCAGGGGAGTGGAGGTGGGGACAGAGCTTCAGCAGCAGGGTCACGAAGAACCCGTTACGTGAGATCAGTCATGAGTGGGTGCCTCGCCTGGTCTGTCTTCCTGCTTTCCCCAGGCTAACTTTCCTCCCTGGTCCTCGACTGACTGCCTTGGCTCCCTGCCGGCCCCAGCCCTGCTGATGGGGCTTCTGGGCTTATCTTTGGTTGTCCTGCCTGACCTCTCCAGTTCGGTAATTCTTTCTCATACTTCAGGGTCTTGCCTTTGTACCTTGGTTAGAGCTCTGTTGTCCAAGACGGTGGCCACATGTGGCTATTGGACCCTTGACATGTGGCTGGTCCAAACTGAGGTGTTCTGTAAGTGATTTCAGAGACTTAGTACAAAAGAATGTAACCTATCTCATGAACAATTTTGTGTATTTTATATTGATTACAGGTTGAAAAGATAATATTTTGATATGTTGAGTTAAATAAAACAGTTGAAAGTAATTTCACCTTTTTTATTCTTTTTTTAAACATGGCTATTAAAAAATTTAAAACACATGGCTTGCACTATATTGCTATTGGCCAGCACTGGGGTATAGGCCTTTTTCAACCAGGGGTCCACGAGAGAGTTAAGCCTCGTGCCTGAAGGTCCACTGTGTATGCAAGTGTCCTAGCCTCAGGAGGGTTAAGAAAGTCACTCACATCATTTTCTGTGTTGTGCAGTTCGGATAAGGAACCTCGTAGAGAAAGGCCGCACCACCTGTTGTTTGTATCTGTAATTCCGAGTCCTGTGTGTAGGGGTCCCCAGCCTCCGGGATCTCATGCCTGTTGATCCGAGGTGGAGCTGATGTAATAATAGTAGAAATACACCGCACAATAGATGTCACGTGCTTGAATTGTCCCCAGATCATCTCTCCACTGAGGCTGTGGGAAAACCGTCTTCCGGGAAGCTGGTGCCCAGCTCCAGAGACGCTGCGCACCACTGCTGCGGCTCTCCTCTCCTATGTTACATGCCCATGGCTGTTGGTTTGACATAGATATTACTAAGCTTCCAAGTTCTATTTTTCTTTTTAGAAATCCCATCAAATGTTGCATTTTGCTAGTTACTTTTCAGTATCTGAGAGGAAAGTGACCCTCTTCCTTCTTTGATTTACCCACTCCGGTACTCTTGCCTGGAAAATCCCATGGACGGAGGGGCCTGGCGGGCTGCAGTCCATGGGGTCGCTAGGAGTCGGACACAACTGAGCGACTTCACTTTATTTTTTCACTTTCATGCGTTGGAGAAGGAAATGGCGACCCACTCCAGTGTTCTTGCCTGGAGGATCCCAGGGACGGGGGAGCCTGGGGGGCTGCCATCTATGGGGTCGCACGGGGTCGGACACGACTGAAGCGACTTAGCAGCATGCTATTATTATGTTAATAGTTTTCATAATATATAGCTTATCCTTACATTTTAAAATTATTTATTTATTTATTTGGCTGCGCTGGGTCTTCGTTGCTGCACATGGGTTTTCTCTAGTTGTGGCAAGTGGGGGCTTCTCTCGTTGCGGGGCACAGGCTCTAGGGCGCGGGCTTCAGGAGTTGTGGCTGGCTCATTAGCTGTTCCGAGGCATGTGGAATCTTCCCCGACCAGAGTTGGCACCTGTGCCCCCTGCTTTGGCAGCAGATTCCTATTCACTCCACCACCAGGCAAGTGCCCTGCGTTTTTTCAGACAAACCCACCAGGCCATGTAGCATGGTTTTTTTTCCCCCACTTGTTCTGATTCCTTAGGTGTTCAGGTTTGGGGCTTATTTCCATCACCTTTTGTGCTCTGGAATAAATTATTTAGCATAAGAATTAGGTATTACTTAAACATCTAATGATGAAGTCTGATCAGACCCACTGGTAAAATCACATGGCCCTGGAACTTCTGAGTTCACTTTTCCAGTTTCCGACGTGGTGTTTAGCATACTCACCAGACATAGAAAAGTTTGAGTTGGCCAAAAAATAGAAGGCAGTGCGAGGGCTAGGTCAGAGCCTGCCCTCGCCATGAAGCAGGTACTCCCAGAAATTTCATCTCGTGTTCCTGGTAGTGTCGTGGACAACTGCAGTTTGCAGAGATCCAGATGAAGAAGGGTTGAATTGTGCGGGGGGCCGGGGGTGGTGGGCGGTGGTGGTGGCGAACGTGATTACCAGATTTAAATTGCAGTGAAAACAGTGAGCAGCGAACCAACTATTGCAGAAAACCGAAGGAGAATTAAATGACAGACTGAAATTTCCTCCTAGAGCTAGGAAAAACAAAGGGACACAAATACGATGAATTGTTTTTAGGAGATGTCCTGTGTGTATGAGGAATCCTATGAACGGAGAGTGGGGCAGACATGAGAGCATGTAGGAAGGACGGAACCGCACCTACAGTGTGAGTTTCATCGAGAGGGTGAGTGTGTGTGCCCGTGTGCAGCCCTCCTCCTCCTCCTGCCCTGGGATTGGGCAGGGGTCCCTGTTCTGGACACAGACACCCTCTGATGCCAAGGAGGTCAGGCTCCTGAGACCTGCAGACTCAGGTTTGAATCTTGGCGCTCATATCGACCACATAAGTGGATCTCAGCAAACTGCTTAACTCCTCTAACTAAACTTTCATTTCTTCCATCTGCAAAATGGGGCAGTCACAGTACCCATCTGCAGGGTTGTTGTGAGAATTCAGTGAGCAATGGATACATGTACGTAAAACGCTTGACATGGTGCCTGACCCTTAGTAAGCGTTCAGTGAAGTTAGCTGTTGTTGTTTCTGCCATTACTATTAACTGAATGTGAATTCTGGTTTCTCTGGGTGTTAGGCTGATAGGTGACTTAAGGTCTCTTCTCTGGGCTTTCTGTGTTGTTTAAGTTTTCTGCAGTGAACACGTGCTAGGTCCCTGATCAAAAAAAGCCCAAGTGTACTCTTTTTAAAAAGAGAACATCTGAATGATGTTATTTGGAAAAAATATTTCCCAAGACTACGGAGAAAGGGGGTTGAGCACAGTCCCCAGGGTGAGGGTGGAAAGTGAACGTGCGGCCCCGTGGGCCTCGTGACCGGCCCGGGATCCGGGCGGCTGTGCTGCGGGCGGCTCTCCGCGCTCTGCTCACGGGGCCCTTTCCCCGTCACATGGACTGGAGGCGGTCCACAGGGCTGCAACTTGGCCGCTGCCCTGCCTGGACAGCTGGTTCCAATTGTGCCGAGCTGCACAGCCCTGGGGCTGGAAAGGTTTGCATCATCTTCACGACCCTCAGTCTACATGTTTGCTCAGCAGACGGTAGTCTGAGGACTTGACGAAACAGTAGTGACTGTGGACGTGTGGCTCTATCGAAATGCATAGAAGCTGAAAAAGCAGATTCCTTCTATTCAGTCAGTGACCTCTGCCCTAAATATGCACCCCGGTTCCGCAGAAGGCACCCGTTTGTCCCTGGCAACTCTTCCTTACTCTGTGGTCTGTCTGGCCAGGGCTTCTGAGCCCTGCAGAGGCCCTCGTGTGCCTTCCTCCCCGGCCAGCCTCCTCCTTTTCTTCGCACACAGCCCCCAGCAGGTGCTTGATTCATATTGCTAAAGTGACTTGCTCTCACACGAGAAAAGGATGTTGCCTGTGTATGAGGCTAGACTGTAGCACAGCACAGGAGCCCCTGACGGGGAGGTTGGGTCCACTGCGCCACCACCTCGTGGGTAAAACCCACCCCGCGCGCCACGTGAGGCTTGGGGCTGCTCTGCTCGGGCCCTCCGCCGTCCTTCCGTCCCACTCAGAGTCAACGCCAGTCTCTACCTGCCCTCCAGGCCTCCACCCCCTTCCTTCCCACCCCGTCTCCTCCCATCTCCCCAGGCTCCAGCAGCTCCAGCCTCAATGCCCACCTTGCACTGTCAGAGCTTCCAGGGTCTTCACACGCGTGCTTCCTTCCTGGAACTCTCAGCCTGGAACCCTCTCCCGGATCCTCCGGGGCTTGCTGCCGACCTCGTTCACAGTCTCCACTCCAGCTGGCTTACCGGCCAGGTGTCCCAAGGCATCTGCTCCAGCATTCCATTCCTTCATCCTGGTTAACAATTTTTTCAAAGGATTTATCATCATCTGACTTACCACAGATTTCTCATCTCTCTTCCCTCCCATGGAACATAGAAAACAAGAGCATGTTTGTTTCATCCTTTGCTGTTTTGTTTGGTCCATTGCTAGTCCTTTAACTCTGATATCAGATGAGTGTAGATGCGTTTCATAGACCGTCAGTTACTGTTGTCTCTTCCTCTTCTCTTTCTCCTCCTTCTTCATCCTTTCTTGTCACCCTCCTTCCCCTTCTTTCTCCCTCTTCTCCCGCTCCTTCTCCCAAGAAAGAGCTAAAGATGCCTCTCTCTCTCTCTGCTGACGTCACTCAGGAGACTCCACTCTAGGAAAGGCTTTTAGGGCTTCAGCCTTCAGAAACAAAGCAGGAAAGCGCTGTCGCCCTTTATTGTCTTGAGTCGTGGCGATTTGGGTCCATGTCTGTCTCCCGCACTGGCCACACACTAAGCTAGCTCCTCGAGGCCTCAGCTTTGGTCCTAGAGCTGCTTCCAGCACGGGGCCTGCTGCTCAGTTGGCTCCCCCGCCCTCCCTTCTTCCCTCCGCTCTGCCCTCATCCCTCCCTTTCTCTTCTCCTTTCCTTCCTTTCTTCCATCCTTGCCTCCTTTGGCCTTTCCTCGTCCCCTTTTCTCTTCCTTCCATTTTTCATCGCAGCTGATTTTGTCCCAGTGAGGATTTAAGGCAGCAAGGCAGGAGCCCCATTGGTGGAACCTTCCCGCTGCCCCAGTTAGCAGCTCTCTCCTCTGGGCTTCATTTGGGTAAAGCTCTACCATTTCCTGTAGGACAGACATGCTTCCTGAAGGTCCAGATGGTCGTGATTTGGTAGGCACACTCCTTCAGAAGGTACAGGTCATGTGAAAACTATCTGTTGTTTATGTTGACGCATTTATGTCATAGATGTTGACCCTGACCGGTTATCAGCAGGTTATGAGTTTATAAAAATTTTTAATTTGAGTGTTTACTCAACTGTTAAAATTTTATTTTAGAAAGTTTACAGTGTATAATATTGTAACATGTCACCTATTAAAGTTTGTTTCAGAGTCGTCATTTCTTGATATTCTGATAGTAGAGAAGAACTTATAAAGCCAGGCTTTGATCTTTTACCCTAGTCCTCTCCCCAGAGGATTCTCTTCCCCTGCTTAATTTTGGAACTTTATTTGGTGCGCTGAAACCTCTGTTTCTTGTTTCATCAGCTTTATATAGTGTCCGTTGACTGCTCACTTCCTATGCTTCTCCTTTTCGTCTCCACTGACCACCTCTGTCAGCTATGTTTACATCGTCAAGTCAATTAAATTAACATTCTGACATTTTGCAGCTGCACCAAGTCCTTCCGTCCTTCCTTAGGTTGACTTTAAAAGTTGCAAACCAACAGGCAGCATCCATTTTTGTGGCTGTGTAAATGTAGACATGCAGATGTCATTTGGGGCCAAGCCCGGTGGCATGCCAGTGTTGCGTTCCTTTTCTAATGACCCAGCGCCATTCAGGAGAGAATATGCCTCACGTCAAGGACCCATAGATTCTCTATCCATCCATTGTCTAATATTGGAGAAAAAATAAAATATTTAAATGTGTGCAACTATTAAAATATATAATATGTAAACATTTTAAATACATACTATTTAAATGTACATATACTAGTTAAGAGCTTCCCAGGTGGCTCAGTGGTAAAGAATCTGCCTGCCAATGCAGGAGACTTGGGTTTGATCCCTGAGTCGGGACGATCCCCTGGAGAAGGAAATGGCTACCCACTCTAGTATTCTTGCCTGGAAAATTCCATGGACCGAGGAGCCTGGCAGATTACAGTCCATTCGGTTGCAAAGAGTTGAATGCGCCTGAGCAACTGAGCAACCTAATACCTGGTTCCTCCATATCCAAGATTCTGAATCTGAAGATTCAACCAACTGCAGATCATGTACTACTCTATTACTTATTGAAAAAATCTGTGTCAGAGTAGACCTGTGCAGTTCAAACTTGTGTTGTTCAAAGATCACATGGACTATGTTTTTTCCCTATGCTACATACATACTATGATAAAGGTTAATTTATAAATTAGGCACAGTAGGAGATTAATAGCAATAACCAGTAATAAATAGAACCATTATAACAAGATGCCGTACTAAAAGTGAGGTGAATGTGGTGTCTCTCAAAATCTTGTATAGATTGACTGTCTTTTCCATCTTAGTTAAGCGCTTACCGTGCACTGTGGCCATATCTTTTGTAGTTTGAAGGGCGACAGCAAAACTAGCCTGAATTTCTTCTTTCTCCTTCACAATTCCACAGCTAGATTTGTTCTTACTGTAGATCTTAGCAACCTTAGTGCATTTTTTTCTATCTTTATTAAGTCAAGAACTTTCACTTTTTCATTTAAATAAGAAGCACTTTACAGCTTCTTTTTGGTGTATCCCAATTGCCAGCATCACTCCTCCTGTGCTTTGGGGCCATTATTTATTTTTTTTTTTTCTTTTCCCTTTTTTGGTTGCACCACGTGGCATGTGAAATCTAAGTTCCCTGGCCAGGGATCGATGTGCAAGCTCAGAGTCTTACTGGACCAACAGGAAGATCCCTGGGCCGTTATTAAGTATGAGGGTTACTTGAACACAAACCCTGCAACACCACGACAATCAATCTAATAACTGAGCCCGCTGCTCAGTGACTAATAAACGGGCAGGACACGGTGGGCCAAAGGATGATTCATGTCCTGAGCCGAGCAGAGCTGGAGGGCATGAGATGTCATCACCCTTCAGAACGGTGCACGGTTTAAAACGTGTGAATTGTTTATCTCTGGAATTTTCCATTTAATATGTTCGGATCTGCAGGTAACTGAAACTGCAGAAAGTGGAACTGCGGATGCAGTAGGCAGGACCACCGCTCTCTCACGGAGCCGCCAGGACCCAGGGTGGCGCTCACCCAGCCCGTCAACGCTTCTCTGTGCCCCGCGCCCCGTGCCACTGGCAGAGCAGCTCTCACCTTCCTCATGCCGCAGAAGAGGAACCCTGTAATATTTTTCTGTTTGGTCCCTTTCACTTAGCATAGTTTTTGACATTCTTCTGTGCTGATGTCTGTATCAGTAGTTCATACATTTCATCGCTGAGTAGTGGTTGATTATAACAGTGGATCACAATTTGTTTTCCCCTTCACCACCTGATAGAAATCTGGGTTGTTTTCAGTTTGAGGAAATTGAGATAAACGTGCACATGTTTCTTTTGTGTGTGGACAGATGTTTGCTTTAGTGAGATTGCTGGGTCATTTGCTAAATATATGCTTAAAATGAAAAAGAAACTGCCAGGAACTTCCCTGATGGACCAGTGAGTAAGACTCTGTGTTCCTAATGCAGGGGGCCTGGGTTCCATCTGTGGTCAGGGAACTAGATCCCACATCCTGCAATGAAGAGTTTGCATGCTGAAACTCAAGATCCTGCATGCTCCAACTAAGACTTGGCACACACACACAAAAAAAAATTTTTTTTTTTTTTTAAAAGAAACTACCAAACTGCCCTCCCAAATGGCTCTACCATTTTGCATTCCCAGCAGTGAGGTATGAGAGCTCTGAAATGCCTTGTTCCTTAGACCCCCACTGCCAACCCACAAACTGGTGCTGTCTCCCCCCACTACCTCAGTGGGTCACCCACTCCCTGGGGTGTTTCTAAAACTCCTTTGACTAGTGCATGACTGTCCCGCCGGTTCTTCTGAAGATTGTTCCAGAGGGCAGGATGGGAGGAGTGGGGAGAAGCATGGAGGGAGGAAGAAGGGGAAAAGATCGCCATTGAGCAAGATGGTAATGTGGTGTCACTGGCTGGTGCCCCTGATGGTGGTCCCTGAGGTCAGATTTAGTGACCTTCCCTTGAGGTGGTACATTTTCCATGTGGGCATGTTTTAGGAATGTAATTTGGAGAAGATTGTAGATAGAATTAGTTCATGCATGAAAGGGCCTTGTGTGGCTGCCTGTGGCTCAGTGGCTTAGATCCTGTGGTGGTCTTCTGGGAGAATTTTGTCCCCTTTCCCAGATCGCCTCTTCCAGGGCCTTACCTCACTGACCCCAGACACAGTCTGGTCAGGCCTCTCTCAGGCCACCTCAGGGCATCTGACTCCTAAAACCCTAAGCACAAAGCTGGTGGCCAGAGAAGCTTCCAGGGTGAGCGGAGACCAGTGTTGACTCTTGTTCTCACCCGGGAATGCTTAACAGATGGAGATATTAAGACAAAATTGTTTTTACACTGGCTAGGGATTTTTTCCATGGACATTCTTGTTATAAACACTGTCCTTTGTTTGATTGAACGTCTAAATGATTCTCTTGTCTTTAGGTGTTCTTTATTTAAGGCAGCTGATCAGACACCCTTTTGGTTCTGGGCCTTCTGATTTTAGGGTGTTTGTGGGAGGCCAAGGAAGGTGTGGCCAGGAGGGGGCTGACTCTACTGGTCTGGAGTCAGAAGAGAAACTTGGGCTGGACACGGGCGTGTGCTGGAAGCCATGGGGAAGTGTGATCTTCCTGGAAGGGATGCAGACACCTTCCTGGAAGGTGACCCTGGACAGGTTTATGTGGGGCTTGGGAAACATGGGGAGCTTCCCTGGTGACTCAGATGGTAAAGAATCTGCCTGCAATTCAGGAAACCTGGGTTCAATCCCTGAGTCGGGAAGATCCCCTGGAGAAGGAAATGGCAACCCGCTCCGGTATTTTTGTCTGGAGAATTCCTTGGACAGAGGAGCCTGCTGGGCTACAGATCATGGGGTTGCAGAGAGTCAACCCCATGACTGAGTGACTAATACTTTCATTACTTGGGGGACATGGGTCAGAAAAGAATAAAGCAACTGAAAAACCACTCGGAATTAGGGGCGGGGGTGGCTCAAGAGACGAGAAGACAACCAGAAGAATGCAGAGCTGAGGGGCGAGGACAGAGAGTGGAAAACAGAGGGGTTCCCCTGCCAGGGGATCAAGAAAGAGGTGGCCAGGAACGCTTTCGATAGATGTGCCTGAAAAGGGAAAAAAGAGCGAGTGAAAGCTGGAGGAGCCGGAGGCCTGGAGAAGACGGCCTTGGTTATTACTGTCAACCATCAGTATTATTTGCCGGAGAGGCTTATGTTAAGCGTCTTAAAATGCTAGCAGGAAAGAAATTGGAGAGGAAGAGGTTTGAAGATACAGGTACCAGAAAAGGCATCAGAGCAAGAGCTCTGAGCAGGGAGGGCAAGGGAGCCAGAGCCCAGAAGATGGGGCCTATGAAGACAGGACCTGCCTTCCACTGAAGCCCGAGGAAGGGAGAGGAGGCAGCTTATTTAGTGGCAGAAAGTTTCTCCCTGATAAACCCAGGGCAACAGCTGCATGATGGAGGAGAGCTGCTACAGGAGGCTGGGAGGACTGACCGGGTTCTTCCTGTCCTTTCATGTCCAGTGGACCTTGGCAGACAGCTCAGAACCAGGGGCAGCCTGGGCAAGAGCAGAGCCCCACGCGGCCCGGGGACAGCAGCCTGGCTCTCCAGCATGCAGGCTACAAGGGCCTTACTAGCCTCAGCCCAGCCCCTCGTCTCTCTTCCAGAACCAGCCCCATCTCCTCTGGTCAATTTTAACTGAATTATGCGCAAATCAGTTCCATAGCGTAGACCTTTTTTAGGCATTAGTGACTGGAAGAGTGTTGCTCTATTACTTCACATTTTCCAAACCCGCTTCACACAGATGGAATCTCTTGTATTCCAATAAGGCCAAACACAGAAGAGGAATAGTGCCAAAGAGGCTGGGCCCAGGACTTGTTTTAGTGCAGTTAGAATGGTCTTATTTCGTTTGACATCTTGATAAATCTCTCTGCACCAGTTTTGGGAGATTTCAGCAGTGAGGAAGGCTCATGCCCTGTGCATTCCCCAGATGAATCCGCTGTGAGCCAGGCCTGTGCCCTGCATGTCCCCTCCTTTGTCGGGCTTTGTCTCTCTTGGTCTCCACCAGAGTTCTGTAGAGTTAGTCTCAGCATCCTTCTCTTCCTCCGTCTCGATGAAACTGATGCCAGGAAAGTGGTCCCCAAGGAAAAGAGTGACAGGGTTGGGATTCGCAGCAAAGAAAGGACTCTCTCTCTTTTATCAAGGGATCACTCAAACATAGTGTTTTGCCCTGTTGAGGTTTGAATTCTGAATGTGACATGTCTTGTAGCGTGAAAGGGTCCAAGAATTGCACATAGTTTTTATTTATTTTTTTATTTTTAAAATTATTTATTTATTTGGCCACACTGGGTCTTAGTTGTGGCATGTGGGATCTAGTTCCCTGACCAAGGAGGGATTGAACTCAGACCCCCTGCATTGGGAGCACAGGGTCTTAGCCATGGGACCACCAGGGAAGTCCCTGCATTCAGTTTTTAAATCAAGTTCTTAGGAATGTTCAAATCAAGCAAATTTGGGGCAGATGTATTAAGTACCGGCTTTGGTTCCTGCCTGCATGACATCAGCAAAATGAAAAAGAAATAATGATAGATTTTTGTTAGTAATTGAGAGCAGTGAGAGCACATGTGGAATAAAGAAGGGAGTGTTTGGAGTTAAAGTCATGTCTGACAGCACGTGGCCGACTCTGGGAAGAGGAGTGGGGTGACCTTTATCAAGTAATTGCTGCATACCAGGTGCCCTGTGTGTGCTTTAAGCTCACTTACCTGTTCTCAAGAGCTTCGTGGGTAAATATATCATCATACCCATTTCAAGATGAGAAAATTGAGGTTCTTAGAATGCAGCTGATATGTGGAGGGCACACTCTGACCTCGGTCTGTCTGTCAGGTCCACACTGCTCCCTTTGAGAATGCCTCCCTACACAGTGTGAAAATACGACCCAAGCACTGAATTAAACGAGCACTTACAAACATGCACCCCCCTCCTATGGATATGTATATAACTTCTGCTGTTTATTAAAGAATTCAGGAAAAAACAAAGAGGGGAACTGTCACCAGCAATTGGGCAACAATCAGTCCTTGAACATCAGTTTTACAAATTCTCTTTTCTATCAGATTATAATCCATACATTTCAGAGCTGGCTTTAGGGTCCACGTGGGAGAGAAGCCCTTGCCTTCACAACTATACTTCAAAAGGGCAGTGATGCACATCTGCAGACTGATGGAAGCGTGTGTTCTAAAGTGGGTGGTGGGAGGGCCCAGTGGCGCAGAGGTGGGTCAAGTATACATTTGGAAAGAAACCCAGATATACATTTCAGAGCAAGGAGAATCATAGTAAACAGAGGTAAACTCTGCGGCTCAGACTCATGCCTACTTGTGAAAAGAAAGGGAACAGAAGGGGGGCCAAGGCTTCCCTAGTAGCTCAGCTGGCAAAGAATCCACCTGCAATGCAGGAGACTCTGGTTAGATTCCTGGGTTGGGAAGATCCTCTGGAGAAGGGATAGGCTACTCACTCCAGTTTTCTTGGGTTTCCCTGGTGGCTCAACTGGTAAAGAATCTGTCCACAATGCGGGAGACCTGGGTTCGATCCCTGGGTTGGGAAGATTCCCTGGAGAAGGGAACAGCTACCAAATTAATGGACTTCCCTGGTAGCTCAGCTGGTAAAGAATCCTCCTGTAATGCAGGAGACCTGGGTTTGATCTCTGGGTTGGGAAGAGCTGTTGGAGAAGGGATAGGTTACCCACTCCGGTATTCTTGGGCTTCCTTGGTGGCTCAGCTGACAAAGAATCCACCTGCAATGCAAGAGACTCCTATTAGATTCCTGGGTTGGAAAGATCCCCTGCAGAAGAGAATGGTGAATGGCTACCCACTCCAGTATGCTGGCCTGGAGAATTCCATAGACTGTATAGTCCATGGGGTTGCAAAGAGTCGGACACGACTGAGTGATTTTCAGAGCATTCATTCAGGAGGATGAGTAGTACTGAGCCCTCTTCTTCTTTATTAAAACTGATATGGTGAGAATTCTGTGAGATAAAAAGTGAGGCTTCCTGTCCCCTGCCCACACATAGAGGGGGTTCTTGGTACCAGCCTCACTGATAGGTAATATTTAGGTCGTTTGATTCTTCAAATTATAATGCTAAACCTGCTAGGAAAAAAGAGACAAGGCTCCTGAAAAAGATATTAAGGGCACCTCTCCTCCTGCCCCTCTTTGCTTGTGTGAGAGATAGGAGAGGCCAGCTACAGGAAGGAATCCAAGGTCATCCAAAAGATTCTCTGATAGCAATGGGCTTGGCCTGGGATGTTCCCTGATTCCAGGAATGGACGATGTCCCTGGGCCAATGAGAATCTTCAGCCAAATTTTAAGTTAGCCCTGGGAGGGGGTGGTGAATCCTGCTTATTATAATATTATACCCTCTATTAGACAGTCTGCAGTAAGAAGGGACTTCTAGTCCCAGGGAGCTGGCAGAGTGGCCTTGTCGGGTTGAGAATAATTTGGGCACAGAAGTCCCGAGAGATGTGGCTGGGGTTGTGGAGATAAGTAACCTGCTTCTCACCCTCGCCTCTGGGGGTCCCAGGATGCCCCTCTACCTGTGGACCCAGCCCCTTTCTCCAGAGGAGGAGGAGACTCTCCTCCACCCTGGGAGGGCACAGATGGCCAAGGTTTCAGCCCTTCCCCACCTCTGGGCCCACCTTCCAGGTAGATGCCCGTCTGTATTTGCATCCTCACTGGAATCACTGTTTGAAATTGACTCTGTGCTTCCTAGGAACTAGCCAGCTGTGGATGGAGTAAGAAGGAGAAACATAGTCTCGCCCCCAACGTCGTGGCCTTTACCCGGAGGTTTAACCAGGTAAGAACACCCCATGCACGTGCGCGTGCAGATAGTAATCTGTTGTCCCCCGTAGGCTGGGAGCCCCGCCAGGCTTCACTCCCAGGCACCGGCCCCAGTCCAAAGCCCTCTTCCTGAACCCCCCACCTTCACCCCTGCTTGTGCCGTCACAGTCCTTTTTCACACAACAGATGGGATTGAACACATCTTGTCTGTATCTAAATCATTTCAGTGGCTTCCAGTTCCACTGAAGCTAAGGTTCTCCGGGCATCCTTAATGTCCCCTGCAAGGTCCTGCATGGGGGTCTGGCTTCTGTCCTCCCCTCCGACCTCATCTCATCCCTCCCCTCTACTCTGGGCTTCGGCCTTCCTGGCCTCCCCCCTCTTTCCTGCTGCATCACGTCTCAGTCCCATGAGGCCCCCATTCGTGCTGTTCTCTCTGTTCAGCTCCTAATCTGATCTCAGCCAGAATGTCACCGTCTCCAGGAGTCTTCCGTGAACCCCAGCCGGTGTAAGGGCTCCCCACCACACGTCCCCTCATTGCTCCTCTGCGTCTCCGTGTGGCCCTTTCCCCGTCTGGCCGCACTTTGTGTAGCTCTTTAGTCTCCATCTTCCTTGCCACTCTGTGGGCTCCATGAGGGCAGGAATGTGTTTGTCTTGTTCATCTCTGCTTCCCCTACCACCTTACCCAGTGTCAGCTGTTTTCAGTAAGTATGTGTAGAGTGAAAGAATGAGGTGCTCAATAAATGCTCCTCGAATTGAATTTCTCTGAGTTCCTGATGACCTGGTCACTGGCCCCACCCATGCTACTACTACAGACCTGCGAGGCTCACTCAGAAGCTTTGCTCCAGGTATGAAGCTGCATCCCCACCTAAAGGAATGTTATCAGGGACTTGGACCAACTGAGCCGGGGGGGTTGGGGGCGCGGGCTTCTGATTGCTCAGACAGACCTGCGAGAACATGATCTTCGGTAGAAAATACCCTGCAAGACCCCCTTGAGTAGACCAAACCTCCAAATGGGACTGTTGACAGCCTTTCCTCTTTGTTCTGTTTTTCTGGTTTCAAATGAGGACAGTGGCCTAGAGGTTGCACAGAGTACGTGACTGGAGCCCGGAGTGTTGGGCCTGGGATCCCTTTGGGCCTTCCCTCCAGCTGGGCCATTCCTCTCGGAAATGCCGGGTGCTATGCATCACCATTATTCAGCCTCTCCAGCCTCAGCTGGCTACCACCCCGAGCACAGCAGGAGCCCTCAGGGAGGCACCAGCTTGTAGTCAGCTGATCAGGCCTGGAGTTCGCATTACCGTTGTTTTATGAGATACAGTAGGAACTACGGAAGGCCTAGCTACATCTGCGGTAGGGACTGTACATCGTTTGTTTTGAAAAGAGAAATTCTGAAGCCTTTTGTGTTTTTGTGTGTTTTTGTTTTTTTTTTTACTCTTTATTTTCAAAATCTTTTCCTTTTCAACTGAGCTTAGTCTTTTAAAAACAACCAGATGTGTACACACTATCAGGGGATTCATAGTTTCCTTAGCAAAACTATTTGGAAGCCAGCCGAGTCCCACCTCTGATCAGCCACAGTGCTCCCGGAGGAGGGCCACTGGGGGCTCTGATGTAATCTGCTTTGCACGCGGAGGCCAGGTCAGCTTGGCAAAGGGCAGTGCGGCTTGTTCTGCAAACAGTTGTGTCGTGTCCAGCTCGGACCAAGCGGGTGAAGCAAGCCAGAAGTAAAGCTGCCTTTTCCCAAACAGGATACTCTGAGAGAGGGTCTTCCTGCCGGCCTGTGAGCCGCTTAGAGAGTGGTTCCTAGGCGCAGCCCTGGTACCAGCTTTGGCTTGAAAACTGGCCCATGGCCAGGCTGTCAGCCACCAGAGCTGCTTTCCCTGAGATGAACTGATTGGTATCCATCCCCTCCTGGCCGACTTTCATGTGTGTCACCCAGGCTGCTCATCAGACTCCAACTAAAGGCAAGCGGGTCACTTACCTCTCTGAGCCTGTTTGCTTATCTGCAAATGAAAATCATAGTAGTACTCACTTTGCACAGTTGTTTCAAACATTAAATGAGATGATCTAGGTAGAGCTCTTAGCACAGTGTCTGTGTCTAGTAGGCATTCAAGCATGTTTTGGCCAGGGCGGGGAAAAAGAAAGATTAGCTGATTGGAAGGAGGTTGTTGGGGAATCTGAGGCTCCCTGTGGCCAAATCAGAGCCAGTGCTCTGGTCAGCCCTGGAGGACGTGGCTGCTCCTCCATGGGGCCTGCGTCCCTTAGCCTTTGTTTATGGAATGGCTGGGATGCAAGAGCTGGGCTGAATTCCCTAGGGGTCTGTTATGGGCCAGGCCTGTGCCTTGGCCCCAGGGAGTTCATCGTAAAGCCAGAAGTTCTCAACCCTTTTTGAATCATGGGTTTTTTTGTTTTTTTGTTGAGAATCTGACGTATCACCTATGAACCTGCCCTTAGATAAATAGACACATGTATACATTTGCATTTAAGTGAGTGCATTTAAGTTAAGTGACTGGATTTTCTGCTGGCCCCCCACAGTCCCCCACAGCCCCTGAGTTTTTGCATGAATGCCTTAGAGGACAGCAGGCTGAGAAGCTGTGGTTGCGTGGACTCCAACAGACTGGAGTATGCGTCTTAGTTGTACGACCTGTTACCTGTATGATCTTGGAATGTCTTTCAGCCTCTGACCTTCCTCATTTATGAAATAGGAAGAATCATTTCAAGTGGTTTTTGAAGATCAGATGAGAATCATGGATGTAAAAGGTTTAGCTCAGCACCTGACACACAGTAAACAAATCAAATTAGCTTTAAAACAGGTGGTACCGTCATGGGCGGAGAAGGCAATGGAACCCCACTCCAGTACTCTTGCCTGGAAAATCCCACAGACAGAGGAGCCTTGTAGGCTGCAGTCCATGAGGTCGCAAAGAGTCGGACACGACTGAGCGACTTCACTTTGACTTTTCACTTTCATGCATTGGAGAAGGACATGGCAACCCACTCCAGTGTTCTTGCCTGGAGAATCCCAGGGACAGAGGAGCCTGGTGGGCTGCCGTCTGTGGGGTCACACAGTCGGACATGACTGAAGCGACTTAGCAGCAGCAGCAGCGTCATGGGAGCTACAAGCTGAAAGGAAGCTTAGTTTTGGGCCCAAGTGCTGGTGGTAGGGTGGGGATTGTGTCCTGAAGATGAAGAATTTGGAAGAAATGGACAGGGAATTGGGAGAACTTGGTTCCAGTCTGGTCTCTGCTGCTAACCTGTTCTGAGGCCTGGACAAGTCCAAGTGTGGGTCATTAGATCCTTACATATTAGCGGGGTCTGGACAGGGCAGAGGTTCTCAATGCTTTGCCCGGGAGGGTGGCTTTCACTCTACTCAGGACTGATATATACACATAGTTCCTAATGACGGAACCCCCTACTGGCTCACGGAACAAATCCAGGGAGAGGTTAGACTTCACGTATTTCGGGGGGGCCTCAGGCAGTACTGGAGAAGGCAATGGCACCCCACTCCAGTACTCTTGCCTGGAAAATCCTATGGACGGAGGAGCCTGGTGGGCTGCAGTCCATGGGGTCCCTAAGAGTCAGACACGACTGAGTGACTTCACTTTCACTTTCCACTTTCACGCATTGGAGAAGGAAATGGCAACCCACTCCAGTGTTCTTGCCTGGAGAATCCCATGGACAGAGAAGCCTGGTAGGCTGCAGTCCGTGGGGTTGCACAGAGTCGGACACGACTGAAGCGACTTGGTGGCGGCGGCAGGCGGTACTGCCATCTCCACCTGGAGGTCCCGCTTTCCTCTGCACCGGCTCCCCACAAGCAGCCTCCTCCTCTCTGGTTCCCAGCAGCTCCCTGTGAGGGCAACTCCCGCAGCAAAGACCTGCCCCTCTTCCGCTCCACGTCCTGGACTGGAGACTCCGGGTTGACGGCCGTGGTTTGGATCCTCTGCTGTGCACCCTGACCTCATGGCCCTGACAGGAAACAGGAGGCCCTGACTGGCCAAGTCTCAGAAGCAGGCCTTCCGGTGGAGGCAGGGAGTGAGATTGGAGGACCGGCAGTTCCTCCAGGAAAGTCGGTGCTCGGGCAGGAAGTGGCTGAGAGCGATGGCAGGGCCCCCGCAGACCCTCTTCCCTCTGGTACTCTTCCATCCTGCTCGGAGCTTTCCTGCTGATACCCCATCACTCTTCTAACTGCCCGCTTCCCCCCCTGCCCCCAACTCCCGTCATTAGCCTAACCCCTGAATGTTCCCACTCCTCCTTGGCTTTAATCAAGACTCTTAAAAAAAAAATATTTATTGAGCACTGAGGCTCAACTCACCTGAGTTAGACACTGTACTGAACATTTAACCTGCATTTGATTCTGTTTTCACAAAGCCCACTGAGGCTGATATTTTAAACCCATTTTATGAATGAGAAAGCTGAGGTTCTAGAAAATGAAATAACTTGCTCAAAGTCACATAGCTGGTGAGTTTCTCTGTTGAAAGGCCTCCCCCATTTTTCTGAACATGACTCCCATAGATCCCCCTGGTTCTTCCAGACCTCATTTATCACAGAGCTGGGAGGCAGTGTTAGCATTTTCCCTTCCAAAAGCTACCTCCAAACAACTTTCTTTCCTCGTTGTATAAACCCACTTTCATTTGAGACTCATTGCTTCTAGTTACATTCATTTATTTATTTAATAGACATTGACTGAGCATGTCCCAGGCTCTGTCTTTGGTCCAGGGTGGTCAATAGTAAACTAGATGTAGCCCTTGCTCACAGTCTAGCTGGAGAGACAGAAGTAATGGAGGTGCTGACAGTCCAGGAGAATCAGCATGAGGATGGGAAAACCAGAGGAGAGGTGTGGGCAGTAGGAAGGGAGGCCAGGAGACTGGATCGGAGTCTGTCCCATTCATCCAGGTGAAGAATAGAGATGTGAAGTGGCCAGACTCAACAGAATATTGAGACCAAATGGTAGCTCTTGGTGATTGATGAGACATGGAGGGAGATGACAGGGAGGTGCAAGGAGGGCCCCTTTGGTCCTTGGCAGCATCTCTCTTTGAGATAGTAAGCACAGAGGAGGAGCAGCTGGGAGGGAGGAGATGAGAAGGGTTTGGACGTGTGAGTTCAGCTGTGCAGCAGGTATCAGATGTTTGCGTCTGGGAGTCAGGGGAAAGATCCAGCATGGAGATGCAGATATTGAATCAGCCGCATCCGAAGCACAGGAGTGGATGAGATCACCCTGGGAGCAAGAGAAGTCCCTGTGAGAGTGGGAAGGGCAGAGGAGAGGGGGCTGAGAACGAGCAGCCCGGGGACGAGAAGATCTCCCAGAAAAGGTGGTGTTTGGAAATCAGGGTCTCAAGGATATGGGGATGCTACAGAATGGGTCAGTTAAAAGGACTAGAAAGGAAGTCTTAGCAGCACGGCGGTGGTGAGCTCAGCAGGAGCTGTTTTGTGGGGATGTGAAATAGAAGCTGGGCTGTAGCAGGCTGAGCCGTAGGAGGTGTGAGGGAATGGAGAGAGCAGATGTAGACGATGCTCCCAACGAGAAAGATGAGGAGTGGCTGCAGGGACTGAAGATGTCCAGGGAGGTGGTAATAGTCCTTTTTTCTTTTCAGCGTAAAGAGCTTTGGGGATGTTCTTATTTTGAATGGAAGGAGCCACTAGACCAGGAAAAATTAAAGATGAGAAGAGAGCAGGTATATGTAATGAAGTGAAGTTCCAGCAGAGGTGGGAGAGGCCGGGACCTGGGCACTCTGTGTTGTAAAAGGCGAGTCTGCAGAAAGGAAAGATACAGACACAGGTCTGCTTGTAGGTGTGGTGCGAGGAGGTTCGTGGCTCCTCTTTCCTCATGGAATTGGAGGTGAAGCTGGGGACACAGCAGGGAAGCTTGAGGGGGCTGGGGAAAGCTTGAAAAAACCAACCAGGGAAAAGAGAAAACTGACCCTGGAAATATAGAAAGACTCATGGGTAGAGCCAGTGGACCAGATGAAATAGAGATTGTGGCTTTTAAAGTGGCCCCAGGGCATGAGAGTGGATGGTTTTATTCTAGTTGCACTTGGCAGCCAAAAGAAAGGGGCACAGGAAGGTAAGTGGTTGGATCCATCCACAATTAGCAAAGCAGATTCTTTTTGAAGGACCTCAGGGCAAGGACTGAAGTGACAAATGATAGAGGATCTATCTGCTTTTAAGAAGGGAAGGGTTTCCAGGGACTCCAGAGTCTGGCGAGAGGGAAGGGTGGGCATAGGGCTTGGGGTGGACTCAAGGAGAAAGTAAGGACTAGAAGGGTTAAAGGTTATGGCCCCAGATTGGAACTTCAGGTCTCTGATGCAGGGCACTCCTTGGTAATTAGGAGAAGGAGGTGACTGGAGTGGTGGGTGGTAATAGCTGCCGAAATGATAACGTGACCTTGAGGCCACGGTCTCAAGGTGATGGTCTTAGGTGATATTGAAGTTGCCCAAAGAAGAAGGCAGGATTTGCTGTGGAGAGGAAGGTGGTGGTCCAGATGCTGATCTACCTGCTATCTCTAAAGCTTCACTTTTCCAGACTCTGAAAAAAAAGGGGATGCATATATATGTGGCCTTTTCAGACTGTCTTTTCACTTAGCCACATGCATTTAAGATTCATTCATGTATTTTTATAGCTTGATGGCTTTTTTTTTACGTGAGTACTATTCAGTGTTTGGATTTACCAGTTTGTCTATCCATTCATCTATCAAAGGACTTCCAGTTTTTGATAATTATGAATAAAATTGCTATAAACATTTGCATGTTGTTTTTTTTTTGGTGTGTGGACATAAGACTTCAAATAAACTGGGTAAATGCCTAGGAGTACAGTTACTGGATCCTGTCTGTACCATTTTCAATTCCCATCAGCAATGAAGGAAAGCTTGTGTTGCATCATATTCTTGCCAGTAATTGGTATTGTCGTTTTTTAAGAAATTTAAATTAAAAGTTTAAACTAGAATGGCTCAGTTCTAATAGGTGTGTGATAATCCCACTTTCCTATGCTTTATCCAACCACTCCTAGACAGTTATGCCTGGACCTCGGTGCCCCAGGTGAAGACTGGGATGTCACAGTGATCAGAGGGTCAGAGGGTGAGGGGAAAGAAAGCATGTTATATGAGGATCAGAGGAAGGATCTAGGAATGTGAAGACTTGGAGAGGAGGTAATTAAGGTTTTCAAGTAATTGAGGGGTTCTTATGGGGAAACGGACTGAATAGAACCTATGGGGCCTAATCAGTAAGTGCAGGGAGCAGGGGATAGAAGTGGGTAGGCGGTTGCTTTCTCCTGATACAGGGTGGTTCCCTGCCCGTGGAGGCTCAGGCAGAGCCCAGACAGTGTTTTATTGCAGCGCCAGAAATCTAGTGGTGGGGGTAGGGAGAGGCTGGGACCTCTGCTTTCCCATCCTACTCCAGGTTTCTAAGGAAACCATGAGTGGGCTTATTGAGAAATTTGGAGCAAAAGTCACTTTCTTGTAAGAAAAGATAGCATTCTAAAACCTGGATTTTTCTTTACTTTATGCTTTGATTGTTTTCATTTGTGGTTGATTAGCTAAAGCTCTTTGTGTTCATAACTGTTCTGCTTTATTCACTTCTAATACTGTTGTGAAAATTCCCCGGGGATATCTTAGTCCCCAGTGCCTTAACTCCAGTGCTAGCTGTACCACCAAAACAGTAATCGTGATCGTAATAGCTTATGTGTTTTACAAGCTTACTAGCACCGTGACCAAGAGGCATTTATTCCATGTGTGCATGGACTGATTCAGCAGTTGAAAATGAATTAATGTAATCCACTGCATTAACAGGCTAAAGAAGAAAAAGCATAACATCTTATCAGTTGACCCAAAAAAAGCATTTGACAAAATTCAGCATGCATTCATAATACAAAGAAACTCTCAGCAAATTAGGAATAGAGGGGCAACTTCCTCAACTTGATAAAAGACATCTACGGAAAACCCTGCAGCTGACATCATACTTAACGTTAAGACACTCCATGCTTTTCTTTTAAGATTGGACGTGCTCTTTCACCACTGCCACTTAACATTGAACTGGAAGTCCTTGCTAGTGCAGTAAGACAAGGGAATAAAAAGATACTCAGACTGAAAAGGAAGAACTAAAAGTGCCTTTATTCAAAGATGACATGATTAGGACTTCCCTGGAGGTCCAGTGGTAAAGAACCCACCTCGCAACGCAGGGTACCCTGGTCAGGGAACTAAAATCCCACATGCCTTGGCGCACCTAAGCCCACATGCTGCAACTGCTGAGCCATTGCACCACAGTGGACGATCTGTGCTGAAACTAAGACCCCACGCAACCAAAATAAGTAAATAAAAATATTTTTAAAAGGATGACATGATTATCTGTGCAGAAAATCCCAAAGACATCTATTTTTAAAACTTCTGGAACCATAAGTGAGTATACCAAGGATTCAGGGCATAAAATCAATATAAAAGCGTCTCTGTGTACCAGCAATGCGGAATTGGAATTTGAAATTAAAAAATAACACCACCATTTACAGTAGTGTGTGCACACACACACACAAGGAATACTTAGGTATAACTCTAACAAAGTACGTACAGGTTCTATATGCAAAAAACTATAAAACCCTAATGAAGTCAAAGTAGATTGAAATAGATATTCTGTCTTCATATATCAGAAGACACGTTATTAAGATTTCAGCTTGTTCCATAGACTTGTTCCATTTTCTTGATCTGTAGACTCAATTCAACTCCAGTCAAAATCCCAGCAAGCTGGGCTTCCCTGGTGACTCAGTGCTTAAGAATCCACCTGACAACACAGGAGACACAGGTTTGATCCTTGATCTGGGAAGATCCCACAGGCCACAGAGCAACTAAGCCCGTGCGCTACAACTATTGAGCCTGTGCTCTGAAGCCCGGGAGCCACAACTGCTGAGCCTGCATGCCTTAGAGATGGTGCTCTGCAATGAGAGAGGCCCCCACAAAAAGAAGCCCACGCACTGCAACTAGAGAGTAGCCCCTGCTCTCCACAACTAGAGAAAAGCCCGAGTGGCACCAAAGACCCAGCACAGCCAGAAGTAAATAAATAAATAAACTTATTTTAAAAAATCCCAGTAAGCTATTTCATGTGCTGTGTGCAGTGCTCAGGTGCTCAGTCGTGTCCGACTCTTTGTGACCCCATGGACTGTAGCCCGCCAGGCTTCTCTGTCCACAGTATTCTCCAGGCAAAAATCATGGAGTGGGTTGTCATGCCCTCCTCCAGGGGATCTTCCCAACCTAGGGATTGAACCCCCGTCTCCTGAGACTATTTCATAAATACCAACAAGCTGATTCTAAAGGTTATATGGAAAGGCTAAAGCCTTAGAATAACCAGAAAAAGAACAAAGTCAGAGGACTCACTCTGCTTGATTTCAGGACTGATTGTAAAGCTATAGTAATTGAGACAGTATGGTACTGGCAAAAGAATAGATACCTAGGTTGATAGAATAGAGAGCCCAGAACTAGACCCAGACAAATATAGGCAACTGACCTTTGACAAATGCATGAGGGCAGTTCGTGGAGAAAGGGTAATTTCTTGAACAAATAGTACTGAAACGGTTGGAAGTACTTTTGTGTGTTTGAAAAAATGAACCTGCAAGACTTTAGGCCTTCCGTAAAAATGAAATAAAAATTGACCATAGACCTAAATGTAAGACACAGAACTATAAAACTTAGGAGAAAACATAGGAGAAAATCTACATGACTGTTGGTGATGGGTTATTAGATATAACATCAAAGCTCAGTCCATGAAAGAAAAGAATTGGTAAGCTGGGCTTTATTAAAATTAAAATATTATATTTTGCAAAAGACACAGGAGAATTAAAAGACAAAGCACAGCCTGGGGAAAATATTCATGAAACACATATCTAATAAGAGTTGAATCCAAAATATATTCTTAAAACTCAACAATAAGAAAGCAACCCAATTAAAAAAAGGGTGAAAGATCTGAATAAATACTTTACCAAAGAAGATATACCAAAGGCATATAAACATATGAAAAGATGCTCAGCATTATTTGCCATTGGGAAAATGCAAAACACTACAACCTTTTAGAATGCCTAAAATACAAAAAGAAAAAAAATCCTCCAAACCGAAAAACAAACAAACAAACAAACCTACACCAAACCTGACAATACCAATTCTTGGCAAGTATTTGGAGCAATATACACTCGCATTTGCTGCTGGTGGGAATGAAAAAATGGTACAGTCCAGAAATTGCATTCTTTGATATTTATCCAGTTTATTTGGAATCTTAAGTCTACCTATACACATACACGCAGATACACACAGTTGTTTATAGCAGCTTTATTTGTAATGGTCAGATACTGAAAGTAACTAAGATGTCCCTCAGTAGGTTAAAGGATAGACAGATTGGTAAATTCATACAATGGAATAAATAGTATTCATTCCAAAAAAAAAGGAAAGAATACACTCTCAAGCCATAGAAAGTCATGGAAGAATCTTAAATACATATTACAAGGTGAAAGAAGCCAGCCTGGGGAATTCCCTGGAGGTCCAGTGGTTAGGACTTTGTGCTTCCATTGCCAAGGGCACAGGAACTAACATCTTGCAAGTAGCCCGATGTGGCCAAAAAAAGAAAGAAAAATAGTCTGAGAAAGCAACATAAATGTGATTACCTACCCCATTTTTTAAAAAAAAAGTTCGGGAAAATGTTGAAAAAAATTCTGCAAAAGGTAAAACTGTAGAGATGGTAAGCAGATCCGTGTTTGCCAGAGGCGTGAGCAGGGGAGAGGGTTGAGTAAGTGAAGAGCAGGGGGATTTTTAGGATGGAAACTGCTCTGTACGATGCCGTGTGTTGGGTACACGCTGCTGTGCATTTGTGGAGACACATAGAACTTGACAGCACTAAGAGTAAACCTCAGTGTACGCAGATTTTAGAAAACTCATTGTGGAGATTGAGGGGTCCTAGGATGGAATGTAGGTACCCACTCCAGTGTTCTTGCCTGGAGAATCCCAGGGACGGGGGAGCCTGGCGGGCTGCCGTCTATGGGGTCGCACAGAGTCGGACACGACTGAAGCGACGCAGCAGCAGCAGGATGGAATGTAGAACATAGCGCATGAGCTTCACTGGATTATAAACGTATGAAACAACCACACTGAGAAGGGTGAGGGGAAAAGATGCAATCCTAAGAAACTCTGGAATTGAAGGGAGCCTGAGAGACTAGAGATGAAAGGACCTGTATGTAGTCTTACACTCTAGTAAAGGTGTTTCCCAAGTGGGGATGGGCAACAATTCTGAAGCCATTACATGGACACTGGAACTGAACTGTTAAGGAATTGGGTGGCAGATGGCGGGAACCAGGTTTCTCCCACTGCTGGAGTGGGAAGTTACAGGCAAACAGGAGGAGAAGGCTAGAATGATCCATATGGTGATGGATTAGAGTTGGAGACATTAGTGTGTGCTCATTTAGTTTAGTATAGATACAGATGGTTAGATATAGAAATGTTTATAGGCATGTGTATATACAAGAGTTAGTGCGTGCACAGGCACACATACACACACACACATCTCCTTGCTCTGCCATCTGAGAGGACTTAGAAACAGTGATATCTCAGTAGCTCAAGTGTATATGCTCCCAGATTTTGGTTTCTAATTCCATTATCTAATAAAAGGAGTCAAGGCTCCTTAGAGAAATGGCTGGTTTCAGACTGGGGCAAGAAATGTACAGGATGAACCTGTAGCATTTTTTAAAGTTAATTAATTAGTTAATTAATTAATTTTGGCTGTGTTGGGTCTTTGTTGCTGTGCACTGGCTTTCTTTGGTTGCCATGAGCGGGGACTATTTTCTAGTTGTGGTGCACAGGCTTTGTTGCCCTGCAGCATGTGGGATCTTCCCAGACCAGGGATCAAAGCCATGTCCCCTGCACTGGCAGGCAGATTCCTCACCACTGGACCACCAGGAAAGTCCCGTAACATCTTGTAGTTGCAGAGAGTAAAAAAGTGTTCAAACAAACCAACCAACCAGTGCTGAGGGCATGTCAAAGCCAGCTGTCAGTAGCTGAAGCTGAAATGGCTTTGAGTATGAAATAAATACCATAGTTATGAAATAAATAACATAGTATCGTAACCCAAAAGTATAAAATAAATATTCATGAGTCCCTTTAAACAAATGATGGAATAAATAAATGGAGGTGACTAGACAAACCTCCTATGCAGAAGAATTCCAAATAATCCTTGTAGATAAACTGTCTCCTTCCTTCCATGACAACTTCCTTCCAAAGTGTGAGGTGATGGTGTTATTTATGCAACCTACTCCCTATTGGTGGGCCTGTTCCTTCGCTTTATAAACAGTGCTTCGGCGAACTGGCATGCACATATCCCTTTACATTTCTATATTTTTGTAAGATAAATATTCTAGAGGGATTATAACCTTAACGGCTTGAGAGACATGTTCAAGTTGTTCTTCAAAATGGCCCTTTAAGTTTTATAACCTCCCTCCCAAACAGCGTATAAGAGCAGCAGTCTCTCCACACTCTTGGCACACTGTATGGCTCACACAGGGGTGATGCATTCACTTTGATGTAAGAGACCTTGTACTAACCAGGAGTTAGAGGACAGGCGTCCCGATAGAAAGGCGGCTGGGGACCAGAGCACACAGTTCTCAGGCAGATAGTACAAATGGCTGATAAATGTTTGCAACAAAAAGCTGAGAAAAAAGTGCAAGAAAAAAAAGTGTTAACTGAGGAGTCATGAAAGAAATGCAGAATACGGGCAGTAAGATGTTAGTTTGTCCATTATGTTAGTAAAGAAAAAAAAGAACCGTAATAACTGGTATTGGCTTGTGTAAGGGAACACAACTCTGCTCCAACTTTGATGGATCAACAAAATAAACCTTGTGGAGGCCAAGTTTTTTTAATACATACTTCTGGAAAAAGGTACACATATTTTAATTCACCCCACCTTGAAAGAATTTATCCTCAGATCTTCATTAAAAATGTATAAAGATATATGTATAATTATATATATATATATGTATGTGTGTGTGTGTGTCTATCACAGCAAAAGAATTCAAAATAAGCTACCCAGCAGTACGAGGTTCCTTAGTGATGAGACATCCCTGAGATGAATCACTTGGCAGCTACTAAAAAAAAAGTCAATGTTCTTTTTCTTCATTTATTTTGCATTTTTAAAAATTTGATGTATTTATTTATCTTCGGCTGAGCTGGGTCTTCCTTGCTGTGCCCAGGCTCTCTCGGGTTGCAGCGAGCAGGCTTCTCATCGTGGTGGCTTCTCTTGCTGTGGAGCACAGGCCTAGGACACGCTGCCTTGGCAGTTGTGGTGCCCGGGCTTAGTTGCCCACGGCATGTGGTATCTTCCCAGACCAGGAATCGAACCTGTGTCCTCGGCATTGGCAGGTGAATTCTTAACCACTGGACCACCAGGAAAGTCCTTGATATTCTTATTTGCTTATAAAAATCCTTGTGATAGTATGATTAATATATACCAGTTTAATTGAAAAAGAGAAACAGGTTCTATGACTAGAAGGACATATGTTCTAAGACTAGACAAACATATGTTCTGAGACATGACATACATGTGTTCCAAGAAGGACACATATCACAGTGTTTATAACAGGGGGTCTGTATGTGAGAACGATCTTGCAAATGACTTCTATCTTTTGTGCTTATCTCTGTTCCTTTGTTTTCTGCATTAAGCTTCTCTTAAATTTTGTAGTTAAAAACAGAATTATAACAGTTTAAAACTATGCTGATTCTCCCTTTGAAATGCCCTTCTCTTTCGCTTCTTCCCTCCATCTCCTGCAGCATGGCCCTAGCTTGAACCTGCCATCTCTCATTTAGACCCTCGTATCAGTTTCCTGATGGGGGTCCCTGCCCCCACAAAAGGGTCTAGGCTGTCATCCCTGTGCTCAGAAGCCTCTGGAACTCTCCCCATGCAGCACAGTGTCCCCCTGTTGCTCCTGACCCCGGCAGTCTGGCCCTCGCTTCCCTTCTAGCTTCAGCTTCCCTCCTACCCCCCCCCGCCCCCGCCATGGGGCACCTACAACCCCAGTCCTGTCGGCCCACTCAGCTCTCCCTGATCTCCTTACCTGCCGAAGGTCTGCCCATCTCTCAAGGTCGACCTCCTCTAGGAAGCTGCCTTCTGTCATTGCCTTCCCTACACTCCAGTTCACTTGGTCTGAACGTCTTGATGGCCACAGCCACCAGCTGCCTTTTAGCACAGTGACTTCTGGAGGATCCTGCCTCCTCTGGTCTCCTCTGTGTCAGGTAAGGGCAGACAGGTCTGGGACTCACAGTGCCTGGAGCACATAGTAAGGGCTTTGTGAAAGTCTGCTGAACTGAGCTGATCCAGAGTTGCCCCTGCACACCATGTGCTGCAGATCAGAGCCAGCTCTGCCATATTCTGTAATTAAATATGTGTAATTTTTTGGCACATAAGCATCTATTAAATTCTACATATAAACGATCACACTTGAGATTTATGTGGCATAAAAGTATGCATGTATTAAAATATCAGGTTTATGGACATATCATTTAGTATCAAGAAAATCTTTCTTCCGTAACCGGCTAGTAAACATTTGAGTCTGAACTTGATTTTAGGCAGTTCCTTGGAAAAAATGATTCTATGGAAACCCAGGCGTGTCCTGGGGGCAACCACAGATGATTACGCAGAGAAAACTTTTCTATAATATTCCTGCTTAATATAAGAAACCAAATTTTGATTCTTGGTTAATCCTTTCTTGTTTTCTCACTGAAAAGTTAACAGTATTTCAGTAAAGAGAATGCATGTGGTTGCAGCAGTAAACATGCCTTGTTAACTCTGGAGTATTCCTAACTATTTGATTCTTTGTACAGAGTAGAGGTTTTAGATGCCTAGTTTTCATCCCACGCATCCCCTGCAGTCTGTCCATCTGTCCTTTCTTTGTGGTGCTGTCGTTGCTCTCTTGGGCATCCGGGTTTCACAAAAAAACTGTTCTTATAGTCGTGAAATGTAAACAGAAAGACAAACCACTGCCCAGTGTTTCTTGGCATGAAAGGCCTCCTGTTTCATTGAGTCAACTAGACACTGGGGGATGACTTTCTTTTTCCCACCAGAGGATTCAGGGGCTCGGGGATGGTCAAGTGTGAATGATATTCTGAAGCAAAAGTACCAGTATATCCTTTTGGCATATGCTGTCTGCAGAAAAATGCGTCCTTTAAACTGCATTGCTTTACGGAACTTTGAGAGATGCTTTTGTATCACATAAATAATTAGGCAAACCTCTCCTGGAAAATTAAATTGGTTACAATTGTTCGTATACAGCTGAGTCCTTCTTGCCTTGGGTCTGGCTGGGGATGTGGATCTCATGGATGGTACTGCCAGCATGCATATCCCTTTGTCTGCCATTTGTCCATTCATCCATCCAACCATCCAACCATCCATCCATCCACCCATCCATTGTCTCCTCCTGAGCAAGAATCCTGTCTGTTTCATCTCAAAATTCCCTGCACCCCCTTCAGGGAGACCCATGTGTCATGCAGGCCCAGGAGGTCCCCTGGATGAGGACGGACATACTTTCTGCTCTCAGCATCGCTGTGTGTGTTGGAGAGCTGGTGCTGACAACAGGGACCCTCCCCCCGCCGCCCCTGCAGAGTTGGGTGTCATAGAGAAACCCTGAACCTCCTCAGCCCTAGGGTGTGTTCTCCCCACCTCCTGGAAGTCCCACGGAAGTGGTAGGCAGGGCAACTTGGGTGGCCTGGCATTTAACAACGTTTTTGGTGTGTGTGTTTGTCTGTGTTTGACTCTCCAGGTCAGTTTTTGGGTTGTACGAGAAATTCTAACAGCACAGACTTTAAAAATAAGGGCAGAAATCCTGAGCCATTTTGTGAAAATAGCCAAGGTAAGCTGTTTTATTATTACTTCTTTCCTTCCTGTCCCATCTCTTTTGTCTCAGAAATGTGTTTCCTTGGCACTTCGGGAGCTAGTTTGCTCTGGACCTGCGGGGCAGGGTTCAGACCAGCGGCAGTGACCTGACTTCCCCAGGCAGAGACAGCTGCAGGACCAGCCTGACCGCCTGCGTGGCCTCCCAGCCCCTGTGTGCGCACAGGCAGGTGCCCTCTGCCCTGTGATTTTGGCAGCCAACCACCCTTTATAAGCTGGCCTTTCACAGACTCTCCCCGTGACCCCAAGGGCTGCCCCTGGAATCTGTCCCCTCCTATTCAGATCCAGGCAGTGCTGGTGGCTCTCAGCATCAGTGGTTGTGATACCATCACATCCTGCACAATTTGTCCCCAGTCAGCAGAACTCACCGCACCCCATCCTGCGCTCGAGGCCTGGCCTGATGACCCCTCTGCCCCACTCCCACCTCCTGACCCTGCTCGGATGGGATCAGTCCCGGCCAGTGTCTGGGCACCAGGCTCACGTCTCCACCCCACCTTTCCCCTCCTCTTCCTTCATCTCTGCCAGCCCAGGATGCGATCCCATGGGCCTTCCTGGACCACGCTCATCACTTAACACAGTCTGCCAGCTCCTCCCAGTCCACCACCCCTGACCACAGAGCTCGCCTGCCTCAGCAGAGCATCGTTCTGTGTGGCTCACTGCCTGCTTCCTGTGTGTGCTGCTGTCTTCCCAGGCGGGTGCTAGGCCAGCTCACCTATAGTGCAGCCCCTCTCTGGCCAGGCCCCATAGCGGCTGCTGTACAGAAATAACTGCATTTGACGCTCACATTATTATCACCCCATTTCCAGAGGAGGAAGGGGAGGCTTAGAGAGGTGGGTGTCCATGCCAAGGCCCCTCAGAGTCAGTCGGAGCATGTCTTTGTCCCTCACAGCAAGGTTAAGTGCATTCGGCTGTAAGTATGCAGGGGCACAGACACTTCTATGTCCTGAAGTACCTGGAACTGCGCTGGACTTAGTGGTACTTGTTGCTGTTGATGAGTTCTTGCTGGGCCACGAGAGAAAGTGGGACAGAGTTCCAGCCCACCTGGTGCTTTCAGTTTGGAAGTTTACAGTCCCCACCTGAGGAGCCCGCAACGATTCCTTCTTAAGCTCTGCCATTTCCCGATGGCGGACCATCGTGCTGACGCTGTGTGCCCCGGGTGTGTCTTGTGTGAGCCCCTCCTTTCTCTGGGCCTTGGTTTTCCATCTATAAAATGAAAGGAGTGGATTAGATAATCTCCCAGAGGACCTTCAGCTCTGAAAGGAATCCTGTGACAAGCACAGCAATTCAGATAAAAAGGATGAAATTCGGCTCCCTCAGAGGATCTATTATTACCCACAGGAAGCAGTTAGGGAGTGTTACAGATGGATGAAATGCAGCAGTCGCTAGTGTGGTAAGGGAGAAATCCTCGGGTAGGAACAGCTGTGAGGACCAGGCATAGTCCTCCTCACGTATCTGCTCCTTTACTAGGTCCTGCTCTGTGCTGTACCAGGCCCGAGGGCTGTGATGGTAGAGCCCACCTCACCCCTGCTGAGAATCCGCTCTCATCCGCCCCTCTCTCACCGGGACTGTGTGTTCCCTGAGAGCAGGGGTGAAGTGGAATCTACCGTCACAGCCCTCGGGCGTAGTACAGCACAGAGCAGGACCTAGTAAATGAGCAAATACGTGAGGAGGACTATGCCTGGTCCTCACAGCTGTTCCTACCCGGGGATTTCTCCCTTATAGGTGTGTCCTTTGGCAAGTTCTGCTTGACCAGAACCTGGCATCAGGAACAGCATGCAGTGCAGTGTGGGCTGCCCGTTCTCCGTCAGGAAGACTTGGCCCCAACCCTACTGCTTCCTCGTCAGTTGTCGTGGGTGCTTCCAAGCCCTGGTGCCGCTCCCTCTAGTATGTCTTTCCTGACCATGCTCCCAAGTCTAGGAGGTAGAAACCCCCACCTGTGTGTTCCCAGGGCGCTGAGGAGATACACAGGCTGCTGTGGGAACACAGGTCGGGGGTTCTGGTCAAGCAGGTTACATGCACAGCTCATGCAGCAGAGGCTCCTTGTTTTAAGTCTGAAGACGTGGAGGCTCAGAAGGCTTAGGTAACTTGCCAAAGGACACACCTCTAGTGGGAACCAGAGGTGGCCCCAGACCTCTCGGTCCCATGGAGCCAGCCGGCTACACAGCCTTCACTGACTCCCGAGAGTGAGAAGCGGAACCCGGGTCCTGATCGCAGGTTTTTCCCCAGCGTAAAACCGAGAGCAGAGCAATTACATTTTTCTGTGCTTACCCTCACTCTCGTGGTGAGGAACTTGTCTGAGATGGAATTAAATCCAAATGTTCTCACTCATTTGGGGTCTGATTCAGGGGAGCATGGTCCAGTGTCTGGGAAGCCGGAGCTGCGTGTTCCCAGCAGGTTGATAGCATCTTTCCTCAGCCTTCCTCGTGCCTGGTGTGAAGGTGATCACAGAAGACCCACGTTGATATTGTTGGCACAGCGGGGGGTTTCAGCTTACAGAAGCCTGCTGGGACAGTTGAGATTCATCTAAAAAAGGAGCAGAAAGGACACTATCAAACCTCATCCAGGCCACGTTTCTGTCCAGCAGCCAGACTAGTCAGCTTATGCAATTTGGCACATGTTTCAGATGCACACTCACCTTTTGACAATTTGAAAGAAAAAGAGCATATGGTTTCTATGAACTTCCTAGAACTATATTTTCTACATGAGATATTTTTAAGTGTAATTGAATTTCATAAATATGACAGCATTTGGTAACACTTCAGCATGTTTTTGTTCTGTTGTTTATAGCAGCAGAATAATCAATTCCATGTCTTTTTTTTTCCCCCCCCAGAAACTTCTAGAACTCAACAACCTTCATTCTCTCATGTCTGTGGTGTCAGCATTGCAGAGCGCACCCATCTTCAGGCTGACGAAAACCTGGGCTGTAAGTTAATCTCCCTAAGGCTGTTCCTTCCGTCTGGGCTGTCATTTCTTGGGTGAGGTTCTCCATTCCTGAGGCCCAGAAGCCGTTCCCGGTCTGCCGTTTGCCACCAACATGGGATGACTGTGGGTTAATTGTGTCCCCTGGCCACATTCTCCCCTTCAGTGACCTCGACCCCGTTCTGGGACAGGGAAGCTGTGAGGATGCTGGTGTGGCTGGGGTCAGAAGGGCCCCTAGAGTGGCCCCTCCTGGACCTGACAGCATCATGTATGACGGTGGGGTCAGTGGCGTGATGTTTGCTCCCCTGGCCCCAAACTGCCCTGGGGAAGTCCTCCGGGCTGATGATTTGCAATTGCCCCAGGGCTGCTGACTGTACATCTCAAGAGTTTCTCTGGAGAAACCTGTGACCCTCATGTAGGGAAGAATAATTTTTTTTTTTCCTGAAGGCCATGGATAATTTCAGCTCAGAGGTGGAGTCTGATCGTTATATAATTGAGTCTGTAGGAAAGTTTTTCTGCTGTAAAAATACTTTAAAAATATCTCAGGCCTCTTTATCCTCCCGAGCTTGGCACCACGCCTTACGGGGGGGACGTCATGGCTCTCCACCTCTCATTAGCATTCACCTCCTGGCCCACCTGGTCCGGGGTCTCACCTCCTAGTCTGGGGTCTCACCTTCTAGTCCGGGGGCTCAACTCCTGGTCCGGGTCTCTCACGGCCACACGGCCCCAGCCTTTCAAGACCTATTTATGTCCCACAGCACTGAAGGAAAGTGTATGGAACCATCAGCTGTGCCTCTGTAGCTCATTTCCGAACTTCTCTCTGCCAGCCTGCGGGGCTGGGCTCTGTTTCAGGCTTGGCTGGTTCAGGGGCCTGTAAAATACTTAGGGATTATGTTGTAGGTGATCAGAAGTGAGCCTTGTTTCTTTAAATTGCAATTTTCCATAGATGAAGCCACAGCAAAGTGGAGTGAGAGGTGTTAGCCCGGAATCAGAAAACCAGGTCTGTGTTCAGGCACCATCTGTGCAGAGTGATTCTGTGGGACTCGTCTCCTCGTGTCTACTCAGAGATCTTGGCCTGAATCTGTGGTGTTCCATCAGTGCTTCGGGGAGCCCAGGGGCTCTTTGGAGCTGCCTCAGGGCCAGCAGGGCCTGGGGCAGAGGCGGGAGGGAGTCCAGCAGGCCGCCTGGGCACGATTCCTGCCAGAGCGGCTCGGCTGTATCAGTTTTACGTCCTGGGCTTCTGGGTGAACTTGAGTTGAGCAATGGCTTTGGAGGTCAGAAGCAAGTTTGGAAGCCACTGGTCTCTGTGTTTGCTGCCAGCCCTGTGATTTCCCCGAGTGCATCTGAGCCCTGAGACTTTTTTCAAAAGTTGTTTGGAGATTCTTTCGCAAATGAATTTTCCATCATTTAGGTGCTGCTATTGTTTCTTGGACTGCTGGGAGCTATGTGTGGGCCCGGAAGAAGGAATGTTGATTCTCACGGTGCACGGAGCTCACTGTCAGTAACACAGGGACTCTCGGTGACCCCTGTAAGTGGCACAGTCAGTGAGAGCAGCAGGGGGTCAGCGCACGAGGGACCAGGGTGGCTCAGGGTCCGGCACAGAGATGCCACCCCGTTGTGAATGGGCAGGGCCCGTCCATGGAGCTTTGACCAGCATTCTCCCCACATGCCGTGCCCTGCCCTGGACGGTGGCAACATCAGGCCAGAGCAGCCCCCAGGACCGCTCCCTGTGGCTCGACAGAGCCCTACGCCACGGTGGCCAGTCATCACGGCTGTGTATGAAAACAAATCTCCCACTGCTCCCCAGGGAGCCAGGAATGAAATATCCACCCAGGACCCATTTGAAAACCTGAGCTTCCTCACCTAACTCCCTTCCAGGCCACAGGGGTCAGCTGTTCCTCCTTACAGATCTGCCCAGTGCTGCCCTAAAAGCTTTCCCTGTATTAACTCATTTCCTCCTGACAGCTCCCTGTCGAGGCCGCCGCTCCTGTCAGTGTTCTCAGGTACAGATGAGGAGACGGAGGCGTGGGGCGGTGGGAGGACACGCAGGGTTCCCTGGCCTGGAGGCAGAGCAGAAACCAAACTCAACCGTCTGTTCCAGAGTCTCCGTGCTTCCCCACCACACCCCACGGAGCTCAGCAGGAAAGACAGCACCCACGGCCTCTTGGCACTCAGAACAAGAGAGGGGTCCTGCTTTCTTGTCCCCTTCGTCTGCAGCGCTCCGACAGGAACCTGGAAGATGAGATAAGCAGACTGTCGGTGCTGCCCCAGGCCGTGGAGCCTCTGTTCTGGCTGCTGCTGCTACTGGCTAGGCCACTGGCCTCTGGGGTTCATCCTTCTTTTGCCATTCATTTCTGGTAATGAGATTAGCTCGGGAAATGTTGCCAGGAAAGAGCTGTTTTCCTTCTCCCTGCTTGTCCCTTGATCTGGGGAAGGGAAGTCGGAGGGCCCCAGGGAGGAGATACACGCCAGTGAGGCAGGGAGCTGCAGCCAGGCCTTGAAGGCCGCCTTTTGGTCACTTGCTGCTGCTGCTGCTGCTAAGTCGCTTCAGTCATGTCTGACTCTGTGCGACCCCATAGATGGTAGCCCACCAGGCTCCCCAGTCGCTGGGATCCTCCAGGCAAAAACACTGGAGTGGGTTGCCATTTCCTTCTCCAATGCGTGAAAGTGAAGTCGCTCAGTCGTGTCCAACTCTTAGCGACCCCATGGACTGCAGCCCACCAGGCTCCTCTGTCCATGGGATTTTCCAGGCAAGAGTACTGGAGTGGGGTGCCATTGCCTTCTCCGTTTGGTTACTTACTCCTTGCTTAGTCCATGGCTTCAGCTGCCTACTCCCCCGCAATCGCCTGGAATTGGCCCTGACTTTGACCTCTCAGTGGGCATCTAGCTGGTGGGAGCCAGGGACAGGCCAGGAAGCTGAGTTTGTGTGTCACCGGAGAACAGGCACCCAGGGCAGCAACAGCTGTTATTTTTCTGAGAAATCTCCCATGGCTTCCTAAGGACTGAGGACCAGGACTGTTTTCTTGGTTATGCAGGGCTGCTTACCAGGGTAAAAGAGGGCAGATGCAGCTTCCTAGGAGATAAATATAGCAGCCGCCAGCAGTTGTGTTGGGGAGAGAGGAGCTGATCCACTTGGTGTGGATCACAGCACGACATCTCCACGGCCACGTGTGGGGAGCTGCTTGCTCTGGGCAAACCCGCCGTTCAGCCTTTGTTTCAGACCATTCTCTCCCCTTTTGCCCACCTGTCTTGTTAGTCCAAGGACAGTGGCTGGTGCAGGGCATTTGGGAAGTGGGCCAAACACGCCATCTTTCTCCTTCATCCGTGTCCACCCCCAGCCCAGTGCAGCTGGCAGTGCCACGGTATTCCTGACGCTCTCTCCGCCTGTCGAGACGGAGAACATGGGGCGTCTGTTCTGCAGTGCTGCCCACAGGCCGGCCTCCCTCTTTGACTGCCTTCCTTCTTGATGAAGTTGGATATTGGCTCTGTATCGCCAGTGCCCAGCTGAGTTTACAGTGGGTCGTTTGACTTCTATGCATTTGTTGCGTTCATTTGCATCCTTCTTTTGCTACTTCTTTTCCTGCTAATGAGATTAGCTATTGAAATTGCCCCGAAACTGCTGTTTCCCTTCCCCGCACCCGTCCCTTGATATGGGACTGGTGAGAACTCATGGGCCCACAGGGCAGGGGGAGCAGGCACACCAGCTGTAGGAGCCCCAAGGTCAGCGCTTTAACAAGCTTCATTGTGCAGAGACGGAAGCTGAGGCTTCCTGTGACCTGCCCAAGATCACGGAGCTGCTGAGTGCCAGAGCCAACACAGTGCAGCTCGGCCTCATGGACACTCGTCCACTTCCTTGTCCATTTGCTGGATGACCTGTCTGTGACAGAACTTGATGTTGGAGTCAGGCCGGGCACAGGGCAAGGAAGAGCGGGCACCCATGCTGCCCGGGAAGTGGGGCTGGAGACGTGAGATTGGCACACTGGCCCTGGTGACAGGGTGTGACCACCTCCCTAAGTGCTGTCCCTCGGTTATCTGGGAAACCCTGGCTATCTGGGAAACCTGGGTGGAAGGGGGTCACAGGTGTGAGAAGAGACCTGCCACTTGATTTCCCCACAGACGGCCTTCAGTGAGGGCCAGCTGGTCATTACTGGGTGGGCAGGGTAGCCTGTCGGCCTGGCTGCTGAGCACCAGTGGCTTGGTGATCTGTGACAAGACGGAGGCTGACCTTGTGCGCAGGCCCACACATACCAGGCCCTTCATAAATGCTGGTTGGTTGTGCCAACAGGGAGGGCGTCACCTTCTGCTGGCCTGGGAAAGTGCAGACAGGGTTTGATTTATCCCAGTGCTGGGCCCACTTTGGAATATCAGCGGCCTCAAAGCCACGAGACCTAAGCAAGAAGTCCTATCAGCCAGCTCTGATTTCCTGAGCACACGTACCATATGGCTCTTATTCATTTCTGCAAATCAAGTATTTATCAAACTTTCCCTTGCCCGCTCCATGCCAGGCTCTTAGGCTATGGTCAAAGCCCCTGTCTCATGGGCTTTTATGTTATCCAAGGGAGACACTGCCTATGTATGGATGTGAGAGTTGGACTGTGAAGAAAGCTCAGTGCTGAAGAATTGATGCTTTTGAACTGTGGAGTTGGAGAAGACTCTTGAAAGTCCCTTGGACTGCAAGGAGATCCAACCAGTCCATTCTGAAGGAGATCAGCCCTGGGATTTCTTTGGAAGGAATGATGCTCAAGCTGAAACTCCAGTACTTTGGCCACCTCATGCGAAGAGTTGACTCATTGGAAAAGACTCTGATGCTGGGAGGGATTAGGGGCAGGAGGAGAAGGGGATGACAGAGGATGAGATGGCTGGTTGGCATCACTGACTCGATGGACATGAGTCTGAGTGAACTCCGGGAGTTGGTGATGGACAGGGAGGCCTGGCGTGCTGCGATTCATGGGGTCGCAAAGAGTCGGATACGACTGAGCGACTGAATTGAACTGAAGCACATGTGGGAAGTGATCAATAAATGTGTGTTGAATGCATGAAGTAATGAACCAAGAGCTGTCAGATGGGAATAAAAGTGATGCTGAAGACCCAAAGAGGAGGATTGGTAGGAATCAACTGAGTGTTCAGGGAATGCCTCTCTCAGACCTGAGTGACAAGAGGGAGCCAGCCGCGCCAAGAAGTGGGCGCAGCCAGCGCAGAGATCGTGGTGGAAGAAACTCCACAGCCAGTGTGGCCGGAGCACAGTGGGCCTGGGGGACACTGTGAGCATACTGTGGGCGGGCTGCGGGGCCGCTGGGGAGGGGCTCAGCCTGGAGAGAAGTTCAAACAGGAGACAGACACGATCTGGTTCACAGTTGCTTTTTGTGTTTTGTTTTTTAATTAATGTTTAATTAATGTTTCTACTCTGCGGCTTCCCATGTGACACTAGTGGTAAAGAGCCCACCTGTCGATGCAGGAGGTGGTTAAGAGACTCGGCTTCCATCCCTGGGTCGGGAAGATCCCCTGGAGGAAGGCATGGCAACACACTCCAGTGTTCTTGCCGGAGAATCCCACGGACAGAGGACCCTGGTGGGCTACAGTACGTAGGGTTGCAAAGAGTTGGACTTGACTGAAGCAACTGAGCATGCGTGCACTCTGTGAAAAGCAGATTGCAGAGGAGGTTCGGGGGGCAAGAGTGGAAATGAGGCTGGGTTAGGGCGTTAGGGCAGAATCCAGGAGTGAGCCAGAGCTGGCTAAACTGGGGCAGTGGCAGTGCACGGGAGAGAAGGGAAGTGAGAGAGGAGGGATTCTGAAGACAGAGGTGGCGGGATTTGTGAAGGATGGGATGTCAGAGATGAAGCAAGGAGGGGCCTGGAGGGTGGTTCCTAGGTTTGAGGCCTGAGCAGCTGGGAACTCAGGTCTAGGGCTAGAGAGAGATTGGGATAAGCTCAAGGAGGCAGCCACCACTGGGGCATGGAGGAGAAGGTAGATGAGGCTCTCCAAGCCAGGGAGACCCCACGGGACAGGGGTCTGTCTAGAGGACAGCGAAGCCTGGCATGCTGCAGTCCATGGGGTCTCAAAGAGTCGGACACGACTGAGCGACTGAACAATAGCAACAACAGCTGGGAGACGGTGAGACCTTTTCTCAGATCAGAGTGGCCCCAAGAGGAGCTGGACTTAGACAGGAGAGACCTGAGGGTATGGAATTCCCGGAGTATGGGTTAGTCACTCTTTAATTACAGTCGTGAGCTACACACATACACTCTGCTTGCTGTGTACATGTTCCTATTGTGATTCACACACACACATACACACACACACACACACACACACACTCTGCTTGCTGTGTACACGTTCCTATCATGATTCGCTCTTTCCTACTGAATTGATCCAGAGAGTCTGACCTGTCTGCAGCAGCAAAATGAAAACTGAAGAACTTGGCTGGGAGGAAGTCACAGCCGATGGGTCAGGAGGCCTGGTCTGCAGGGTGGTGGCCTGGAGGGGACCCGCCTGGGAGCCGGACTCTCACTTCAGGCATCTGGGGGTGCAGGGTCGTTAAGCGGGTATCCCAGGAAGTGAATGGGTGGTGGCATTCATGTATTTCAGATTTTCATCTTTCATGCGGGAGGTGCCTCTCCCGTCTGTGTCTGATGGAGTGCCCCCTTGGATGCTGTGGAGTACGTCATGATGGGCAAGACTATCCCAGGCTTTCCTGAGCCATGGCTCAGGTGGGAGGTGAGGTGGGGGAAGAGAGGACATCCTCTGATGACTCGTCACCTGTCCCTCCCCTCGTCTCCATTCTCAGGAGTTCTGCTGATGTCTGCACCCTCGTCTGCCTTCACTTTGCCACAACATCTGTCACCCCCGTCCTGAAACATCTCTCTTCAGGCAGCTTATTCCCTTCCCCACCCCCACCCCCACCGCATTCTGACAGCTGGCTCCTCCCTGACTACTTTTGTCCCTCTCACCCACGGGCTGTAAGTGTCTGGCGGGGCTCTGGCCCAGCTCTCACCTTTCCTGATCCAAGTCCTGTCCCATGGGGTCTTCCCAGCTTGGAAAGCCCCATCTGTCTTCTCCTCCTTGCCCCTGTGGAGGCTGCCTCCTCACACTCATCCCAGCCCCTCTGTCTAGCCCTACACCCGCGTTCCCACGCCGGCTCCATGAGCCCTCTTCTCGCGTGTTTGTCTGAAGGCTCACCCTTGGCATGTCTGAAATCAAAGTCTGGTTCCAGGAAGTGCTGGTTAGTTCCAGGCTTTCTGAGCAGGCCTATTTGGACTTTGAGGCAATATGGTAGACTGCGAAGATGAGCAGTAAGCCCTTTCTTCCCTCCCAATCACCTGCTGCAAACACACATACAAATAAACCAAATTATAAACCAAGAAGCAATGCTGAGCCAGAAGCCAAGAAAGGGAAGTCACCATGTGCTAGAAATAGAGAATGCTCTCAGAGTCAGCACAGGGAGCAGAGTGCAGAGAACTTGCTGTATGGAGACCTTGCCAACTGTCAGGGGGCAAGGGTTCTAATGCCCGCTTATGGCGGGCCGGAACTCAGCTACTCACAGGAATCAGAGAGCCAGCAAGTGTCCCGCACTGGAAAATCTGGGGCCAACCTGGGGGAGCCCCAAGGGAACACAGGTAGAAAAAGTCCCTATGAGAAAATGTCACCTTAGCCTGTACTTCAGGTAGGTAGCTCTTGGCTCTCAGCCCACATGACCAAGAAATGAGGGGTAGTGTCCTGTGGAGGTTAGGAGTGTAGACTCTTGAATCAGACTCCCAGGCTCAGCCAGTCTTGGACCTGCCTCTTATGGTGAGGGTTAAATGAGTAAATATGTGAAAAAAATGTTTCGTACTATGCTTGGCACACAGTAAGGGCTAGATAAGTATTAGCTGCTGCTTTTATTATTATTTTCAACTTTTCTTGACTGTTTTCAAATAGACTGGCAGAGACCACCATCCCTGTAAGCCAGGTCCTCTGATTTATAACCTTATAACATCATCATCTTCTAGTGGTTCCCTTGCTTCTGGTCTCACTCCCTTTCTCAAGCTGTTCATTCATGGAGTGATCGTCCTATGACACAGCTCTGGTGTTTTCACTTGCCTGATTAAAGACAGTTTTTAGCAACCCCCCATCCTTTGGGTGGGGGGTGGTCTCTACCCACCACTGCTCCAGAGCAGGATGCTCTGATGTAACCATGTTTTGTTTGTTTGTTTTTCTTAAGAAAGTATTCCAGCAATTTTATTGTATAATTAGTGAACAAGTTAACATGAAATTGCATGAGACTTTTCTTTTTCTTTTTTTCTCCCCCTCTCCCCACCACCTCTATCCCCTTTGGTAACCATGAATTTGTTTTCTGTGTCTGTGAGTCTCTTTCTGTTTTGGGAATAAATTCATTTGTATCAACTTTTTAGGTGCCAAATATGAGGGATATCATATGATAATTGTCTTTCTCTGGCTGACTTGCTTCACTTACTGTGATAATCTCTAGGTTCATCCATGTTGCTGCAGATGGCATTATTTCATTCTTTTTATGGCTGAGTAGTATCCCATTGTACATATGTACCATATATTCTCTGTCCATTCATCTGTCAATGGATTCTTAGGTTGCTTCCACATCTTGGCAATTGTAGATAGTGCTGCTATGAACATGGGGGTGCATGTATCTTTTCAAATTAGAGTTTTTTTCTGTGTATATGCCCAGGAGTGGGATTGATGGATCATATGACAGCTCTAATTTTATTTTTTAAGGAGTCTCCCTGTACTGTTCTCCATAGTGGCTGTACCAATTTACATTCCCACCAACAGTGTAGGAGGGTTCCCTTCTTGCCACACCCTCTCCAGCAAACTTATTATTTCTCTACAAATTCGTTATTTGTAGACTTTTTGATGATGACTGTCCTGACTGGTTTGAGGTGATATCTCGTTGTAGTTTGGTTTGCATTTCCCCGATAATTAGTGCTGTTGAGCATCTTTTCATGTGCTTGTTGGCCATCGGTATGTCCTCTTTGGAGAAATGTCTATTTAGGTTTTCTGTCCATTTTTTGATTGGGTTGTTCTTTTTTTTTTTTTTTTTTGGTATTAAGCTGTATGAGCTGTTTTTGTATTTTGGAAATTAATCCCTTGTTGGTCACGTTGTTTGCAAACATTTTCTCTGAGTTCATAGGTTGTCTTTTTATTTTGTTGATGGTTTCCTGTGCTGTGTAGAAGCTTCAAGTTCAATTAAGTCCCATTTGTTTATTTTCATTTTCATTACTCTAGGAGATGGATCTAAAAATATATTGCTATGATTTATGTCAACGTGTGTTCTGCCTAGGTTTTCCTCTAGGAGTTTTATACTATCTGGCCTTACATTTAGATCTTTAATCCATTTTGAATTTATTTTTGTATATGGTGTTAGAGAATGTTCTAATTTCATTCTCTTACATGTAGCTGTCCAGCTTTCCCAGTACTACTTATTGAAGAGACTGTCTTTTCTCTTTTGTGTAGTCTTGCCTCATTTGTTGTAGATTGATTAATTGGCCATAAGTGTGTGGATTTATTTCTGGGCTTTCTATCCTTTTCCATTGACATATATGTCTGTTTTGTGCCCATACCACACTGTTTTGATTACTATAGCCTTGTAGTATAGTCAACAGTCAGGGAGAATAATTCCTCCAGCTTTGGTCTTCTTTCTCAAAATTGTTTTGCCTATTTAGGGTCTTCTTTGCTTCCATACAAATTAAAAAATTTTTTGCTCTGATTCTGTGACAAATACCACTGGCAATTTGATAGATATTGCATTGAATCTTTAGATTTCCTTGGGTAGTATGGTCATGTTAAGTGCTGATTCTTCCAATCCAAGAACAGGGTATACCTTTCCATTTATTTGTATTATCTTCAATTTCTTTAATCAGTGTCTTACAGTTTTCAGACCACAGGTATTTTGCCTCCTTAGATGTGTTTATTCCTGGGTATTTTATTCTTTTTGATGTATGTTGTAACCATTTTGATGTTGCTCTTTTTAATCCATCATTTTAACTTTCATTGCACTACTTCTTCAATGAACACTCAGGACTGATTTCCTTTAGGATGGACTGGTTGGATCTCCTTGCAGTCCAGGGGACTCTCAAGAGTATTCTCCAACACCACAGTTCAAAAGCATCAATTCTTTGGTGTTCAGCTTTCTTTATAGTCCAATTCTCACATCCATACATGACTACAGCCTTGACTAGACAGACCTTTGTTGGCAAAGTAATGTTTCTGCTTTTTAATATGCTGTCTAGGTTGGTCATAACTTTCCTTCCAAGGAATAAGCGTCTTTTAATTTCATGACTGCAGTCACCATCTGCAGTGATTTTGGAGCCCCCAAAAATAAAGTCTGTCACTGTTTCCACTGTTTCCCCTTCTTTTTGCCATGAAGTGATGGGACCAGATGCCATGACCTTAGTTTTCTGAATGTTGAGCTTTAAGCCAAATTTTTCACTATCCTCTTTCACTTTCATCAAGAGGCTCTTTAGTTCTTCTTCACTTTCTGCCATAAGGGTGGTGTCATCTGCGTATTCATTGGAAGGACGGATGCTGAAGCTGAAACTCCAATACTTCAGCCACCTGATGCAAAAAACTGACTCATTTGAAAAGACCCTGATGCTGGGAAAGATTGAAGGCAGGAGGAGAAGGGGACGACAGAGGATGAGATGTTTGGATGGCATCACTGACTTAATGGACATGAGTTTGAGTAAACTCTGGGAGTTGGTGATGGACAGGGAGGCCTGGCATGCTGCAGTCCATGGGCTTGCAAAGCATTAGACATGACAAAGCGACTGAACTGGAGAAGGCAATGGCACCCCACTCCAGTACTCTTGCCTGGAAAATCCCATGGACGGAGGAGCCTGGTAGGCTGCAGTCCATGGGGTCGCTAAGAGTTGGACACGACTGAGCGACTTCACTTTAGCTGTCATTTGGATTTTTAACTCTAGGTTTCAGTGATCCCTTCGAGTTAGGGAAGATACTGAGCTTAGGTGATAGAGGGATTTTGGTGTGTTCCAGTGGGTGTTTCTCAGGACAACTTGCATTTGGAAATGAGGCATTTGAGGAGAACCTTTGGGTAGGGAGATTCTTGCAGGGTGCAGAGGACATAATAGAAGCATTTTGGCAATGGCAGCAAATATCAAAAGTTTTCATACCTACTTCACACCTACTTCCTTGCCCTGAAAAACAAATCATAAACCTTTCAGCTGTGGCCAGTGGAGCATCCACTGCCACCAGCAACACAGCAACCCAGAGCCCCAGGTCACGTGCGGAAGAGATGCAAGAGCTGGCTAGAGGAATTTCCTGCTCAAACACAGCCACAATCAACTCATTCTTTCCCCTTTGATTAGTATTCAACTGTTCATGCTTAGCCGCTTGTGATTTGCACCCTGTTGGCAAGTTGAGTTGAAAGATCTGGAAAAGGAGAATAAGCTGTCAAATTGGCCATCACATGTCCACAGTATCCAAAATGACCTAGTCAAAAGCATACTTTGCCAAATGGCGAGTTTCCATCTCTCTCTTACCTTCCCAGTCTTGTCCAAGGCAACACCTGCCTACAGTTCTGCCAAACTGCTGCTCCCTTGAGCGTCGCTGTGTGTTCCCACTGCCAGCCCACTGCTCATACTTTCTTTGGCCTCTGGGGCCTCTCCAGCCTCATCTCTGCTAGTTGAAGCCCAGCAAGACTAGTTTCCAGGATCACCTTTTCCTGCTTCCTCCTTCCCATAATGGAGTTTGTTCTCTCCTTCCAGAGCCGTCTCATAGTGCTTCTGACTCTCCCATGCCTTAGCCAGCCCTTTCCATGGCTCAGCCATGCAGACCAGCTCTGGACCCAGGATGGACCCTTGGCAAACTTCCATTCAAGGACCAAGGTCATCCTCCTGGCTCTACTCTTGGGCTTTTTGGGAATGTCTCTTGGGGTTGCCATGAGCATAATTTATTTAAAACTTAGCAAAATTACTAGAAACGTGATTAAAGTTGATTTACAAGATTATACATTGTGTATTTATGTTTGCATGTATTTATGTGTATGTGCATATAAACTGTCAAAGAATTGTTTTTTTTAAAGATAAAATAACGACTCATACAAGTATAAAATGATTATTTGTCAAATATTTTATTTTAACTTATTAATTAGTGAGAGATTCAGTAAGATATTCAGTTCAGTTCAGTCACTCAGTCATGTCCGACTCTTTGCGACCCCATGGACTGCAGCATTCCAGGCCTCCCTGTCCATCACCAACTCCTGGAGTTTACTCAAACTCATGTCCATTGAGTCAGTGATACCATCCAACCATCTCGTCCTCTGTTGTCCCCTTCTCCTCCCACCTTCAATCTTTCCCAGCATCAGGGTCTTTTCAAATGAATCAGTTCTTCTCATCAGGTGGCCAAAATATTGGAGTTTCAGCATCAGTCCTTCCAATGAATGCTCAGGCCTGATTTCCTTTAGGATGGACTGGTTGGATCTCCTTGCAGTCCAAGGAATTCTCAAGAGTCTTCTCCAACACCACAGTTCAAAAGCATCACTTCTTCAGCGCTCAGCTTTCCTTATAGTCCCACCTCTCACATCCATACATGACTACTGGAAAAACCATAGCTTTGACTAGATGGATCTTTGTTGGCAAAGTAACATCTCTGCTTTTTACTATGCTGTCTGGTTGGTCATAACTTTTCTTCCAAGGAGCGAAGTGAAAGTGAAAGTCGCTCAGTCGTGTCTGACTTTTTGTGACCCCCATGGACCATACAGTCTATGGAACTCTCTAGACCAGAATACTGGAGTGGGTAGCCTTTCCCTTCTCCAAGGGATCTTCCCAAGCCAGGGATCAAACCCAGGTCTTCCTCATTGCAGGTGGATTCTTTACCAGCTGAGCCACAATGCAAGCGTCTTTTAATTTCATGACTGCAGTCACCATCCACAGTGATTTTGGATCCCCCCAAAATAAAGTCTGTCACTGTTTCCACTGTTTCCCCATCTATTTGCTGTGAAGTGATGGGACCAGATGCCATGATCTTAGTTTTCTGAATGCTGAGTTTTAAGCCAACTTTATTTCAAGAGAACTGAGAATACTTTACTTTATGGTCAGTTGAAGAATGCTGAAATCATCTTTAAAATGGATAGAAAATTAGTATTCCCAGAATGATGATCAGTGGGATACTATGGGACATCAGTTGCCTTTATATGGACTGGAATTATTTGCATTACTACATTTTCTACAGGTTAACATCTATTTGTACAGAATTTAAAATAGCCTTAGTCAAAGACAGACATGGATAGCTTGCTAGAACACTTATTAAATTTCAGAGTCACAGTTTTCCCTCACGTTACTTATAATAGTCTCCGTTGCATCTACTATTTTACATTAGTTATATGGCTTTATAGTTTGTTTTTCAGAAGCCAATAGTTCATATCTGAAGAATTTAAGAATTACTCTTTTGAAGTGCCCTTGTTTCATTCCTTTCTCATTGCATCTTCAGTCTGTTGAATCCATTGATCCATAGATTATCCACAGCACTAAAAATTCTTTCCATACCAACAGTAGACACTGGAATTGAAATAGGATTTTGAGCTGGTTTTAACATATTTGGAGCAACACGTTCTTTGTTGAAAAACATTTCCACGTATCAAGAACTGTTTCTCTCAAGACAAGGGAACAAGCTACCAACGTCCTCATAAAGAGGATTTGGAGGACTTTTTTTTTTATTCCATGGAGCCTAGTTACCAGAAGAGGGGAATTTTTCATCATTAGTCAAATATAAGTGCCACATACAGGCTCTCTAGCAGCATGATAAGGGGCATTTCCAAAAGCAACGCACTTCTTCAGGTATCTGACCAAGATTCGTGATTATCCTGGCTTTTAACCTGTGGTTGAGGAGTGCCATTTATCCCTTGCAGCAGATGTTTGTCACCATGTAAATTATTTAAAATCAAAAGGCTGGGATTTATTTTTACCTTGTAACTTTAATTCACTTTCATTTCTCAATCTTAATGTTGTATATTTTTTCATTTTGCCTTACTTCATAGAGGTTTTGCCTGTTTTATTGCTATTAATAAAATTTAGCTCTTGGGTTTAGTTATCATGTCTATAGTTTTGGTGTTTAGTTTTATATTGTATGTTTTAAACATGGTTACTGATTTTATCTATATTAATCAGTTTCTCCTACTTCACCCCTCCCTCGAATTTCCATAGCTTTTTGAGTTGAGTGTTAAGCTTATTTATATTCATATTGTTTAGTTATATGAATTAAAAACCATGCATTTTTTCCCTCTCAGTACACTTTTGACCTCATCACATAGTTTAACATATCATGATCTGTATGTGCTTTATGTTTCTGGTTTATAAATAGTTCATTACCCTCGCTTTTATTTCTTCTTTTACTCAAGAATTATTGGAATATTCAAAAATTTCCAAAGAATTGAATTTTTAAGTTGTCGTTAGTTTTCTTATTCTTTTTTTTATTCAACAGATTTTTAGGCAGCATTTTCTCTGTGTCAGGAACCATAAATGATGCAGGGTATTGTGGAATGAATATAACCAGCATGGTCACAGCCTTCATGGGAGTCATCCTTTGCTGAGTGAAGCACAGATGTAATCGTTTAAGTAGTCACAATTATAATAAATGTTATGGAAGGAAAAAATCTCAGGGTGGCCCAGCACTTCTAAACTTTACTAGAAGTAAAGTTGCCTGTTGAATTTAGTGAGCTTTTACTTTATGTTGTTTAATCCTGTTTCTCTTTTCCTGAATGTGAATGCTTTTAGTATCTGTTTGACTCAGGTAAGCAGATAAGTTGTTTCCTTGCATGTAGTTCTGATGGTTTCTTCCTGAGGCTTCCTGTAAACTCTAAAATCTAAAGGACCCTCAACGCATATGAGGTTTTCAGTTTATGGCACTACTTGTAATAAAAGTTTAGAACAAGTAAACGCTGTTCTTTTTGAATAAACAAACCCTATATTAAAAAATTAAATCTTAAAATAATTTTTCCGCATAATACGTGTGCATGAATTTTAAAAATCACTGAATACTGAAAGGCTGAGTGAAGCAGCTAACACTCATTGCTCCATCTCTGCATAACCCAGTCATTCCCTAGAGGCAAGCACTCAGTTATTTAGCAGTTTCTTCTGGTGGTTTCTGCCATGTTTCCATCGATGTGTCTTTGCTGCAATTTCTCGATCCACTCACTTTGGACAGTATATGGTGACTTCTTTGTAAGATGGATGTTGGTTTAGTTTTCCTAAACCATCTTCCCTCATTCTTCAAAAACACTCGTGTTACCATAATTACATCACTGTAGTTAAATGAGTATTCTTGTTTTAATTATTAGGAATGCGTAAGTATGGTTTTCCATAAATGGCTCCTCCATACTTAAGTGGTTAAGTGTGAATAACATGTTCTTTCTGGAATATCCCTTTGTTTCCCTGGCATTTCTAATCCCCTTTCAAAGAAAAATTCTTACTCTAGCTACTGCTTATCTACCAGATATTTTATATGTATACATAAAATACACATATAAACATATGTAATATTATATAATATCTTACCAGGCCTTATGTATATTATACATAAAATCTTTAAATTATTTTATTTAATTTTATTTTTATTATACATAATAAATTATGTCCGTTCCCTTCCTCCACCCCACCAATGTGCTATCCCGTCGGGTTTTCTGTCGAGTCTTCTCTCTGTCTGGAGGCCTCTTCTGGAGTGGAAGGATGTAGACCAGCCTTTCTTTAGCCTTGCTGCTCATCTGTCCTCTCCCTTTACTACTGCTAGTTTGGATCCACTGTTTCCTACATCCCGTATCCTCCTGTCCTTGGTTTATTCTTTCATTTTGCTAGGGGAAGTTCTCAAATAGTATGCAAATGCTTACTTGGGAGATAGGTGTTCTTTTTCATGTCTTCTAACATCCTGTGCATTCCTGCTGAGAAATCTGATGCCATCCTGAATATCATTTGTGGCCACAGAATGGAGCAGATGAGTGAAGTTAACTAGACCCAGCCCTTCCGAATGTGTGTATGTAGGTAGGGTGGAGGGTGGGTAGGAAGTATGTGTGCAGACAGACGCAAGGTTAACAGAGGCAGGTGTGGTCTGGAGAGCCTGGTTTTAAATTTGGGCAGTGTGCAAATGTGGCTGCCTTTGGTCGGCCCACTCCACTAAAGAACTCCAGTTGTTGGTTGGAGGTCAGTCTGCAGGGTGATCTTTAGGGACATCCTCCAGGACTCTGATCATGTTGGCCTCGTGTCCATGTCAGGACACAGATGACCCCCTGATCAGCTCTGTGGTGCCATGCATCAAGGTACTTGACAGTCTAGGCAGATAGGCCAGACATGCCAGGGGACATGGGCAACCCCTCAGCTGGGTCCAGAGACCCAGTGGAGGCAGACTTGGGCACCAGTTTGGCTCAGCAGCAGTGTGTATGAGGACGACATAGGGATTTGTTGAACTGCTGGATGAACATGGGTGACTGCCATAGGATTCAGTGGGCTTCTAGGTTGTATTAATAAAGAGATGACCTCCCAGCCAAGAGGGTGAGGGGCCTGTTCAGCTTTACAATGGGACCATTCACAACTAGAGGATCTGGTTCTGTTCTGGGTATATGTTGTTTATTTAGTGACTTTCTTATCCTTAAACGTTCATTTCAAATGCTTCTCTCTTTATATCTTCCCTTGATGCTTCCCTTGCCCATAATTTACCTATTGTTGGTCTGAGTTCTTATCTCTACTTACTTACTTACCATGTTGCTGTAATATACATGTCTCTCCTCTATTGAATCAAGTTCCCCACGGGTGCTCTGACAAGTCACTTAATCCTTGTGATTATGAACCTGAAATAGCGGCAGTCATCCTGGCTCCATCTTCGTCCCTGGGCTTTGTAAAGATCAGACGAGTTGTATGTTTTGGTGCTTTACAGACAGCAAATGGGAGATGACGGCGTTATTTCCTGTCCGTTTGCTAATATGATGAATAACAGCCCTAAATTAACAAGCTGGTTAAGCAGCCGTTGTTCCTAGCATCTGTGTAGCATCCCCTGATGTGTCCTGAATTTCTCAATGAAAAAAAAAAAAACCTCGCTGTTTATTCTCCAACTTTTCATTACTGGGGACGTCCTTTCAGCTTTTTCTTTTGCCTCTCCTCTCTGAAGTCCTTAAGCTGTCACTGCTCAGCTGGGCTGTTGCACAGCTGCATCCTCTGTGACTCCAGAGGCTGAGGATCAAGGAATTAGCCAAGGCAGCCTGAGTTCCCTGATGCACCAGACATGGCCTCAGCCTGGGATTTGCAGACTTGGGTCCCAGGAACCCAAAAGGCCACTTCAGTTCGAAAGGCTGGCTTCCCCTGATGCTGGGCAGTACTGCTCTCCTTCTCTCTGCTGTATGATGGAGCTGTTGGCCACTGGCCTACGTTAGTCTAATGGATGTGGCAGGGTGGCTGGTCCTGGTCCTTGCATAGACCATGGGGTCTCAAAACCACACTTGAAAAAAAAAAAAAAAAAACACACTTGACCAAGGATGCTCCTGGCGTAGGGTCCCTCTCCACTTATGCTCCTGGGCTCGGCCGTGGATCTCAGATCCCAGAGACACTGGCCCTGGAAGCTAAACTTGGGGGTTTCCAACATCAGCCATGTGCTGTGCCAGAGCCAACCCTCTCCACTGACCCTTTCCCGTATCCTCTTTTCAAGCCTTCTCTCAGCCTAGATTCCTTTCCTCAAAGCCATTTTATTCAAGGAGCCTCATTGCCATTTCCTGGCACTGGGCCTTGACGTAGGACTTGCAGGATGACTGCAGCATCAGGTCTGGAGAACCAGGATTCAGTTTCTATTACTTTCTTCCAGGAAGCCTCCTTATGAACACAGAGCCATTCTTTCCCTGGTGACCAGCTTTACATACCAGAGATCTCAGTCATAAAAGATCTTACTTCTCTAATCTCTGGGCTGTGGGTATCTGCTTATCCTGTAGTTGCGTAACTAAATCACCCCTTAGATGACAGCATGTGGAAAAAAGGTTTCACTTATTTTGACTAAAACACCGTAGCCAGTGTAAATTAGACAGCCGTGGACCACAGGGGATCTGGAGGAGATAGCCCTGATTGGAGAGATGGCCTGGCTAGGTGCACAGAATGGGCAGGCGAAGTGGGTGACATTTTGGGGGGCCTTCAGTAATGGCAGAGATGTTGAGGAGGAGTAAGAAGTTGTGGACCCAGGGAGAGAGACATAATGGGTCTGTGAAATAGCTCTGGGTGACCTTGAGGAATTTGCTTTACTCTCTGAGCTCCTCGTTGTTGTGGGGTCTGTGCACCACGGTGGTGGTCGTTATGCAGAGGATTCTAGTGTCGGACAGAACAATGGACTCAGTAGCTCTGGAGGGTTCCTTCTAAGTGTAAGGTTTTATGAAAAATGACCAAGTTGAGCTGTGAAACGTTTCATCTCCACAAGACACAGCTTCTTACAAAGCTTAGTTGCACCCAGGATTCTGCAGACCACAGACATACCATTTAGCACGTTTCCTTTTAGTTTTTGTTCACATTTATCCTTTCTCTTTAGCTTCTTCTAGTTTTTTTGCCTTCTCTCTCATACTCTTTTTTTCTTCCACCAGCTTTTGAATCGAAAAGACAAGACCACCTTTGAGAAACTGGACTACCTGATGTCCAAAGAAGATAATTACAAGCGGACTCGGGAATATATCCGAAGCCTGAAGATGGTTCCCAGTATTCCCTATCTAGGTAGGAGTCTGAATAGGATTATTGTTTTTTAAGAAACCTACTCAGTGCTAGATGAGATGTTTTTACAGTTTCTAGTTGAGAAAGTTCCACAAAGCAGCATGGGTCATGGATAAAGAGGTGATTGGTTGGCTCTTCAGGTTAGAACAGGCTGTTGGGACTCCCTGAGAATGGGAACTTCCTGAGGAGGGTCCTGGAACAAGGGATATTCTGCTGCTGATACAGATGCCCAGTGAATCCCAAGCCTCCACAGCCTGTAGCTCAGAAGGATCACGAGACTCTTACTGGTCTATCCGCATCCTTCTGAACTGGGGGAGTGTGTCAGTTGCTCAGTCGCATTCGACTCTGCGACCCCATGGATGGGGGCCCGCCAGGCTCCTCCATCCATGGGATTTTCCAGGCAAGAATAGTGGAGTGGGTTGCTATTCCCTTTTGCAGGGGATCTTCCTGACCCAGGGGTCGAACCTGGGTCTCCCACATTGTCAGCAGACTCTACTGTTCTGAGCCTCTAGGGAAGACTGAACTGGAGGAACTCAGGCCCAAACCCCTGTGTTCTGGTTCTCTGGGCATTAATAATATATTATGTAAGATTTGTCTCAATGAAATTATTATAATGATTATTGATTTTACTGATTCAAAAATAATATGTGTTTATTGCAAGGAATTAGGAATAGATAAGAAGATTAGTATCATTTGTTATCTTATCCAGAGATAAACATTATTTGCTTCAAATCTTTTCATTCGTTTGGGTGCATATAAAATCTGTATGTTTACTCTATTGTGAACATTTAATGTTATTACCTGCATTTCTATACTGTGACTCAGTCCCACTTGGATTTGTCCAGCTGAAATCTGCTCTCTAATAATGACATATAAATTGTCTCTACATTTTTGCTATTAAAATTCTGCAGTGGCCATCCCTGTTGCATAAATTTCCTACGTGTAATTATGATTATTATCTTCTAAGAGATTCCTGGAAGTGTGATTACTGGGTCAAAACTTGATGTGAAATTTTATGCCTTTTCATATGTATTTTCAAAACGCTCTCCATAGAGGTTATAACAATTTATGTTCACATTAGCGGGCAAAGAAATTGCCTGTTTTCCCCATGTGCACAAATGCTTTCTGTCTTCATGTGCTTTTTTTCCTTTATCATTCCTTTTTTTTCCTTTGCCAGTTTGACAGGTGAAAAATACTTCTTATAGTTTGGTTTTCACAGTTATGCTACTTTTATGATATAAAATAATACTAAGAACTAGGGAAATTAAGATTTTATGGATATGACCCCTAATATTTTCAGAAATCTAGTGCAAGTTTTTTGAGATAACATTTCTGACAACTTTTAAATGTCCTCTATGAGCATTGTGTATTCAGTTTTTAAATTCCTTTAAAACTAATTTGGAAAATTAAACTTTAGTAGAAAATTGTTCATTTGATCCAAGTTTTAAAAATGATTAGCATAAAGGTTTTCCTCACTTAGTTTGTTTTGACTGAAAAGTTTTGTGTAACTGCTTATACATTTTAACCTCCCGTGTATATGAGGTTATATTTGCTTTGCATTCCTAATAGTGTGCATTTTCATTTTCTCTTTCTTTTTTTTTAATTTGCTTTGCCAGAGGTATGTCTGTTGGTCTTTCCTAAGGATTAGACTCTGTGTTTGTGTATCAGTCCACTGTCTTCCTGCTTTCTAATCTGCTATATTCCATCAGTCTAGGATGTGCCTTTTCCCTCTGCATTTTTAAACCTCTCACATTGGGGCGCATCTTTCAATTGGTGGTAGCAAAGCATTGTGACACTGGTTAATTGGCAGCAGTTCCTTACGATACGTAAAGTAATGGTGCATCCTAAATTTATAACAGATGACATCCTAAATTTGATGAAATATGGAATTTATTCTTTTGTCTCTTACGATTCATTTCTTCTGCTTTCCTTAAAGTTGTTTTGTTATTGTAAACAAATTATTGGCTTATTTGTGTATACATTATTCTTTCCACTTTCATTGGAAAATAGTTACTGGTATACATTTCCCTCTAATTGATGCTTTTGTTGTATCCTACGCGTTTAAATGTATAGTATGCTCATGATAGTCTTAAAAGTGTTCAATAATTATAGTTTCAATTTTTCTTTTATGCAAGTGTTATTTAAGGTAGTGGTGTTTTAAATTTCCAAGGGCTTGAGTTTTTTGTTTTTGGTGTTTTTCAAATGGCTTTATTGAGTTGTAATTCATGTATCACCCATTTAAAATGTATAACCAGTGGTTTTAGAACATTCACAAAGCTCTGCAACCATCTGCAAAATCAATTTTAGAACGTCTTTATCACCCCAAAGAGAAACCCCGAACCTGTTTGTGGTCACTCCTTTTCCTCTAGCCACCTCCCTTCCACCCCCTCGCCTTCAGCCCTAGACAACTGCTAATGTACTTTCTGGCCTCATAGATTTGCTTATTTGGGACATTTCATATGAATTGAATTGTACAATGTGGTCTTTTATGACTGGCTTCTTTCCCTGAGTGTTATGTTTTCAAGGTTCATCCATGTTAGAGCATGATCAGTATTTCATTCCTTCTTATTGCCAAATAGTATTCCATTGAATGGATGCACCACGTTTTATTCTTTTAAAACTTTATTGATTTTATTTCTGGCTGTGCTGGGTCTTTGTTGCCATGCGGGTTTTTCTCTAGTTGCAGTGAACGGGGCTACTCTCTGGTTGCAGTACACGGGCTTCTCACTGCAGCAGCTTTTCTTGTCGCAGAGCATGGTCTCTGGAGCACCCACTCAGTAGTTGTGGCAACGCGCTTAGTTGCTCCACAGCACATGGGATCTTCCCGGACCAGGGATTGAACCCGTGTCTCCTGTATTGGCAGGTGGATTCTTTACCACTGAGTCACCAGGGGAGCCCCACCACATTTTATTTATCTGTTCATCATTTGAGGGACATATGAGTTGTTTCACTTTTGTGTTACTGTAGATAACACCACTATGAAGGGCTTTGGTTTTTAAGAACAGTCTTCTCTCTAATTTTTTCAATGTTGGTTTTAGGATATATGACCCATATGCTTTTGAGGTTTTTAAAAAAATGTTGATATTTATCTTGTGGTTTAATATAAGATCAATTTGTATAAATGTTTCATGGGTGCTGGAGAAGATGTAATCTCACAAGTTACTCTTATAATTACATTATAACATTCAGATTTTTCATTTTTGACAACCTGGTTGATCAGGAACAGAAATATATGTTAGAGTCACTTTGCATTTCTAATAGTTTCTGCCTTATGTTATTTCGTATACAGTTGGCCCTCTATACCTCTGGGTTCTGCATTCATGGATTCAGCCAACCCTGGGCTGAAAATATTTGAAAAAAGAAATCCACAAAGTTCCAAAAAGCAAAGTTTGAATTTGCCATATGCTGGCAACTATTTACATAGCATTTACATCGTATTAAGTATTATAAGTAACCCAGAGATGATTTAAAGTATAGGGGAGGGTGTGCGTAGGTTGTATGCAAATTCTATGGCATTTTACATAAGGGACTTGAGCATCCCTGGATTTGAGTATCTGCAGAGGTCCTGGGGCCAATCCCATGTGGATATCAATGACTGAATAGATGTTTTTAACAGTTGCAGATTTGTTATGAAGGGTCCCATACAAAATGATCTTGATTCCATTTATTATTTGCTTTTATTTCATTGATGTTGATTCTGTGAAATCTGATTTATTTTTCCTTTGCCTTCATTTTATAAATCTTTGACTGTATTTTGCATTTTGATATTTTAAGTTGTTTTGTCTTAAGTGTGATCCTTGAAAATCATATTTGTGTGTGATTGTGTGTGCTTAGTTGCTCAGTCGTGTCCGACTCTTTGCGACCCCATGGACTGCAGCCCACCAGGCTCTTTTGTCCATGGGATTCTCCAGGCAAGAACACTGGAGTGGGTTGCCATGCCCTCCTCCAGAAATCATATTTAGTTGGGCCCAATATGAGAGACCTTGCCTTTTAGTAGGGGAGTAAAAGTCTTTCCTGTGTTTGGACTTAAGCAATGTTATTGAATTATCATTCTTTTTTTTTTCTTTTATACTTTCTTATCCTTTCTTTGTTCTCATCTTATAGCTTGCTGTAAACTTAGTGTCCTTCCACCAGTGACCATGGGGGTGAATCACCATCTCAGATATGTAGATGGTTGGGCATGCCCAGCTGCCAAGCCCATTCCCACCTTGCCTGAGGCTGATGGATCGGAAAATGGGTTGGTGGCATTAGGGTGGGGGCAACCCCTGGTTTAACTAGCACAGGTGCTCCAGGGTTAAGGATGGCCTCTTCTCTCTCATAAAATGATCACTAGAATTGCTGTTGATCCCCTGCTTCCTCTGCGCCTGGCACTTGGCTAGGTGCTTTAATGCGTCAACTCAGTGGACGCTCACCATGGCCCAGTGAGTAAGCAGGTGCTGAGAGGTTGCCTCGGGTCACATAACAGGAGCACGGCAGAGCCAGGCCTTGGCCCAGATGGCCTGGCTGTCAGCCCTCGGCTCTGACGCTGCCCTCTCCCAACTCCCCACCTCCACTGCTCAGGTCGTTATCCGCCCTTTCAATTGTCACCTGTATGTCCTCTGCTATTTATGACTTGTGGATGGTCTCCATCGGGCACTAGTATGGTGGGATTAATAATACACTTGCGATTAATACTACAGTGGGGTTGATGCACTTTATACAAGTAGGATAAATTGTCTCGGCACTTTGCCGTGACACTGCTCGTGGACCACAAAGTAGTGCGGTCTTGGGCTTCTGAAGGATCGGTCACTGGACCTCAGCCAAGGGCAGACTGGACCAATACTGTCTCCCCTTGCTAACCTATGTCCCTTCTCATCAGACTAAGCGTATGCTTCCAGACCCCTCCCCTTCAGATGAGTCCCCCGTTCAGACCGCTGGCCAGATGCCCCTCATGAGTGACCACGTCAGGCCAAAGGACAGGTCCGCTCTTCCATCGGACACATAGCCTGTGCCCCAGTCCAACGCCACTGAGTTTCTGGACAGACCCCCTCTGCTTGTCCTTGGTCATCTCATCTTAGCTGCCTTCCTGGCAGGTCCTCCCTGAGAGGTTCCGTGTGGGCCTCTGTTCTCCCGGAAGACCCTCCTGCTGGCCCCCGAGTGAGCCCCGCTCCATGGCCTGCTCCTGCCCCTTCAGCCCCACGAGGCTCTCCCTCCCCTCTTAAGCCAGCTGGGCTGCACTTCTCATCCTCACACCAGAACGACTCCTGACACGTACACGTCAGATGGAAAGAACAGGAGGCGGATCCACCGAGCTTTCTGTCCTCAGGACGCTATGTGAGGGTTTACGATGGGGTGTGGGGGTGCATGATTTCATTAAAAAGGATGAAACCAGACCCCATCCTGAGGGCAGCCGGGGCCTCCCTGCCCTCTGTGGCCGTGGAGAGACCCTGCCCAAATGGAGGTTGTGGTTTTAGTACTAGATTCCTCTTGAAAACCCAGCTTGTCCTAGGGATGGATTTGTTTATCAAAAGAGGAAAAGTTACATAATTCCTGGAAAGTACAATATAGGAAAAAATGTCTGAAACCATTTCTCTTTCCCCTGGCAACGTCCTCACAGTAGGTCTTTCCCTGGGGGAGAGGGAGTTATTCTTTGGGAGGGACTTGAGGTCAGTCCTTGATATTTCCAGCTGCTGTGTTCATTTAGTTCCTGCGTGAGACCTCGAACGCTGCTTCAGTGGTTATTTGCCTCTGATAGCAAGTATGGGTTTTCCTTTGGTAACGATTCTTTTAAACCGCTGTGGAAGGTTCGACACCGCCTGGTTTCCAGGGACCGACCGTTCCCACCCTTGTCGCTTACTCCATGTAAAGATCGCCTCATGTAGTGCTAGCTGTTGTTATTAACCGTGTGGGTGTGTGTTCCAGCTCCTTTCGATGCAAATTTTAGAGCCAGTTGGCTGCACTTTGGTGCACTGTTTCTCGTGAAACATAATTTAAAAAACACGGAGGGAAAAACTTACCGCATTTTAAAAATAAGACTCTCTTTGTCTCAAAAAGTTTATTCCCATTTACTTCAGAGTGCAAAAACAGTGGTGGGAAATAGTCGAGTCAGTTATTTGTAGCTTAATTTTATCTGACAGCAACTCCTTATAAATACCCAGTTTGGGTCAAAATGATAACAGAAGCAGGCCATGAGCTGTGAAGAGTAGCTAACAGCATTTGTTTCTAAGCAGCCTTTATTGACTTACAGGGTGTTTGGTTTTTAGTACCTATAATTCCCTCCAGGAAATAGCTAAATCAAATTAGGAATGTAATGGATTTTAAAAGGGTTAGAGCCTGATTCTAAAAGTAACTATAGGCAATGTGGAAAATGGTGATCTCTCTCAAGGAACAAAAACTAGGCATCCTGACAGTTCTGAATAGTAAAGAGAACATTTAGATTCTTGGTAAATTTACCCAGACTTCTAATATGTGAAGTACATTTCTAGAATCTAAGCTGTTCCTTCAAACAAGCAAACCCTTGCATTTTTTTAAAAAAAGTAAGGCTTTATTTTCAGATAGAGACTCTGAAGTTTAAAATAAAGGCAAGTTGTTTCCAGATTCAGAGTATAAAGTTAACAGGCCTAAACTGAGGGATATCTAAAGGATTTTGGAAAAGAAATAGTTATTGGCCAAAAAGAAGGGTTTAACCCCGATGCCCCAAAGCCCCCAGAACAGGTGGCAAGGGAGGGGCTCCCGCTCTGGGCCTGAGGGCAGCACACACCAAGCCCTTTGCAGGGTGGGTGTCGGACTCCGGTTCTGCTCCCGTGGAGCTCACGGCCCAGATCTGATCACCGGCAGTGCATTAGAAACCAAATGAGCTGAGCACCATGGCGGGAAAGGCAGAGAAGCAAATAAAGGGGGCCCGTCCCAAGCTGGGGGCCGGAAGCCCTAAAAGATGAGTAAGCTGAGTGAGGAGGTGGGATGCGAGCGTCCCAGACAAAGAAAACAGCTTGTGCAAGAGCCTCGAAGTAGGGGAAAATGACGTTTGTTGGAAAAACTGGCTGGAGAGTAGTGAATGCTGGGGGCACAGGGCGGGAGGGTCGTGAGAAGCAGCTGGAGTGAGAGGGAGGTGAGGTCTCTTAGGGCCTAGACACTCTGAGTGGGAGCTCAGGGTCCAACACCCACGAGCAGTGGAGGATCAGGAGGGTTTAAGAGTACGGGCGTGGCTGGCTTACGCTTCCCTGGAACATGGGTCTCCTGGCCAACAGCAGATGCCGGGCTTAGAGAAAGTCAAGCTATAAGGGGGAAGGCCAGGCCGGTGACCATGCAGAAGCCTGTGGCACATCACTGTATTTGAGAAATTGTTGGGGGTGGGAGAGGGAAAGCCCTTTTGAAAGCAGCTCATTTTTGAGCAAAACCTTGGAAAGACCTAAAACAGACTTCGGTGAGCATGTCTGCCTGATGGAGATGCATCATCAGGATGAGGGAGATGGCGTCTCCCTGTACCTGGGCTTTGGGGATGAAGATGTGTGTGCATTCGAGCAGAGACGAAAGGGCATGGACATAACGCTCTCTTGATTGTTCCTCCACAAGGCAGGAGGGCTTGAGCTGAAGGATGCCAGCAGAGCTTCTGCTTCCCCTTTGGTGGGGGCCTCCGCCACCCCAGGACCAAAGTTGGGTGGCTCCCAAGTCAGGGTGACCACAGTGTTATCCAGCTGTCCCCAGGCTTGTCAGCATTAAGGGCAATCCTTTCCTTTAATGCCCAATTGAAAAAATTCCATTCCACATGCAGGAAATCCAGTCTTTTTTCCCTTCAGTTTCCCCACCCCACGTGTTTGCAAGACTCCCCAAGGAATACTCATTTGTTCCACAGATCCATCCTGGTCGTTCCTGGAGCCTCAGCCTGCTGCCTGGCCGCAAACCTCTGATCCCTCCCTCCAGTCATCTCCTGCTTTCCTACCCTGTCTCTCCAGCTGGACCCGTGTGGATCCAGGCTCCTCTTTCCTTAGCGGGGGAAGCACAGCTTGGGGCTGGCTAAGGGATGTCGAGGCCATAGAGAAAAGCCTGCATTCTAGAAAGCCTGCTCCTGGAGCCCAGGGCCATGCTCCTTGCCTTCTCTACCCGATAGCCGCAAGCTGCAGGCCCTGACCTGCTGCCCTCTCTCCTGAGCCCTGAGAGCCTTAGATCAGGTCTCTTCTTCCCCCAGATCAAGGCATCCACCCCCTCAGTGGCCCAGCAGGCAGGCAAAAGCTATGTGCTTCTCAGTCAGCAGAGTAACACGAAGACACAACGCATCTGCACAGAAGGAATCCTTTCCCATTATTTTGTCTAGTCGTCAGCTGCATATGATCTCAAACCTCTCCCTTCCAGACAGGATTTTGCCTTTACTTTTGCAATCTCAGGATTTGTTACCTGAAAATCCACCATTTATCTGGGACTTCACAGTCCTGCTCAGTTTTTACAAAAAGCTAGTGGATGCGGCTTCCTTGGTGGCTCAGTGATAAAAAAAAATCCACCTGCCGATGCAGGAGACACGGGTTCAGTCCCTGATCCAGGAAGATCCCACATGCGGAGGGGCAACTAAGCCCATGCACCATGATGACTGAAGCCCACGCACAGAGAGCCTGTGCTCAACAACGAGAAGCCACCTCAATGAGAAGTCCATGTACCGCAACTGGAGAGTAGCCCTCCGCTCGCCACAACTAGAGAAAAGCCCGAGCACAGCAACGAAGACCCAGTGCAGCCGAAAATAAAGAAATTAATTAAAACTTTTTAAAAAGCCAGTGGATGTTATTAATACCCCCATTTTGCAAATGAAGGAATCCCTACAATTTCACTTATGACCTACCAAAGTCGTATGCCAGCTGGATACCAAGTTTAACTCAAGACTTCTTGTTCACGGCTGGGGTTCCACCCACCTTAACTTATGCATCCTCTGTTTATCATCTCTGTCTCCATGGAGAGAAACAATGTGGGAGGAAAACACGCTGGAGGGGAGGTTTGTTTCTTCCATGCTCTGTGGCCCAGAGCTGAGCACCTTGTCACACTGGTCCCTTCTGGGGCACAGGAAGGACTTGCAGTCAGGTTTTCTCTGGGTCAAGCAGTTTTGTGTGATCCCCAGAAGGCCGTGAGAGCATGAGGCCATTTTTGTGCCAGCGAAGGTGTGTTTTCCTAGCAGGAATCGGTTAGAGTCATCAGGATGACTGCTCTCCTTTGACCTTTAGTCTTTGAGGGTCTAATTAGAATCTGACAGTAATAATAATGACGACTAGAGCACGCGTTTTTCACCACGTGGCAGGTGTTGCACCAAACGTCTTGCACACATTGTTTCATTTAATCTTCCCAGCTCCTCTTCCTTTCAGGGAGGCACTGTTTTTTGTTTTTTTTTTAAACTTATTTACAGCTGCACAAGCTGAGAAAAACTCACTAAAATTTCACCACTTACTAGTGCCACTTTCTAATGGTGAGACCAGTTCTCAAACCCCAGTCTGACCCCAGTGCCTGGTAACCTCAGAAGATGCCGAATGTTCCTGCTAACAACCCTTTACCCTCTGGGGAAACCAGAGAGTGGGCAGAAAAGAGAATGTCGTGAGGACCCTCCTGTGTGGTACGGGGGGTCAAGATGGGAGAGGGAGGGCCCTGCCAGGGTCAGCCAGCCCTGAAGAGGTGAAGGGTTAGGGATGCAGGAAAGGCTAGAGTTTCTCCAGCCTCAGGACTCACCTGGGGCCGTTGGGATGTCTCTTTTGGGGGGAAAATAGCCCTGAGAATCTGAGAGATTTCACGTGATGGACAGCTCCTAAGACGGCCCCCCATGTTTCCTTCTGTAGCCCCTCCCCTGGGGCACGGCGGGACACGCTGACTTGCTACCAGCAGGTTGAGTGTGACGGAAGTAACGGGACATCCCTCCAGGCTTCAGTTATTAAAGGACTGTTTCTCTGGGGGGTGTTGCTGTCTTCTTCCTCCCTCTTGGTGCAGACATCCATGGGGAATCCAGCTGCTCAGTATTTGGCAGTCCTGTGGAGAGGCCGGTGGCGAGGGTTTGAGGCCTGCCAGGAGGCACATGAGTGAGTTCAGAAGCACATCCCGCCCAAGTGGAGCCTCCAGAGGAGACACAGCCCCGGCCGACAGCTTTACTGCAGTCCCACGGGGCACGTGAGCCAGAGACACACCCAGCTGAGACACACCCAAACACCTGACCCACAGAACTGCAAGATGGCAAATATTCATTATTGTAGCTGCTAACTGGCGTGGGGGGCGGTGATTCGTTGCACAGCGATGGATAACCAGCGCATGGCCCCACCTGTGTCACTGCCTCCCACGTGTTGGTTTGTGGTTTCCTCATCTGTGCTGGACCAAAACCAGCTGTAAAACTCAACACACAAACGACTGTCAGGGTCTCAGTGTTAAAAAAAAAAAAAAGACTTGAACTGCCTGAAGTGTACTCAATCATCCATTGCACACATATTTTGTATGGACCCGCCATGGGAATTCAAGAGATGCTGCAGAAACAGAGGGCAAAACAGTGTCCTCAAGGTGCCCACGGACTTGCCGCAGGAGACACAGCAGGCCCCAGGCTGCATTAGGAGCAGGTTACAGTCAGGGCCAGAGAGAGACAGAGAGGCAAGTTCTAACTGCAGGAATCAGGAAATGCCGAGCTACCCCACAGGGCGGCCTACACGATGGTGGAGCGAGCCAGCAATTCCTGTAGGTATTTTGGGTTTGCTGTATCAACGGAAGTCCAGAGCTGAGACCTGCTCCCTTGTGAAGGTAGGGCCGACCCAGAAAAAGGACGTAATTTCTGTTGACAATCTCCCAAACAGAGCAGATGCCTCAGGCTGAACTCCAGACTATGGAAAGCAGGCTTTAGGGAGGGAAAGACTCCTTTTCTCCCCCTCTCTGGTCTTTAGTCTCTGGGGTCTGGGCTTCTAGTGGTGAAGATGGAGGTGTGTACCCTTGGGCTGTGGGTGCTGAGCTGATGTCTGCAACAAGGGACTAGTGTGGGGACAAAGAGGAAGGAATTACTTCCTACCTGCTCTTGACTGTTTATGGAGAGGACTCTGTGAACCCATAAATTCAGGGCAAGCCACTGATCCTCAGATTCCTTAGATGTATGCTATTTTCTGTTTACTTTTTGGAGACAGTATATCAGAGTAGTTAAGAGCCAGGGGCCTGCTGGCCAGCCACTTTCTTTTAGGTCCTGACTCCACCGCTCATTAGCTGAGTAATCTTGGAAATGTTACTTGCTTCCCCTCTGCCTCCCTCCATGGTCTTTAAAATGTGAATAATCACAGGATTTACCTCATGGGGTTGTTGGGAAGGGAAAATTGTTGCATGCAGCGAACCCCAGATAATCTTCTACACGGAGTAAACAATAATTGTTTGCTGTAAAATATTTATCATTAAAAAAAAAAAACTCAATAAGAAAAAAGACTGTCAGATGGCTCTCTGGGACAAGCAGGAAGTTCTGGGTCCCTCTCAGAAGCTATTTTTGAGAGGAGGAAATCCTCTAGGGCAGAGGTGGTGAATTCCAGCTGCTCTGTGAGCAAGAACGGTGCCTGAGGACAAGCTGATGAGGCCCGAAAGGTCCCAGGAAGTTATCCTCAGAAAGGCCTAGAGTAAGGCATCCAGGTCTTCAGTGTCCCGTGAGCGCCTGTTCAGGGCCGGAGTGCTGGGGGGCAGTGGGGGCGAGAGCTCCACTTCGTGCGGCCAGGAAGGCTGTGCCCAGTGGTGCCATTCTGCTCGCACTGATCGTTTTCATTTGTTGCTGTTGTTCAGTCGCTAGGTCGTGTCTGACTCTTTTGTGACCCCCTGGACTGTAGCCCGCCAGGCTCCTCTGTCCATGGGATTTCCGAGTCAAGGATACTGGAGTAGGTTGCCATTTCTTTCTCCAGGGGATCTTCCTGACCCAGGGATCCAACTCTCATCTCTTGCGTCTCCTGCATTGGCAGGTGGATTCTTTACCACTGAGCCACTTGGGAAGCCCACTGATCCTTTTACAAACTCTTAAAATGACAGAAGTAACACATTGTTTGTTGTAAAACTTATTTACCTTAGAAAGTCTCTGCTTTGCAGAGGCGGCCAGTGCTGACAGGTGGGTGTATCCTTCTGGGCACTTGAATCCACACATACAAGTATCTGGGCACGTGGGGGTGTGCGAAGTCTTGCCCTTTTTAACCAAACTGGGGACATTTGGGTAAACAGCCTGTTTTGCACCTTACTTTTTGTTCCCCTTGCAGTGCAGTGGGTATTATTCAGTGGCAGCAAGCACCTGACTCCTGCATTCTTCCCCGTGGCTCCGTGGCACCCATGGCCACGTGGTGGCCTGTCAGACTGGGGCCTGACATGAGTTGATTTGTTTGGCCCCAGTTGATGAACACTTAGGTCGTTTGTACTTTTCCCCCTGGACGGATGCTGTGGCAGAGAACACCTTTGTGCGTGTGTCTTTGCTCACCTGCCAGGGCATTTCTGAAACACTGTGAGTGGAGGTGGAACTGCTGGGTGAAGACGACGAGTGCTGCTGGTGAGGACCACTCTGGGCTGCACTGCGCTCCCACCAGCTGTGCCTACCCGCCTGTCTTCTCTACTCCCAGCAGCGCCGGCCTTCACCTACCAGTGACTTACGATGAAATGACAGGGGAAGGAGGGCCTGTAGTTTTAATACACGTTTCTCCACCCACAAGTTCTTTGTGCAGATAAGCTCTGCTTCCTGCTTCAAGGCTATGCTCCCTGGGCCTGGGCTAGGCAGCCAGGCCGTCCGGCCTCCCACCCGGCTGTCCTTGCTTCCTGCCTTTCGTCCTGAATGTCCTTCCTCAGTCCCCCTCCCCGCATCCCCAGCACAGCTCTGTGCTGCCCTTTGGAGAGGCGCTGACAGACATCCACACCCAGCACACTCGCCTCGGGCTGGGTCAGCTTCCCCAGCTCCAAGGAAGCTGTGTGATTCTTCTAATTCTCCCACTCTCTGAGGTGACTGGGGTGTGGGCCTGTGTCTAAACACAGCTCCAGAGGCAATTCTAATTCCATTCCCTCTTAGCTACTCCCTCTGGATTACTTAGCCACTTGGGAGGGGCTCTGCTACGGGTCAGGGCCAGTGTGGCCAGTTCACCCTTGCCCAGGGAGCTGTCTTCCTCATGTGAGACGTCCCTCAGCTCCAGGAGGGCACACGTACCACCTCAGGCAGAAGGGGTCACCCCTGACCAGCCTGTGGAGACAGATGTATCATGACCATTGGCAAGCGGGGGAGGTGCTGCTTGTGGAAGTGCTTGGGGAAGGCTGCACAGATGGGAGGGATTATCTGTGTCTGGGCTCCCATGTGTGGGTGAGCTGGCCTGGGATGCCCCAGGTCAGGAGAGATGGGAGTACTGGAGTGCCCCAGGGATAGTAGATACCAAGACATGTGTCCACAAGTGGCAGAATCCCAGACTGGGGCTGATTGTGGCCTCACTGTGAGATCTGAGAGACTAGCCAAGCAAGCCCGGGTCCTGAAGCTGTGGAGATGGGAGACAAGCCAGCACAGCGGGGACCCAGTTACCAGATGGTGCAGACCAAGGCTTGGATGAGATGGAATTGGTACACGAGGTGACGGCCAGACCAGCCACAAGCAGGACACTCCCCGTGCCAAAGGGCGAGGCTTAGTCCCTAGATTGTCTGACAAGAGAAAAGGAGAAAGGCAGAGCCAGCCCTGTGAGTCCTGGCAAAGGACCGGAAGCCCCAGGAAGCTGAGCAATGTCCTCCATCACTGCCCTTACTCTTCTCTGCCGTCAGCATGGGGCTAAATTGGGCAAACAGCCCTGGCCTGACTTCCTGACATCTGGGGCCCTACCGTCTATCCGGCTGCTTCTGCACAGGCAGGCTGGCCGGCCACCTCACACATCTGCTTCTGTGGGCAGCAGACTCCATGCCTCATGATCCTCAGACATACAGGGGCGCAATGATGGAGTGAGGGAGGAGCCTTAGTGGTTTCATTTCATCTTTGGGGACCAAGATCTAATCCTCCCAGAAGCAGGAGCTCAAGAGTCAGACAAGCTCAAGCTCAAACCCTGAGTGTCCCAGGCCCACATGTTCTCAGGCCAGTCACCTAGGGCCCGTGAGCCTCAAGTTCTGTTATGTCGAAGGGAGGCTAATTGTAGAACCCACCTCACAGGGTGGTTGTGAAGGTTGAGAGAGATGCATATGGTGCCTGGCGCATGGAAAGCACTCGCCCACAGGTGGTGGGTGGCATGAATGTTATCTAGAGGAAATAATACCTGGAAGAGCCCAGCAGCAGGGGACTCGTGGCCTCCTGTATCCATGGAGGCTGTTGAGAAACTCCGCGTATCCAGGAAGGGCAGGAAGAGCCCCATCTGGGCACAGCTGTGTGTCATTCTTAGTGACACAGCTGAGCCTGGGAGGGCAAGCGTCTGCAGGGGAGGAGCTGGGAATGGGACACGATGTAACGAGTAATGGACAGAATCCATCTAGCTGGCAAAGCGCGGTCTCCAACCACAGCTGGAGTATCGCCTGGACACCCTCTCGGGTACAGCGCCAGCTTTGACCTTTCCTCCCGTGGGACCCTGGGAACTTCCCCTACTCCTTCCACTGCCTTGAGCACCAGCAGCCGCGTGCCTTCCGCGCAGCTCTGCTTGGAGCCCAGTCCATAGAAGTGAGGTGGACGACCAGCTGGAACGGACCAGTCGGGTCCCCTGGCTGGGAGCTAGTCGGGGAGGAGAGGGCTTTCAGATCTTTGCTGGCACTCAGTCGGGGAGGACACGTGAGCTCAGAAATTCCGTGCTGGGAAAAGCAGATCCTCTCAATGAGAAACAGAGACCCTGCAGGCAAGGGGAAGGGGAAGGAAAGGGAGAGAGGCCGAGAGGCGGCCGCCTGGCCTCTTAGAAGGCCTTCCAGGCAGTTTCTGGTTCCTGGCCCTCGTGAGGCCCAGCTGCGTCCCTGCTCATGGACTCCGGGAGATACCTCGTGTCCTTATGTAACCAGCTTATTAAAGGAGCTGGACTCAATCAGGTGTAAGAAGAAACCGACTTTATTTTTCCCCAGTGTCCTTTCCAGCCTGCTCTGTGGATTAGCTCTTTTACCAGTCAACCCAGGGAACGCAGCAGGCCCCGAAGTCCCTCTGCTGTTAACAGTCACGTCCCTGCAGACCGTCCAGGGTAGGGCTCAGAAGCCTGGGCTCCCACAGCCTGGCCGGGCAGGAGGCCTGGGGTGGGGAGGCACACGCTCAGTCCACCAGAGCCCACCTCCCCCAGGGCCACTGAGTTTTGTGGCCCTCGGGGTGGGAACAGACGTGACAGACGAGGGGGAGGCAAGGGCCCATCTGATGTGGCCCCTGAGGTTGGAACCAGAGCTGGTGCCCTGTGCGCGTGCCCATCGCCAGCACGCACACTCTGTCTTTTCTTCGCTTTGCTCTCCTTTCTCCCCCTTTGCTGCTGCTTCTTCAGAATTTCCATCCTGGGCACCTCTGACTCAGCTCCCTTTGTGGGAGCAGTGCCCTTCCTTGGCCCCTGGACCTCCAGCACTGCCCCCTCCCCTCCATGCAGGCAGCCCCCTGGTTCCTAGGACCCATGTCCGGGCCTCCCTACCCCCCACTGTGGTCCTGCCCTTGGCTCGCAGTGCAGTACCGCTTCTCACTGCTTCCCGCCCCGGCCTGCAGACTTGAGACATGAGTCAGATGGTAGTGCTGACGCTCACCCACGCCAGGCTCCTGGAATGGTCCCTGGAAGCTCCTCTCACTAGACTTGAGTAGGGTGGGTGGGGAGCACCCACCCTCCCTGTGGTGGTGGGGAGCATAGCATGGGGACAACTCATCCTCTCCCCCCCGCCCACCCCAACTCCTTGGGATGCACTTTCTGAGCCTCCTACATAGCCCACAGATGGGCAGTCAGCTGATGCTGCAGAACCAATGTGGAGCCACCCCCTCACAGGGATGGTCCTGCACCTTGCTCCAGAATGTGGGAATCTTTGGCAGCTATTATTTTGTCCTTAGCCTTTCGAGCCTCAGGTAAAACTGAGGCAGAAAAAGTGGCTGTTTAACATTTTGTTGCACTTAAAAAATGTTCCCTTTTCTGTTTAATCCAGCTCTCTAGCTTTCCCTTACTGCAACTGAGAGTCTTTCCCAGACCATATACAACGGATGAGGTGCTCCTGGGAGATCAGGGGACCCTTGAGTTCCCACACAGCACCTGTGGATTATGAGCGTCGTGGACCCCCGCCCCGTGTTTGCAGTAGTTCAAAGGTTTCTGTTTTCAGTCTTGGCTCAGATCCGCTTGGTTCGGGGGAGGGGTGCCATTCAGCGTCACTCTCTGTCTTCCCGCCATGTTCCCCGCAGGAGTCCAGGAGGCGGGTGCTCTCCATCCACCAGTGTTTCACTGACTTCCTCTTGGGTCTGTCTGTGGATCTGCTCACCATGGAGTCCTTAGTAGTAGGAGGAGCCCTGTGACTGTCCCCTTAGAAGTCCCTGGGCGGGCTGGGGGAGGAAGAGGGGTGTGGATGTGGGTTTGGTTGGGCCGAGTGCTGATGGGCTGCAAGTTGGCCGGGGAGTGACTCCTGGGGCACCAGAAGCTGTGCTCTGAGCACCGCCCTTTCCTCTCCCTGTTCTCTTCTATGATGCTGTTGGTTTGGCAAACTGCTCACCTTCCACCATTTTACCCCAGGGAGAGTGGATTTCCTAGTCTCTAGTGCGCTTATTCCTTCCTCTCCTTCCATGTAGCTGGGATATGATTTAACCAAGACTCAGTTTTAGGTATCAGGGTGGGTGGGGCTTGGTGAGATGGTCGGATGGCATCACTGATTCAACGGACAGGAACTTGGGTGAACTCTGAGAGATGGTGAGGGTCAGGGAGGCCTGGCGTGCTGCAGTCCATGGGGTTGCAGAGAGTGGGACATGACTTAGCGACTGAATGACAACAACAGCAGCTTTGGGTATTGGGGTGAGTGGGGCTTGGAGAACGGTGGTGTCATGCCCTGCTTTCGTTTGATTCCCAGCCAGTTGAGAAAAAAAGTTGCTACCCCTCATCCCCCTTTCCCGAGCTCGCAGCTCCGGGGTTTGTACAGACAACCAATGACAGGTTAGGTTAGGCTCTGTCTTCCTCTATCTTCTATCCTTGCGTGCCACACGCTCCACTCCAGGTATCCAAGGGTGGGGTGGGCATGGTCTGGGCCAAAGTTGAGGAGCCTTGGTAGTGTCCAGATTCCACTGTGACCCCCGCCACTGACTGGGGGTTTGGGAGAAGGGAGTTGAGAACTCTTTCCTTAGAGCCTGACACCCAGAACCTTCTGGAATAATCCTGCAGGTGCATTTTTACCAGCACTTTGGCTGCAAGCCCCACTTGCTCCCCTACTGTGGAGTGAGAACAATAGTCCCTCCTTCACAGGCTGCTGTGAGGTCGCATACGTGGACACAAGTCCAGTTCCCAGCACTCAGTAAGCTTCAGTAAGCATCAGTCTCTCCACACGACCGCTCTGCCAGAAAAGGCTCTCGTGTGGCACCATTGCTTGGTTATCACGAAGAGAGATTGGTGAGTCCAAAGGTTTAAGTGCCTTTCAAATGTTGATATATACATTGCCAGACTGCTCTTCAGAAGTATTGAATCAGTTTATGCTTCCATCCAGAGTACACGGAGTACGTGTTTCCTCTCTATTCCCTTGTCAACGTGGAGACTGGCCTTTTGTCATCTTTGCCAGTCCGCCAGGCGCCATGTGATGGTCTCTGCTTGATTTAATGTAGCTCTCTGGTGATTACTGAGGTTGGCCTCTTTTCTTGTCTACTGGCCACTTGTGAGTCTTTCACTGCGTTTGTGTGCTTCACCAAGTTTTCTGTAACAGTGTTTATATCTTTCTTCATAATTTGAAAGAGTTCTTGGCACAGCATGAATGTCAATCCTAAATTTTTCTCTCATTTAGTATTTGCTTTTCAATCTTGGTCATGTTTTATTTTGCTTTGTTTGTCAGAGGGCAAAAAAATATGGTATTTTCTTTAGTCCTATCCCTTGTCTTTTCCTTTATGGTTTTGGGGTTTCCTGTCGTGCCCAGAAACGCCTTCCCTGTCCACCAAAGGTGGTTCTGGCAGCTTGTGTGGAAGTCATATTGGAACGAGGAAGGCGAAGGCACAGGGCTCCTGGTCTGGTGGGGAGCCTCAGTCAAGGGGAGAGGGGAGGAAGGCCTATACCAAGGCAGAGAAGAGGCCTTGCGCGGAGGGATGGTGGACCATGGCCAGGGAGAGGCAGGAGTCCTTGCTTCTGGCCCGAGCAGTTGAGTAGGTGTGCCTGCTCAGTTGTGTCTGACTCTTTGCAATCCCATGGACTGTAGCCTTCCAGGCTCCTCCATCCTGGGAATTCTCCAGACAAGAATACTGGAGTGGGTAGCCATTCCCTTCTCCAGGGGATCTTCCCAACCCAGGGATCGAACCCAGGTCTCCCACCTTGCAGGCACATTCTTTACCATCTGAGCCACTAGAGAAGCCCAGAGCACTTAAGTAGATGGTGCCATTTGATGAAATGGGACCAGATCTGGGGAAGGGTGTTTTAGGGGTTGACTGCACTGCCTGTATCCATCAGAGACATCCAGAATACAACTGGACTTAAGGAGGCGGGACTCCAGAGAGCCTTCGTGGCCTGAGGTTCTGTCATGGGACTCCTGAGGGCGTGGGTGGCAACCAGGGATAGGGAGAGTGGAGTGTCATTTAATAGATTTCAGTGGATGAATCTCTTCCTGGTGTTACTCAAAGAGGCTGTGGTGTCGGAGGCCCCAGGAAGGCTTTCTAAAACAATAACGCACAATATAGATACATCCAAATAGCACAGATGGCTTTTATTGCAGATGTGTTATTACAAGGATAATCTGAGAATATATTAAAAAAAAAAAAACCCTCCCTTTTATATACACAAAACGTGCTACATGGTACACTTGTGAGACTGCTGAGGTAATAGGTACACAGCCGGACGCAAACAGTACCAAACGTTCCACCGTCTCACCCGCCCGCCCTGACCCATGCACCCTCCAGGAGGGTCTCACCTTCTTGTTCATCCCTCACTCCCTGCTTGGCAAGAGTCCCAGCAGTACCGAGCCTGATGCTTCAGGGCCAGCAACGTGCTGACCGAAGGCTCCGTGGCCCCTGGTTATTCAGTAACTCACGGCAAGTGGCCAGTTCTCGTTTTTGAGGCGCCTGGTCTCTGGGGAAGTGTAGTCTGGAGACGAGATGTGGACGCCAGTTGGCCTGAGACCATGGCACCTTTGGTCTGTAGCTGTTTGGGGCCCCCAGCAATTGGATGATGCTTTCTCTTCAGTTGAGCATCTTCTGGCAAGGTAGGCTGTTACTTCTGCGGAGGTTAAAATGACAGGTAGGCTAATTGTGACTGGAAGGTACGAGACTGAAATTAACCATTGTCCGTGTGGTCGAGAGCAAGCTTTGGGGCCTGACTTTCCCTTTCCTGACCACGTGGAGTCCAGACTGTTTCCTACTGAGAAGCTAGGGAATCTTGCCTGGGAAGAAAGAACAGGGGGACAGAAAAGGTGAGGAGTAAGTCGGCGAGGAGAGGAGAACAGGAAAGGTGCCTGGAACTCGAGCGGCTGGGACTGGAGTGCAAAAGGCACTTAGTGAACGGGGCGAGTGAATGCGCGGGCGGGTGGGCGGCTGGCTGGCTGGGGAGGTGGCGAACTGTCCTGAGAACGAGGAGAAGGCTAGAAATAGAGAGGGGAGGGTATTCTGAAACTGGGTTAGGTGCCAAAGAGGATCTTAAGCAAGCAGGTTGGGAAGCCCGGTGTGAGAGGGTAGCACTGTGGCCGGCCCTCGGAGCGGCCAGGCACGGGCACACCAAGCCCTGCTGTTGGAACTGGAGCGAAACGGTCCGCGATGCGCCCTCAGACTCAAGAAACACAACACGAACGAAGTGCTCTTCTCCTAAGAACAGAGCTGTCGTGAGCAGCCCTCAGCATCTGAGAGTTGAACACACACGTGTTTCAGTATATACGGCAAACCTATATATATGTATCTAGATATATGGCATGGCTATATATCTAAACGCATATATACGTGGCATACACACAGGTGCACGAGGTCGGCTCACACACGTGTATATTACGAAGGTACTTTGCAGGTGTGTTTTTATTGTAGGGACTTAATTTACTTAAGGAAAGACTTGTGTGCAGTCCTGTCCTGTCTGGAAACACGAAGGGCTGTCCGAGGTGGAGAGGAGTAGTAGGGACAGAGATCGGTCACATTTATCTGCTGCGGTGATTCGGGGAATCAGAGTCCAGCGTCCTGGTCCTCACGGTCCTGAGGGGGGCCAGCCTAGTGGAAGGTGTTGGGGTTGGGCCGGATCATCATCACCACCTTCTTGAGCGAGTAGGAGCCTCCACGGAACTCAGCCCAGTAGACCCCGTCCTGGTAGCGGCTCCGGTAGTGGCCCCCGCGGTACCAGACCCCATTGAGGTTGGAGTGGGCACAGGCGTTATACCACCAGCCGCCCTTCTGGTAGTGGGCGCAGTTGCCTGCAGGAGAGAAAGAGCGAGAAGATCAGGGAGGAGGTTTGACCTGTGTCCGCTGTTTGCTCTTGGGGGGCTTCCGAGGGACCCCTGCCCACTGGGGGGCATTTGGAACAAGGATGCCAGAGAGGCCACGGGGCCTCAGACCTGCTCAGACCATCCCTCTGACTGGGGCTCTGTGATCTTGGGTGAGCAACCTAACCTTGGTGAGCCCTCGAACACTCCTTGTAAAAGAAGGATGAGGCGATGCCCCGCACAAGGTAGGTAGGACCCACCTGGGAGCTGAAGGAGGCCGAGTACTAGCCCAGGGCTAGCTGTGGAGCAAGCACCGGGGAGGGCTCCACACCCCGGGTTTGTGCAGGAAACGGAAATCACCCAAAGTGGGCCGGTGGAGAGCCAAAGATTTTTTCTTAGGAATTCCTTTTTCATTGAAACTATTAGATCAAGAGTCTTTCAAGAGTGACAAAGGAAGTGTTTAAGATGAAATGTTCCATTATTCCTCCCTAGCCTGTCATCCAGCCAAATTTTTTTTTTTTTCCACAAAAGCAAGATAATTTCATAAAGTTTCTGGCACCCTCATATCATGCTGGATTGTGCTGCCAAGGACAAGCAGTTCAGAACACCAGTAAAAGTGAGGGCAGGGCACAAGTGGGCACGCAGGGGCATCGCCCTTCCCAGGAGTGGGGACGGCACTGTCAGGCCCGGGGGGCACCCCACTCAGGGGACTGGCTGCCTTACCAGGTTTGTGGGTTTTGTGACCCAGCGGGGCTGGCGGCTCTGCTCCAGAAGCCGCCGTGGGGTGAGGTGAGGAGGGAGCAGGCTGGCTGAGGCAGAACGCGGAGAGGAGTCCCAGCGCCAGGCGCCCAGAGCCCCGGCAGCCCAGGTCTTCCCAGAGTTCTCCCCGGCTCCTTTGGGCTACGACTCGAGGTCACAGACTCCGAGTGGTTGTGTCGGATTCAGAGGGCAGGGCCCTGGGCATGCCACAGCCAAGCCTTCCCTCAGCCAGCGGACGCCCCTCCTAAGCTTGCCCCACACGCCTCCAGGGACGGGGAACTCACTGCCTCGCGTCCAGTGACGCTGCTGCCGGATGGGCCTGATGGTTGGGGTCGCAGAGCAGCCTTCTGCTACTCCCCATAATGGCTGTAAGCCAGCCTTCTGTCCCCGGTGTCCGACCAGCTCAGAGGGTTATATCTTCCTGAAGCCTGGGCAACCCCGGTCTCAGCAGACACGCCGCCTCCTGGGGGCCCCTGTGGCAGGGTCAGCTCGGCTCCAGGGAGTAGGTGGAGGTGTGGGCATGTTCCAGTCTGCCGCCTGGGGACCTGGGGTGGGGACCCTCCTGGGGTGGGGGAGGCAGCCGGGCTTTTCTGAAGAGCAGGGAGTTCCTGGGGCTCAGTCACTCAGTCGTGAACAACTCTTTGCGACCCCCTGGATTGTAGCCCGCCAGGATCCTCTGTCCGTGGGATTTTCCCAGGCAAGAATACTGGAGTGGGTTGACATTTCCTCCTCCAGGGGATCTTCCCAACCCAGGGGTCGAACCCGCGTCTCTTGAGTCTCCTGCATTGGCAGGCAGATTCTTTACCACTAGTGTCCTCAAAGCGGGGAGTAGCCTGTAGCCTGGGACTAAGGGGCCAGGTTCGCCCACGAGAATAGATAGCCTCGGCCTGAAGGGGGGCTCAGCCCCTTGCAGAGGAGCCATGAATTCTGCCACCTGAAAAGGGCGCAGGGCCCCTCGTCCCCAGGAGCTGAGGTGGAGCCTTGAGATGCACACGGGGATTTGATGTCTAGCCCCGGGGCCGGGCTGTGTGTGCTTCTCACAGTTTTTTGTTTTCTCTCTTGCTTTTTATTTACTAAAGATCTGGCCCTGAGGTCTGCACTCTTGGGCAGGTGGATTCGTCCCTCCTGCCCCGTTTCCTCTCAGTAGCTCCCCACAGCGCTGCACTAACAGAGTGCCTGAGAGACTGTCCCCGCTCAGAGCCCAAGTCTCCCAAATCCCAGGCAGAGCACTGAAGGCACATTCTCACCTTCTCACCCCCTTCTCATCCCCTGCCTGGTAGGTATGTCCTCATTTCCAGATGTGGAAACAGGCCCAGAGGAACGGGGAGGCACGCCCGTAGGAGGCGGGGCAGCCCTGTCCACAGGCTGTGTGGCCCCGACTCCGGTGCTCAGGCAGGGAGTGACGCGGTGCACAGCCCAGCGCAATGTCCAGCTTGGCCCAGAGTGGCCCTCCAGTGTGTCATTCGGGGACCTCTGGACCTTCCCCTTTCCATAAAGGCCATGCTGACCCAGCATTGCGAAGGGGATCTGTGGGCAGAGGGCAGAGGAGTAGACCTTCAGGGGATGGGAACAGAGTTGGGCAGCTGGGCCCTGGGGTGGTCCTGTTCTCAGGCCCAGGAGTCAGAGGCTGTGCTTTGATTGATCCCTTTCCCCGGCCCTTCACCTGCCAGTGACCCCACTGCTCCTACCTGTGTAGACATCGTGGTCTCTGTCCAGGGTGGTGAACTGCTTGCCGTTGTGCCAGGTGAAGGAGTCGCCAGCGTTGCCATGGTAGCGCCCCAGCCGCAGCTTGTAATACTCGCTCTCAGGCTCCAGGCGGAAGCTGGCATACTCTGCAAAGACCTTGCGGCCAGACCAGTCCTCCATGGTCACCAGCAGCTTGTAGTTGCCTTGGTTCGTCAGCCAGTAAATGTTCTCCAGGCCCAGCCAGTACTCGCCGTCAATGTTCCCAAACCCTTGCTGGGGTAAATGCGGGAAAGCATTAGTGAGGAACACGCAGTGTGCTCAGCCAGCTGGGCCCAGCTGTCGGCTGCTCAGTGCCGGATGCAGGGTCTTGGAAGCAGGCAGAGCAGAAGGCAGGCCTGCATATAATCCCTTGCTTTCCCCACCTGGCTGTCACTTGATGAGTCTGCATGTTCCCAGCCTCAGTCAGGCATCACTCAAGACCACTGACAGAGCGCCTGTCTCATGCTAGGCAGCGTGTGAACACGGGTTCCTCTTCATTACCCATCCTGCAGGGTTGCTATAGGGACACACGTAACCTGGTAAATTGAGAGCCTAGCACACAGTAGGCTTGCAACAAGAGTTCCCTGGGCAATTCCCTTACTTTCTCTGAGTTTCTGATCCTTTCTCTGGGGAGGGGCTGTGTGTAAGGGTCTCTTGTAAACTAAGGCACAGGTGTGAGCTCTGACAAAGTCATGATCCCTCCTAGGTCTAGAATCCAGTGGATATATTACCGTTTTTCCATATAGTTTTGAGAGTCATCGGCCAAGTGGTGGCCACTTGAAGTCTTGGAAATAGCTGAATTTGTTAATGATAATAATAGCTAGTGTTCAGTGAGCACTTAATGATGTGCTGGCACTTTTCAGAACGTTTCATAGGTTATTTTCTTAATCCTCACGGCAGCTCTGTGAGCGGGGTACACTCAGTGTCCTCCCTAGAGTGGGTGGACTGAGGCCCAGAGAGGCCCAGAGTCACAGAGCACGTGAGCCGGGGCTTGAGCCAAGAGCCCAGATGTACCCCTGTGCCGACTGCTCCAAGGAAGGGAACATGGAAAGGAGGTGGAAGGAGTTAGGGAAGTGAGTCTTCAAGAACCTCTCAGCTAGGAGGCAGTGGAGAAAGAGGAGGAAGCAAAGGGCACAGGCTAGTCAGGAGGCGGGTTGGAGGACAAGCAGGGCAGGAGTGGGGCCCGCGGAGCCTAGTGTGGGTGCCGTGGTCCTGGTGCTGGTCGGCGTGCGGGCATCGAGGCTGTACCTCGCTGTGTTTCACTGCTCTGCCTGCTCCTGTCTGAGCAGACGTTTCATCACTAAACTGGGTCCAGGCCAGCCTCTCCCCACTGGGGCTGACCTGAGAGTAAGGAGGTGATGAACAGAAGCACCTGTCTGCGGGGGTGTCCTCCATCGGCCTCTTTGTTCAGAGGAGGAAGCCAGGAGTGGGCGGAGCCCTCAGCCTCTCCTCCAGAAGGAGGAGCGCTCAGCTCCCTGGGAATTGGGAGCCCCGAGGCTGAACCCTGGGGTTACGACCCAGTATCTCTGCAGTTCCCTACAGCGGGCCATGTGGGAGATCCTCCCAGGGCCCTGGAGCCTCAGGCCCTGCCCTTTCTGGGCTTTGAGGGCAGGTCTTCCCCTGGGAGCCCTAGCCGGGACCACAGTGCTCCCCACATCAGGATTGGGTTCTAAGTTCCCACCCCATCCGTGGAGCTTTCGTGGTCTGGACCCCTCACTCTGTACCCCGCCGCTGTTGTTGGTGGGGCAGGGGAGGAGCAGCCGGTCCTCCCCATCTGGTGGCTCTGTCAGGTTCCTCCTTCCTCGGGGCCACACAGGCCTCATGGGCAGCACCTGGCTCCCTCCAAGGGCCCTGGCGCTCTGTGTGTGTGTCGGGGGGGGGGGGGGGGATGTCCTCACCTTATATGTCTCCCAGTTCCGGAAGAAGTTGACCGAGCCGTCCAGGCGCCTCTGGATGACCGTCCAGCCCCCGGGATCATGTCTCTGGTCGCACCACACCTGCATGAGGCGGTTGGTGTTCTCTGGCTTCACCAGGTAGATGGAGCTGGTGTCGTGGCCATCTTCCAGGGCCTGCAGGCAGTCTCTCCATGGGCCTGGGGACACAGGTGTGCATGCGTCATGGACTGCCCTGTCACCTGGCCCCCGAGTCGCGTCCTCCCCTCCCCCCACCACTGCCGGCTGCACCCGGAGCAGCACAGCCTCGGGCCTGGCTCTGGCTGGAAGCCACAGGCCTGCAGAGCCTGCTTTGGGTTTGTGAGTTTGAGAAGTAATGTGATGTAAAGACAAGAACCCAGGACTTGGGGGTCCAGACACTTGGGTTCTGGGCACACTTTCACCCCTGACTCCCACACGGTGTGGTTGGCCGAGCTTCCTTACTTGCCAAGCCCTCTGTTTTGCCCTTCTGTAGAGGCAGCTTATGTTTACCTCATGGAACTGTATGGATGGCTGGGATATTTGTGTGCAATTCCGGGAGTGATTTTTCTAAGTTGTTTTATTGGCAAAAGGATATGTGAGCCTGCTGAGGGGCAGCAGCGTCTGTCAGCACCTTGTGGGGCTCCGCCTGGCCAGGGAGCCTGGCTTGCTGCCCTTCCTGGCCTGGCTGACTCCACACCAGCCTTCCCAGGGACGGTGCTTGGGGACAGTTGCTGCAGTTTTTAGTAAGTGAGCTTCTGTTGGGTCACAGGGGCCCCAGTGGTGCCCAGAACCTGTAGCCAGAAATTTTGGGACATTTGTGGGATTCAGACAGTGGCCTCCAGATATTTTGAGGGGACTTAAGTTTTTGTTCATTGCTCAGTTGTGTCTGACTCTTTGCGACCCCATGGACTGTAGCCCCTCAGGCTCCTCTCTCCATAGAATTTCCCAGGCATGAATACTGGGGTGGGTTGTCATTCTTTCTCCAGGAGATCTTCCCAACCCAGGGATTGAACCCAGGTCTCCTGCATTGAAGGCAGATTCTTTTACCATCTGAGCCACCAGGGAAACATTGGAAGGACTGATGCTGAAGCTCCAATACTTTGGCTACCTGATGAGAAGAGCCGACTCTTGAAAAAGACCCTGATTCTGATAAAGATTGGGCTTCCCTGATAGTGCAGTTGGTAAAGAATCTGCCTGTAATGTAGGAGACCCCAGTTCGATTCCTGGGTCGGGAAGATCCCCTGGAAAAGGGATAGGCTACCCACTCCAGTATTCTTGGGCTTCCCTGTGGCTCAGCTGGTAAAGAATCCGCCTGCAATGCGGGAGACCTGGGTTCGACCCCTGGGTTGGGAAGATCTCCTGGAGAAGGGAAGGGCTACCCACTCCACTATTCTGGCTTGGAGAAGTCCAAGAACTGTATAGTCCATGGGGTTGCAAAGAGTCAGACACGACTGAGCGACTTTCACGTTCACATTCTTTCTGGGGAAGATTGAGGGCAGGAGGAAAAGGGGGTAGCAGAGGATGAAATGGTTGGATGGTATCACCAACTCAATGGACCAAACTCCGGGAGACTGTGAAGGACAGGGGAAGCCTACCGTATTGCAGTCCATGGGGTCACTAAGAGTCCGACACGACTCAGCGACTGAGCAACAACAAAAACATTTCTGTTTGGCTCTGTCAGTATATTCTAGAGCAAGCTCACCAAGAACCAAGGTACTCAGAGCTCACATTTCAAGGTCCTTGAGCTTTAAGGATGGTGTCCAGCCCATCCCAATACATGGCTTTTCTGAAACTGAGACCAGAGGGGTTCTGTGACCTGTGACTTCCCTGAGCTTGGGCAGCCGGGTCAGAGTAGGCGGGGTCACTGTGCGAGGTCTTTCACCCCTCCCCCACCCCTTGCCGTGGTTTCCCATGCTTGAACGTTAGTCCTGTCCACAAGAGGGCACAAACCCAACTCACTAGGAGCCAAGTAAACTGGATGCATCCTAACTGATCTGAGGAAACTTCAGATAGTTTTCAGGACCTAGCCACTGAGCTGTGTATTTTTAAATAATATCACCACACACAGCTTCAACTTGTCTTCAAAGCAGTCCTAAACTGAGAGTGGTCCAGACCAAAAGTCCTAAGGAAACTCCGTCTCGTTCCATTTGTGCGTTTGTTTGTTCAGCAACTGTTAATGTTGAGTCCTGGGCCCGGCAGATCCTGTGCTGGGTGGTGGAAGCCTTCTCTCGACCTGCGTTCCCGTGGATCCAGTCCTTTCTGCGCATGGGGAGGGGGGTGGACAGGCACAGGCAGCAGGTGTAAGTAGCTTTTCCTCCTGGCACTGATGGGGCTGGATTAGTCCTCTGTGATGGTTAAGCAGGATGAGGTTGGGTGTGGTCTCTGTCGGACCCCTCAGGTGGGCCTTTCCTGCGTGAGCATCCCCACCTGGAACCTGATGGCAGGGCACGGGCTGCCTTTTTCACTCTGTGCTGAGAAGCAGCCCCGAGAAGAAAGGTGGGCACTCACCACTGACTGCTGACCCCCTCCCTGCATCCTCCAGGGAGCGGCTGCTCACCCATTTACCCGCCGGCCAGCCCTCTTGGTTCCAAGCACCCGCCCTGTAGCAGATACAACACAAACAGCTACCTCCTTCTTTGCCTGTGCCTCTTCCATCCCGAGAAGGGGAGCCCACACCTCCAGAAAGAACATTCATGACGGAGAAAAAGAAAAAATGGGTTGTGTTCAGCCCCCAGCCCCGGGGACCCAGGCAGAGAATGGGAGTCTGTCCCCGACAGCTGGAGCGGAGAGCGGAGCGCGGAGCAGGGGTGGGAGGCCTCCCAGCTCAACACCGAGTCAGACGCGCAAGAGATCCTGCTGGACGAGAAAGCAGGTGACAGAAGGTCCAGCAGCCTGCAGAACAGCACCCACGGAAGACGAGCAGCCGGGCCTCTTCCTCTCCCTGCAGAGCTGCAGCGGGTCCCATGGATCCTCAGGCTGTGAGGCCAGCTGGGAAGGCGGGGGTGCCACGCGGGGAGAGTCTTTGAGGCCCAGGGTGTGGGGGCAGTCAGCCTCGTGGCTCCTACCTGCGCTACCTATCTGGGTTCCAGGAGTGGTTCCAGCTTTGCCTTTGACATTTCTCCAAAAGGCCGTTTTTTTTTTTTTAAGAGGCACATGTTTTTAAATGTTTTGGAGCCACCAGTCCTTTTAAACATTTGGAGGATTCTCCAGATCCTCTATCCAGAAAGACACACAATTCTGCTGATAATTAGAAGGTAAATGAACCTCCAAACCCCAGATTGTAAAACCTTGGAGCCAAGAGAGGCTTGACTGGAGTGAAAGTAATACTAAAATATTTCTACTAGCCACCACTGCTGGGTATTCACTACGTGCCCCATCCATGCATTCGTACCTGAGATCTTCCTGATACACCTGCCAGGTGGGCTCCCCCTTCCACAGATGAAGACACTAGAGCATGGGACCTTGGGTGACACTCCCGAGGTCACATGGCCGGTAGGGGGAAGGTGCGGTGCCTGCACCCGGGTGGTGTCCAGAGCCCACATCCAAAAGTCCTCTTCCTGCTCCTTGAGCAGATTGGACTGCAGGGCAGGGGCCTGGCTGAGTTCTCTCTGTGTTCCTGCTGCTGGTGCTAAGTTGCTTCAGTCGTGTCCTACACTTGTCTTAATCATTGCCCCGCAGCCAGGCTAAGAAAATAAGAACTTACAGTTCTTCTTTGTCAAAGTGTTGTGCCTTTTAAAATCTTTCTTGATTTTTCTTCTGTGCTTACATTTTGGTGTCCTTTGTCTGTTTTATTTTAACTGTTTCAGTGTTTCTTATGACATATCAGCCTTCCTTTTCTTTTTTAAAATGTTCTTTGTTGATTTATTTTTACCATTAGATTTGTGTTTATTCATTTGTTTGTGGCCACACTGGGCCTCTCTTGCTGCGTTCGGGCTCTTCTCTGGTTGTGGCAAGCAGGTGCTGCTCTCTAGTTGCGGTGCTCCGGCTTCTCACTGAGGCGGCTTCTCTTGATTCGGAGCACAGGCTCTAGGGTGCGAGGGCTTAATGGTTGTGGTGCACGGGCTTAGTTGCTCCATGGCATGTGGAATCTTCCCGGACAAGGGATCGAACCTGTGTCCCCTGCATTGGCAGGTGGATTCTTAACCACTGGACCACCTCCTCTTCTTTAAAAAAGGGCAAACCTAGCAATTCTTTCCTTTAAGTCTTGTAGGTATGGCATGCTTTCTAAAGTCATGGGGTAACTGTGAAATAGTGTAGACATGTTTAGTATTTTCTGCTGTTACTAAAATAGATCTCCATGTGTCCCCTGCGTGCTGCACTTCACATGACCCTGAGGACCTCCCATCCTGAGTGTGGACCTCCCATTCCAAACAGTGATTCCTCAGACACCCCTGCAAGCTCTAGAAGAGCTCCTGCATTCAAACACATTCCCTTTTCTTCTTAAAGGCGCCAGGGCAAGGGTCAGTAAATTAAATGGTGGATGAAAATTAGTCAGGAAAATACTTGGCATTGAAATGTTGGTAGCAATAAAATGATAAAGTAGCAGAAGACAGCAGCAGGGAGATTGTCATGCAGCTGCATTAAAATGACAGAGTCAAGACACCTGCCTCTGATGAGAAACCTGTAACTGGTACGTGTGTGTGGTGTCTGGAGGAGGATGTGGCTCCCACTCCAGTGTTCTTGCCTGGAGAACCCCAGGGACAGAGGAGCCTGGTGGGCTACAGTTCATGGGGTCACAGAGTTGGACACGACTGAGCAACTGAGCACATGCATGACATCGTGGTGAAGGACTCAGCGAGGCGTTGGACTTTGACTCAGAAATCTGTGTGCCTGCGGCAGGACCCCAAACTTGAAGTCAGGAGCCCTTGGCTCAAAGCTTGGTGGCCGCATCTCCTCACTGTGTGACTTTGAGCAGGTCCTCACTGAGCCTCCGCCTCCTCTTCTATAATCAGAGAGAAAAGACTGTACTGTTCTGAGGGTCTCTGGAAGACAGTGCCCAGCACAAGGCCGACCAGGGCAGCTGCCAGAGAGGGTTCGAGTTTCCTTTCCTTTGACAGTTGAAAGCTGGTAGTTTTAGAGCTGTCCACCCCAAGCAAGCAATTGGATTTGCTTTTTTGATTCCCAAGACTAAGCATAAGCTTATTTACTGATAGACGTTTTCCGTAAAGGCATATTGTAAAAGTCAAAATTTCAGTGGCAAGGGCCACAAAGAAGCATTGGGATGAAGAATGGAAACCTTTTTTTGTCAATGAAGCTGCATCTTTGGCGTGTGGTGGGCGGGGCTCTCCTTAGAGAGCGCAGAGTGCCCAGCGGTGTTTCACTTGGCACTTCTTCTGAAAGGGCAGCCCTGCCCGGAGTGCCAGGCCAACACTAACTCGGCGGCACCAAGGCTCTGAGTGCAGGGAGCGCCCCAGCCTCCTCTCTATAAAGACCATATTTACACTCTCAGTGGAGCTGCGACCAGAACATTCCACGTGAAGAGAAGTGCCGTGGCTGAGCGGAGTCTGCGTGGTTCCCTGGAGGAGTAGCACAGGGAGTAGAGGGCACATGGGCCCTGGAGTCAGGAGGGCCTCGGGGAGAAGGGATGTGGGCCGTGGGAGCATAGAACAGACAAGTCTCGGGCCCCCAAGTCCCAGGGTCTGGCGAGCATTGGAGGTTTTCAGGTTTGGGGCCCTAAGTGCCTTCCCACTCCCTTCCTCCTCGCTGGGGTTCCTCGCCTCCCAGGAAGCCAGGAGCCACATATCACTGGCCCATCTGGGGCTCAGCACCCCCAACGGCAGGGCCTCTCTGTGAAGCTGGATTTTAGCCCGCAGTCAGCCGGGACCTCCAGGTGACTTTAGTCCCAGTGTCCTCCCTATAGGTCTGAGGCAGCCCAGCTTCAGCCCAACTCGCCCACCCAGGCCCCAGTCGAGAAGTGGGCTCACCATCTGCATCAGTTTTCAACACAGTCACCCATCCACTAGGGAAACACAGCCTGTGAAGATCTGACTAGCCGACCAGCTGAGGCCACAGTCACCCCTCCACCAGGGGAACACGGCCCGTGAAGATCTGAGCAGGCCGACCGGCCGAGGCCAGGAGCTGAGACGTGGGTGGACCTCAGACCTCTATGGCTCTTCTCTATGGTGCCCTGAGGCTTGGGGAGAGGGCAGAGCCCTTCCCGGCCGTGAGCTGGCCTAGACCACGCTGCCGGCCTGCAGCCTGCCAGGCGTCTCTACCCCATGTCTCCAGACTGGGCCACCTCAGCCCAAGCAGAGAAGCCCATGGCCTGAGGGGAAAGTTCTGGGGTGTCTTAGTCCATAGGTGGGCCCTGGGGAGGGGCTTCTGTGGCATCGCCAGGAAGCACTGCTCTTACGTGAGAACCATGTGCGGGTCCCCGTTATTCTCACAGACGGTCTGCCTCCAAGTCTTTTGGCCACTCTCTGAAAACAGTTTTCTAACAGGAGAAATGACTAGTTGTTGAAATTGGATCTGGAATATTCCACTCAAATCAATCATCTGAGCGCCAGGACACGTGGACTGCTTAGGTGTGAGTCCGGTGCCCGCACAGTGTCAGGACCTGTCTGGCGTCCCAGGTGAGGCCGGAGAGCTGACACCTGGATGTGCAGAGGGGGTGCTGCCCAAGTCTCACGCATGCAGACAGCTGGGGAGACCATACTTTGGTTGTGAACATTTATATTTTCCGTCAGTCACCACTTTTCGGTGATCCAGAGCACAAACAATGACCTAACACAGAACAGCTGGTACATTCCCAAAGCCATCTTGGCCAAGCTCCTGCAGCACCCGCCCCAGAGGTGACCCTCTGAGGATCGTTTCTGGTTCTTTTAGGGAAAGAGTCCAGATGCTTGTGCCTGCTGTTCAGGTCCTTTAAGTCCTCGGACACACAGCCCGCTCCCTGGGGCTGACATGCTTTTCAGGAGCTTATGAAAAGCATTTCAGGCCTAAAAAAATGTGTTAACTCTAAAATATGGGGGGAAAAAAAAAGGGCTAAGTCCAAATTTATAAGCATACAATTAAATTTCTACAAAGTGTAACATCTTGTCAAGTCCATTAAATTTAGTCTTCAAAAATGTTATTACTTTTGAAAACAATTTGTAGGTTAGCTTTTTCTCACTTCCCAAGAATTCCTCAACATGCCTGATGTTTGCCGAGAACTCAGAGCCAACTATAAATTAATTGTGCTGCTCTTGGCCAAATACTTTCAAATGCTAAATTATTAAAAAATTTCCTTTCAAAATTTTTACAGTAAAAGTTACACTGGATGTGCAAGGTGGGTGTATTTCAGTGCACTTGGTACGTTCTGAGACCTCCCCTAACGAGAGCCCCTGGGGCCCAGGAAGAGCCTGAAGGGATTCCATTTCGCCTGTTTGACCTCAGGATAGACAGATAAGAAGCACTGCTTCCCAGAGAACACTTTGAAAAGCACAGTGTCCACTCCTGGGTGTCCACCAGTACCCTTGGGCAGGGGACAGATGGGGACTTCAAATCGATTTCAAGAAGAAAAGAAGTCAGATTAGGAGGGGCTGCGGGGGGTTCTCTGGGTCCAGAGCAGCTCCTTGAGGCTCCCCAGACTGGTGGGGTGAAGCTCTGGACCCTCTGGCTGCAGCGATGAGAGCGTTCTCAGGGTACCTTATGGGGAAGCTCTGTAGACCCCTGCCTATGACCCCGCAGGCCCTGGTTGGGCGCCCTGTTCCTATGGTTGGGCACCCTGCTCACCTTTCCCACGAGAGGGAATCAGTTTACAGGCTTGTCCCTAGAGAACCTTGTTTGCTTTCATTGATCACCTTTCACTTTTCCCAATGCCACACACCCCTCTTCATAAACTTTTCTGTGTGTAATTTCACTGGGGTTTGACCACAGGCACGCAATTCTAGTACTTCATCCTTTTTCCTCTTTCTGAGCACAGGACATCCGCTCAGCATCAAGCCTGATCTTCCTGGTTTCTTGACGGTGGGGGCAGTGGTTCCGAGAGCTATCTGCCTGGTCCTCAGCCCTCCTCCAGGAAGCCTGCCCCCACCTCTGGAAGATCTACTCAGTCCTCGGGGTTCCCATAGAGCCTTAAATGTCTGTCTTTACTGGAATGTAGTCAGAAGGATGACTGCCATGGATGTAGAGCCTTTCACTTGCTGGGTGCTTTACACACTCTTATTTTAGACTCACAAGGCCTGGTTTGGAGCAGTGCCACGACTGGGAAGTGGAGGATGTGGGGATTCCACATCTGCCTTCCATGCCCTGGTTCTTTCTACTGCCTTCTCAGGGCAGTGATCATGTGCTGACCCAGTTTAGCGCCTAGAGTCACCTCTCGCCTCCCTCACCTTTCCCTGCCTCCCGTCTTCTCACCACCGTAAGCTGTGTTCCCTTTGTCATCTTCATTCTGTTTTTTTTTTTTTTCCAGTTTGAGAATCAGTAATAATAAATCCATCCAGTAACAGGGACCGCTCCACAGCAGAGGACAATTAACATCCAGATCAAACCTTGAGAAATGAAACCTGTTTTCTGGGGAAGCCTAGACAGACTAAAGTAGGATGCCTGCACTTCATCCTCAGGATGGTGGTGGTATTCGGTCGCCAAGTCATGTCTGACTCGTTGGGACTCCATGCACTGCAGCACACCAGGCTTCCCTATCCTTCCCTATCTCCCAGAGTTTGCTCAGATTCATGCCCATTGAATCAGTGATGCTATCTAACCATTTCCTTCTCTGTCCCCATCTTCTCCTTTTGCCTTCAGTTTTTACCAGCATCAGGGTCTCATCCAGTGAGTGGGCTCTTGGCAGCAGGTGGCCACAGCATTGGAGCTTCAGTTTCAGCATCAGTCCTTCCAATGAATATTCAGGGTTGATTTCCTTTAGGATGGACTGGTCCGATCTCCTTGCAGTCCAAGAGACTCTCAAGAGTTTTCTCCAGCACAATTCGAGATGCTCAGCTTTCTTTATGGCCCGTCTCTCACATATGTACATGACTAGGGCCAGGTGATTGGATTTTCTGTTCTTTTGGATGTTACTCTAGCATGCCACCTAAGATTGCTTGATTTCAACATTTGGAAATTTTTTTTTTTTAAAAGCTATTTTATCTGTCAGTTAAACTGTAACTTTCCTAGCAAATTTCTCTCTGTGTGTACAGTAATTTTAACATAAATTATTAGAAAAATCTATTCTGGGAAAATCACTTATTCATTTGAAAAAATGACATAAAAGCATTCCAGGCCTTGCAGCTTATTGACTCATCTTGTGATGAAAGACCAGGATCCAATGTGTTCTTCCTCCAGAGTCATCGCAGGGGCATCTGAAGTGCTGCAGGGGAGGTGGGGTGGTAGTCTCGTCCCTGGGGCAGTCTCAATGTCTGCCTTCCTTCCTCGATGCTGACCAAGACCACTGGGACTTTTATAACAGTGCTCGACCCACTTCGTTCAACAAACCTAGCCAGCCTTGCCTTAGACACTGTAGTATGATGCTGACTTAATTCTGCCTCCTTTATCGTTTTTTTTCTGGGGGAGCATCCCAGGGTTACAATGCAGTCCACCGCATAAATCCACCAGAGCAATGCTTTCCTGTGACTGGTGAGCTGGCCAGAGAGCTCTGAGCGCCAGGATTGTCTAGATTACATTCATTCTGCCAAGTGCCAAACTTGGGATTTCCAGGCCGAAGGATGCCAACTCACCACTTGTAACAATAACAAGTTGATGGTTTATCTCCCAGGGCTGTAAACCGCCTGAGGATTTAGCCGAATGTCCTCCCTGGAACATGCCTGAGTAACAGAGGAGAGCTTGCCATGGTGCTGTGCTCCAAGGTACCCCAGGAGGAGAGCACACGTGCTCAATTGCTCAGTCGTGTCTGACTCTCTGTGACCCCATGGACTGCAGTCCGCCAGGCTCGTCTCTCCATGGGATTTCCCAGGCAAGAAAACTGGAGCAGGTTGTCAGTCCCTTTGCCAAGTGATCTTCCCAACCCAGGGATCGAACCCACATCTCCTGCATTGGCAAGCAGATTCTTTACCACTGAGCCACCTGGAAAGCCCCAGGAGGAGAGCAGAGAAAGCAAAGCTGGGAGGAAGATGACCCCACTCGAACTCAAGTGGCATCTGTTTATGAAGAAGCTAGCAAAGAATGCTCTTTGAAATATCACTGGATGACGTCGTTACTAATGTATTTGGGAGTTTAATGTTGTTTAACAATAACATTCTAGAAACAAAACAGCACAGGCTCTGGAGGCAAGAGAGCCAAGTTGGGTTTTCCCGTGGCCTCTGTGCCTCTGAAGACCACATGCCGGGCAGCCACACCCTCACCATCCTCACAGTGCCTCGCTCCAGCCCTCCACCAGGCCTCCGGCACGTGTGGGACCAGCAGCCCTCACTGGAGAGACCATTGCTTGACCTCCAGAAGGAATAGAAGGCACGAGTGATCGATCTCGTTCTCTGTTTTAGACCACAACCAAACGTACATATTTCCTGCCTCGTAGGGGGAAATAAAATATAAAGGGAGGGGACTTGCCTGGCGGTTCAGTGGTTAAGAGTCCATGCCTCCAATGCAAGATGCCCAGGTTCGATCCCTGGTTGGGGAACAAAGATCCCACATGCTGCAGGGTGATGTTAAAATGGCCTTTCTCTCTCTGTCTCTCTCTTTGTCTCTCTCTCTCTATATATATATATAAGAAATCCATCTAGGAAAAGTCTTGTTAGGGTTGTCTGTGGCTCCATGGCTGGGGAACATCCGTTGTGAGGGATGGGTGATTTCTATGTGTTCTCTGTGAAGCAGAGTGATTGCCACCTGTTGTGGCCCCAAGAACAAATCATAGCTACTGAATTTTATATATTTAGGGTTAACATATTTAAAGAAGTCAGGACTTCAGACTAGGCATTAAAATGCTGAGTAGAAGTAACCCCGGAAAACTGGCCCAGACTTGATATCGACAGCTCCAGCTGGGTCCACTGATGGCGAGTCAAGTGCATATTGTGTTTTCTGCGGGAGAACTCTGTTGTTTTAGAAACTCTGTAGTATGAGGCTAGCTTAGGTCTACTTCCTTTATCCTATATTCACAGTGATGATGTCTCTGTTATCAGAACCATGAGAGTTCTAATAACAGACCTCACAAATCTAGCTGATCTTTTATGGGGAGCTGTCTGGAACCCGGTACATGAAGTTGCAATGGAGCGTCAGGTCCCAGGTAGCTGGCACTGGAGGTCAAGTCAAGCATCTACAGAATGATGTTCACACCAGTTCCCCCCAGGCTTTCCATGGCAATTTCCAGTATCCCAGAGTCATTAAGACAGACTTGGGTCTGAACTTTGGTTGAGCCAAGGCTGTGTAGTCTTTCCTAAGTTGCTTAATGTCTCTGAACCTTAATATCCTGGAAGTTACAAGTCCCGGGACTAGCGTTGGCTCTGTCACCAACAGACTCCGAAACAAGCAGCTATGCCAGGGGACCCGAGAAGCTCCTAACAAGCTCCAAAATTTTATGATTTTAAGGTCCCTTCTCTATCCACTGAGAAAACAAACCAAGCTGATTATGTTTTTCTCCGGAGAGAAAACAGCTGGAAATGCCTACTCCTTTTGATTTTTAAAGATGCATTTTAGACACAGCTTCCCTGTGGCAGCTGGAGGCCACACACTCTTTTCTTCTCGGTACCTAGGATGGCGCTGTGGCAGGAGGGCTGGCGTGTGTGTGGCGGTGCCCAGGCTGGGCTGAGGGGTCATGTCCCGGCCTCGCAGGACCACCTTGAGAGCAGGCCAGGGCCGAGGCTCCATGCTGTCCTTTCCTGGGACTTTTAGAGAGTGACCCCTGCAGCCTTCTTCCTCTTTAACAGATCTGACTGACGTGCATACAGATCTGACTGACGTGCGTGCAGATCTGACTGACGTGCATGCACAGGGCATGCAGGTGAGGAAGAGGTCAGGGACTCGTGAGTGTGAGGAAGAGTGGCTGGGTGGGGAGAGGAGGGAGGGCGGCAGCCGCCCCAGGACTCCCCTGGCAGAGGGCCATAGGACTCCCCCGCCCCCCACCACCGGGGGAAAGGGCCACAGGCAGGGCCATTTGGCCCAGGTCTCGTCACAAACGTCACCCTTATGGAAATGCCCTTAGGTCTGGCCAGACGGAGAGAGACAAGACAAAACCCAAGTGAGGCGCCAGGGAAGCCAAGAGCTTGCCTGGGCCTCATCACTCAGGCTCTCAGCGGCCTGGGTCTGGCCTGGGGCCAGCCTGTTACTGTCTGGCCAGGAACAAGCTGGTTAGTGCAGCGTCAGATAAGTGGCCACGGCAGCCTCAGCCCCCCGGAGAGGGGCGTGCTGCGGACGGAGCGACTGGGACAACAAGAAGAGGCGGTGGCTCTGAGGCTGTGGAATGAGAGATTTAGAAGCTGCCAGGGCGCAAGTGCCGAAGTGCTTAATTGCAGAGGTGTCTGTGGCTGTGTGATGTCCTTGGGCCTAAGGAACTGTCAGGCCAGAGCAAAGAGGGAAGTTTCGTCTACACCAGACCCTGCTCCAAGCTCTCAGCATGGGCGGCTCGGAGCTCTCTGACAATTGGCTGGAGAGACCTTCTGCCTTTTCCTCCTGCCCGGTCCAACACCAGGAAAGGGGAGGGCCTGCAGCCTCTGCCCTCCCCTTTCAGCTTCCGCAGCCAGGTGTTTAGTCTGGGGAGGATGGGGGATGTGCCTCATGTGGAAAGTTCAGTGGTCAGATGAGTCACGAGAAAGCAGTTACCAACAATCAGTACCAACGTTTGGGAGAGCTTTGCTTATACCTGTGGCGGATTCGTTTTGATGGTTGGCAAAACTAATACAGTGTTTCAGGTTTAAAAATTAAAAAAAAAAAAAAAAAGTTAATTATAGTGCATTCCGATGATCTCCATGATAAAATCACTGCTGTTCCCTCCATGCTGGTGGGCTTCCTTCAGTGGGAGGAAAAGGGGTTGGTCACACCCAGGAGCCTTGGAATGCACACAGTCTGGACTGAATCATGCATGTGAAGAAGCAGTGGAGCTGGGCCACTTGAGGGGCCTAGGATAGGGCCAGGCCCTTGGGTCTTTGCACGGACTTATCTCCACAGGGGACCCACTCGTAACTCAGTTGCCCAACTCCTGAGTCCACTTGGTAAACTCTTACAGATCCTTCAGGAGGCAACACCGCCATCCCCAACTCTGTCCAACTTGTCCCTTCTACTCCAGGCAGACTCAGTCATGCCCCACTGTAGACCTAGTGCTGTAGGCCCTCATACGCCCCTCTGTGGTCACCCAGCACCCCGTAGTGCTACCATGGTGACTGCACAGTCCATGGTTCTCACTGCATTCCTGATTTCAGGTACTCTGCTATGTTGGTCCCAGAAGTTCTCACAACATTCTGGAAATGTTGGCTTTGCAGGTGCTCCCTCTCAGCGAAATCCCTTGTAAGATCTGAGGTGCTGATCTTGGAGTTGAGAACTGGTAGGCAGCAGACGTGAGGTTGCGAAGAGTTGGACACGACTGAGTGACTAAGCACAGCACACAGCACAGATGGGTTCCAGTGCATTCATGAATCTGCCACCTCCCTCCAGACTAAATTCCTGAAGGTTAGGACTGTCATTTTCGCACAGTCCAGCACTGTGACTGGCAAAGAGGAGGGACTCAGCTGTTGTTGGCTGTCCCTACACGATGTATATCATATGCCTGATTGCATTGAGTTTCCACAGCAACCCTGTGATGTTATGACTCTTGTCCCCATTTTACAGAGGAGAAAAATAAGGCTCAGCGGAGTTAAGTAACTTTCTCAAGAGCGAACAGTTAGCAAAAGGTAGACCCTGGATGCAGAGTTAGGTCTTTGTTCCTCCACTGTGTATCTGCCAGCTTAGTTCAAGCTCAGGAATGTCTTGGGATGGTTGAGTCAGAAATCAGAGATGCTTAAGCTAGAGGAGGTCTATTGCATAAACATTGAGGTCAGCTTGCCTCATGTCAGAATTACAGTATTCAGCTGAGCCTTCATGTGGTGCCCATGGGCATGTTTTACCCTCTGCGTGTTCTATCAGGTGTATTAGCATACTCTGCCCTCTCTGGTGGAACTTCCTTGTGGCTCAGTGGTAAAGGATTTGCCTGCAATGTGGGAGATGTGGGTTCGATCCCCGGGTCGGGAAGATCCCCTGGAAAAGGAAATGGCAACCCACTCCAGTATTCTTGCCTGGGAAATCCCATGGGCGGAGGAGCCTGGCAGGCTGCAATCTGTGGGGTCACAGGAAAGTCGGACTTAGCAACTGAACAACAACAAACAATAAATGAACCAGTCATCAGCTGTAGAATGCAGAGCTAAATATAGACTGTCTTTTATTAATAAATTTCAATCTCCTGTTTCAAGATAAAGAGACCAAGATCAGAGGAAACTCATAGTTGCCATGTAATGAAACTTACCATGGGCCCAGAACTCTGCTAACCACGTTTTGCAGTATTTCATTTAATCCTCAGGTAGGCACTATTTAAACCCATCGCCAATTAACAGATGGGGAAACTGAGGCTCTGGGGGGCAAAGTGACTTGCCTAATGTCCCAGAGCTGATCAGTGGTAAAACCAAAATTTGAACCCAGGTCAGTCTGCTCCAGAACACAAGTCCTCAACCTGCACACCCAGTAGAGGGCTTTGCTGTGAGTAAGATGCCTTGCTCCTACATCCCCCTGACACCGACTCCACCGCCCCGGACCTGCAGACAATGCCGCCCTTGTCTTTCGCATGGGCCACCCTCCTGCACTCAGGTTCAGTCCCTCTCTGGAATTAGCAAGAAGCTGCTCTTCCCAGTACTGGTGGTTATTTTCAGAAGTGTGAAATAAGTGTAAAACAGGATATTTTCAGTAAAAATATCTCCCGCTTATATAACGAAGTGGTATAAATGTCACTGACTGAAGCAGATATGTGGTTACTTTCTGCAAAGATGGATGTAGTCCTCACCCACCAGCCCGTTTGGAAGACTCACAGGTCCTGGATGAGTAACCCCGGGGGCTGGACTCGTGGTCCCCCCGCCCAGGGTGCAGATGCCCAGGGTCCTAGTGCACAGAGGGGTCAGCCCCAGCTTTAAAGTGAAAAGCCTGAATTCAGACCCAGCGTGAGCAAGTCACCCATCCTCTCAGTTAACCTTCCATAAGGAGCCGCAGGGGTTAAAGAGGTAACATACACCGAAAGTGCCCAGCGTCAGTGTCTGGGTCAAGCTTCAGAACCTACCAACAGCCCCATTCCTCCCCCATCACGATATTCTGAGAATTACCATATTTTAAGATGAAACATGTATTTAAGAGTATGTGGAATCATCACTGAAAATTCTAGACTGCAGCAGACTCTAGGAAATGTGTGGGCTTTAGAAAGTGCTTCTTCCTAGGGAGGGGAGTAGGCCTCTCCCTACCACGTGTTCATCCTACTTCTGCTGTGATAACACTTTCTCTTCCTCTGGTCTGTTGTTTCTTCCATCAACATTCACTGAATGCCAGTTCTGTGCCAGGCACATTACGAACACTCATAGGAGCACTCATCCTATCTAGTAGCACAGAGCATCTCACGCACAGCCCAGAGAACTCAGGCCTGGGGTTTTTCCTAGCAGAAGCCAGAAAGTATCTGCTGTCTTCCGACACTTCCGTTTCCTGGTTCTACCTTGGGGCTTCCATCTGAGGACTGCAGCCACCCTCTCACCCTGCCGGCTCCAGCGGCTTGGCCCCAGGGACTGCTGGGGGATTACACAGCCTTTGGCCCGGCTTCAGCTTACCACTATTCCTCCCCCGCTTGCCGTCACAGCCAAGTGAGGCCCGGTGCCCAGCTCCGAGGCCCAGATGTTGCGGGTCTCCGCAACGTCGGGAAGAACTTACCCGATGGCTTGTCTGTGGAGGACGGGAGGCTGGTGAGGGTGGGCATGGTGGGCAGAGGGGGCGGCAGCACTTTCAGGTTCTGGTCGCTCTGGATCTCATTGGTGGAGATCTGGTTGATGATGCGGTTGTAGGGGGGTGGCTGGTAGACGCGGGGTGGGGTGGCGGGGGGCGGCTGGGGCACAGGCCGGGCGGCGGGCACCCGCTGGCAGTGCTCCTCCAGCTGGGCAATGATCTCAGACTGGTTGTGGGCCAGCGTGGCCAGATGCTGGTACTTGTGCTCCAGGTCCTTGTACTTGCTGGCCAGCTGCAGCATGTCTGCCGTCTGGTTGAGGATGCGGTTCTCCAGCTGCGAGAGCTCGAGCGCGTTGTCCCGCTTGCGGATGATCTCGTGCAGGAGCTGCATGTAGAGCTGTGTGACCCGTGAGTTCATGTTGCGGCTCTCCTTGCGTAGCAGCTTCACCTCGCTCACGATACCGCCATCCACCTCCACCAGCTGCTGCAGCGTCTCGATCTGCCGCTTCTGCTTGAGCAGCTCGTTGTTGAGCAGCTCCAGCTCCTGCTTGTGCACCCTGTTCTCCAGGAGCACCTCGGGCTCCTTGGAGTTGACGCAGATGGCGCCCGTGACCCGCTGCTGGGGCACGATGAAGGTGTAGGTACACTTGTCCGGGGACTCGCCGGCCCGCTTGTACCTGTTCAGGTAGACGAACTCGCCAGGTGAACCCTCCTCGGTGCCCTCCAAGCCATCCTTCTGGCTCGCCGCTGCTCCCAGGGCAGCCAGCAGTCCCAGCCACCAGCACGTCACACACAGCGGCCTCATGGTCCTTGCACACCAGGGGTTCGTCTTTGCGAGCAGAGCCTACGAAACCCTGAAAGTAAACAGAAGAGCAGACTCAGTAATGGTTACGTCATGGCCAGCGGCCAGTGCCATAAATGAGCTCAGCCTTCTCGTTGGGCAGCTGTTTCCAAAAACGCTGCTTCAGGAGGCAGCCCTTCTGGGAGCCGCAGGAGGGGACAGGAGGCCTGGCAGAGGCGGAAAAGATTTGGGAGGGGACCAGAGCATGTGCAAGGCAGCAGGCCGAGGCCCTGCCACTTCTGGGGCTAGCCAGTGCCCACGGCCCTCTTGTCGAGCACCTGGCCTGGAGCCCAAGAACCATAGGAGGCAGCTTGAAGCTGGGAGGGGAGGCAGAGGAGGCTTGGCCTGTCTCTCTCCTCCTCTGCCTCAGATTGTTAAGTCTCCCCCTGGACGTGCCCTTTGTAACACCCATCACGCATGAGATGAATCTGAACTCTGTGTGATCTCTTCATGGATCCATGCTCCCTGAGGGCCAGCACTATGTCTGTTTCCATCCTGTATCCTCAGGATGCTGCACTCAGGAAGCTGTCTGCAAATGTTTGTTAAGTGAATGATCCGCTAGATGTGGTATGGGACGTGTTCGGTTTATAGTGGACAACGTCAGTGGAAAGATGTGTCCGGTCATGTAGCTTCAGTCTCTGTGTTAGCCAAGCTGCAGAGCAGACAACTGAGCTCTGCTAAATGCACCTATTTTCAACAGGCAGTACCCACACTGTCTCCATCATCACAACATGATTTAGCCAGGTGGGAGCAGGAAAGAGACACGTGTCACCAGATTGGTTTCAATTCTGTTCTTAGACCACTTTTTCCTTCCCCAGATATCCATGGAACACCTGGGGTATGCCAGGGAGTGTGCTGGCTACTGGAGATGCAGCTGCAAACAGGACAGAGCCAGCCCTGCCCTCAGCAGGCTTACCCATCATCTCAGAGCCCCTGAGTGCCACGAGGCAGATGTGGTGAATGTGATGGGAGGGTAGAATGGAGAACTGACTAGCCAGAGGGGTCAGGAAAGCTTCCCTGAGAAAGTGACCTTCGTGCTGACCCCAGAGGGATGAGGAGGAGCAAGCCAGGCCAAGAGGGAGTGGACGGACGGACGCAGCTCACTCCTTTGCCCACTCAAGGATGTGGCTCCATCCGCTCTTCCCCAGCTCCCTGGCGTGATCACTTTTTCCCTATGATCATGATTTATTTCAGCTTAAAGAAAATCCTCTCTTGACCTCATGTCCCTTCTCCAGCTACTGTTCCATTTCTCTGCTCCCCTTTTTAGCAAAACCCTCTAAAGAGTTGCCCACACCCTCCCTCACCATTTCCAAAAAGTTCTCTCTTGAGCTCATTCCCATCAGGCCTGCCCTGTCCCCTCGGTTCCAAGTGTCCTGAACAGGATCACCAGGGGCCTCTCTTCCCAGACCAAAGGCTCAGTTCTTGGTCCATGCCGATGTTTCGCCTCTCAGCACTGCCGGACGTGGCAAATCACTCCCTCCTGGGACTTCCTTTCCCAAACACCACCCTTTCCTCTCATCTCATTGGCTACTCCTCAGTCTACGTTGCTGGTTCACCCACCCCCCCACCCCCAGCCCAGTCCTATCCTAGGTGGGGAGGGGGTGGCAGGGCTTCAGTCCTCAGACATCTTCAGTGATCATCTTCAGTGATCTCATTCAGTCTAGTCTGAGGACGTCCCCCTGCCCCTCTGAATCCAGACTCATATGTCTAACTGCCTTTTTGACATATGGGCATCTCAGCCATAACTTATCCAGAAATAAATTCCTGGGGTTCCCCAAGTCTCCATCCCAACCTATTCATCCCAGTTTTTCCCAGGTTAGCAAATGACGGCTCTGTTCTTCTGATTGCTCAGCCAACAAACTTGAAGTCGTCCTTAACTCCTTTCTTCCCATCATACCCCACATCTAAATCACCACCAGATTATCACAGCAATATCCTGGGACTATTCTCAGGATCCTACAGCTTCTCCCCGCCTCCCCTGGTACAGCCCACCTTCACCTCTCGCCTGGACCAGACTGGTCTCACTGCTCCTGTCCTTGTCTTTACAGGCTGTCCTCAACCTGGCAGCCAGAGTGAGCCTTTTAAAAAAGTCAAATCAGGTCAGTCTGCTGCTCAAAGTGTCTGGTAGCTCCTCGTCTTGGAGAAGCAGCTAACAGGTCTCTAAGGCCCCCAGCTCTGGCCCTGTTTCCTCCCTGACCTCATCTCCAACTCCTGTCATCCTCACTCACATGCTCCAGCCACGCTGGCCTCCTGGGTGTTCTTCAGGCTCGCTGATGGCGAGGGCCCTTTGCACTTGCCCCAGTCCAGAACACACAGCTGCTTCCTTGATGGCGGCTCCCTCACTGCTCTCAGGTCTTTGCTGAAATAATCACCTTCCCAGTGAAACTTTCCCGGCTTACTTAAAATTGTGACCTCGCCACTTTCCCCCTCCAGAGTCCATGTCACCATCAGACATGTGGTGCCTGTCTACCCATGCCTGTGAATAAAAGCTCTCTGAGGGCAGGGGGCTTGTCTGTTTTCATCACTCCTCCCCCACCCCCCGCCCCCACAGTGCCTAAACAGGAGCTCAGTGAATATTTGTAGGCTGAATGATAAGCCACATCCACTAACAGTCGTCGTGCAGTGGGGAATGCTAGGAAGAGGGGCACGCAGGGCCAGAGGAGCCCAGGGCAAGTGACTGCCTGAGGGTGTGGGGGCGTGCACAGGAGACCATGAATCACAGTTATTACTACCGGCCCTAACATCCACTTCCTGAATGCCTGTTGTGTACCTTACCCTGCACTCAACGTTTTGCAAGGGTTTTCTGCTTCATTGAATTCTCACAGTGTCTTTTTGGTAGATACCATTGTTATTTCCATTTTACAGTTGAGGAAACCGAGACTCTGCGAGGCTAAGTGACTTGTTTAACCTCACACAGCTGGAAGGTAGCAGAACCAGGACTCAGCCCCAGCCTTATGTACTCAAACCTTCAAGTCTTAATGACTACGTAGAAATTTTCTTAATCTGGTTTCTAGTAGTAAAGTCACGACTTTCTGATTTCACGATAGTTTACACTAAAATAACCACAACCCAGAACTGGAAGGTTTTGTCTTCCCCAGACCCCTTTGGGGGCTTCTCTGCGGGCAGTCTGGACAGCGGGAGGTTGCAAAACAGATCCTGTGCTCCCGAGGGCCACAATGAGCTGTTTTCCACTTGACTGAGAAAGCCCCAGCTTGGTTCCGAAGGCCAGTCCAGGCCTTTTGGGCCAGGCAGAGAAAGGTGTTTGAAGCCTCTGGTTTGGGTTGGGCTGTGAGGTTAGGGCTGCAGTGACGTTGGTAGAAACCGGGCTGAGTTTGTGAGTGTTTGCCTAGTTTCCAAGCTCTTTAGCTGCTCCTGTGCCTGGGCCACACCCGACCCACAACAATGGGGAGGAGCCGCCCTCCCAGCCTGGGCGGCTCACCTGCCTCTCTCTGCTCTGTGATGCTGATTGCGGATGCCAGCGAGGGCTCCCCTTGGCCAAGAAACTGCCATGGTCCCAGGAGACAACTTGGCTCCAGGCCTCGAGACCTGGCAGGGTAGCAGTGTTTACCGTTGAGTTCTGTCCCCTCCCAAGTGTGGGCTCGCACGGCTTCCCTGGGCAAAACTCTGTGCCCTTGGACTTAAGATCCTGAAGGCAGAGCCTCTTCTATGAGATGGGGTGATCCAACCCCTCTCCCACACTTGGTGAGGGCCACGGAAGTGCTTCCAAAACTAGAGGTGAAGATGTCATGATAGCTGTATGAGAGCTCCAGCTGACCGAATGACAGTGTGTGTGTGCCAACACACACTCACGGTCTGTGTGTCCAGCACATGCACCATCTCCTTGGATCCTACCATTCCCCTACCCACCGACCAGCTGTCTCATTTCACAGAGGAGGGCCTTGTTCTATGTAGCAGAGCTGGGCCTGCCCAGGAGGTCTGTCTGGCCTCACCTCCCAGCCCAGTGATTAGACTGGTCCTGGTTGTCACGGTGTCCGTAGCCTCTCACACGGCGCTGGGCGCAGAGTGAGGAGGCTCCAGATGAGCAGACACAGTCAGAGACTGTGCAGTCTTTAAAGAGCATTTCTTGCAGTTGTTCGATTAAACAGAGAACCAAACTTGATGGTTAACACTCGTTCAGTTTTTAGGTTCACAAGGCCCCTTGTGTAACATATTATCTCATGGAATCACCACGACATTTGGAGCTGGTTAGTAATATTCTGCCCATTTTGAGGGTGAGGAAACTGAAGCCCAAGAGGGTGTCAGGTAGCTTGCTCCCTGTTGCATTGCTGCTGGTGGGAACAGTCATGAAGCTGCCCAATTTGGGGTCTTACTGTCACATTTCCATGAGGTGTGGGCTTGGCAGGAGTGACGCGGAGCCAGTCGGGTTACAAGAAGGATGGGAAGGAACCAGGGCACTGTCTCAGGGAATCCAGCGAGACTGGTTCCCCCCAGGTTTATAAAGGGGGGCAACAGCATCCAGAGGGCTAAGTGATTTGCTGGGAGCACATGGCAGACAAGAGCCGGTGCTGACTCTGTCAAGAGCTGGGGTCAGCCTGACGCCAAGGGCTGTGCCCCCTCGGCCTTAGAGTAATTGACTTTCCTTCAAGGTTCCAGCCCCCTCCCTTAGTTTTTTGCAAGTTTGGCAGGTCTTAATGGGCAGTAATGAGTTTGCTTACTTTTGCTCTCTTGGTATTTATTCAACTAATTGCATCCCAAGAGAAGGAACACCCCCCCTACCCCAACCCCCAGCATTCCAACTGTCTTAGGCCTAGAGAAGAACTCGACTCCAATCAAAGAGATGCTCCTCAGTTTCTTCCTATGACCAACCGAGGAAAGCAAATCCAACTGTTTTCCTTGGCTTCAAAAGGAAAATAAAAGCGATTCTTAAAATTGCTTTTCCACATTGTATTGTGAGGAGTTTCCATTATACATGGGTTTCCCTCCCCACAAGCGGGGCTGGTGTGACCGAGCCACATGACGGGCTCTGCACGCAGGGAGGCCACCTCCCCAAGGGCTTGGGTCCCACCCAGCCTCCGGTGGGCAGCTCTGAGTGTCCCTGCTTGGCCTGCTGTGGTGGGGCCACACACCGTGTGTCCACCTCCCCTTTAGCACCACGGCTCAGGTGAGGGGCCACCCTGTGGGAAGAATTGTTTTCATAAGACAGAGTTGTGGGTCCTACCCTGCTGCAGAAGCTACTTTCCTGAGGTCATCTTGTGAGTTCTCACCGCAAAGGGTAGGAATAAGACAATTTCAAAAATAATAGTGACAGCCAATTATCACTGTGACCCAAACACTGTATAAGCATTGCCTCACTTCATCCTCCCAACGGGCCTGGGAGGGAAGCTGTTATTTCGGGTGGCCATGCATGGTGACCCAGGTTGTGTACTATGCAACTCGAGGGAGCACAGCTCACATTCATAGTCTTTGTGGTTTTGTATATTTAAATCACAGCAGTGTTCTAATTCTCACAAAGATGCTTTTAAGACTAATGGCAGAGCTGACAGTTGTTCCCGTTGCAGGCAAGGAAGCTATTAAGATTCAAAGTCCATGAGTCATTTTGTCCTAAGTCATCAGCTTAGCCAAGTAGCAGTCGGTAACAGAATCCCAGTATACATCTGTGTTGAATGTATAAAAGTGACAGGGAAACTCAAGAGAAATTGTTCCCTGACAGCCACGGCCCCTCTAAGGCAAGGAGGAGAACAGGAGAGCTCTTGGGACCCCCAGGACTCCTGACCCCAAAGTGAATCAGCTCTCAGGATGGTGTTTCATCATTAGTCCATGTTGAATTCCTGCCTGGGGGTTCACAGAGCCTGTCCCTCTCTCCCCAGCCTGTCCTGCCCCATCACTCTGTGATCACAGATGGAAGCCAGGTAGGAGTCCAGGCCAGAGGCCCTGCAGGAGGCCTGGGCAGGGGGCCTCTGCCAAGGCAGCAAGGGCATCTGGAACTGCCCCCTGGCCCAGTGCCCAGCTGGCCCCTGACAGGAAGCCGGGAACTTGAGCTGTGCTTGAGTGAGCTTGGTGGACCTGAGCATGAATCATGATGTTAAACCAGCATCAGGACAGAAAAGAAAAAAAAAAAAATCAAAACTTCAAAGTTGACGAACGGTTTTTCCTGCTAAAGCTGGTTATGAGATACATGATGTGTCAGTCAGGCAGTACCAAGCCAACTGGTAATCTGGGATGCCAGAGGGATCCAGATAAAGGAATATTCCAGAAGATACTGCCCTAGAGGGCCCAGCTGACCACATGACCAATGGGATAGATAATAGCAGCTGCCATTTGTTTGTATAGACGTTCAGTATGCTCAGCCGTGCTCTACCTCATTGACAGCCTTATGAGTAGGGGACTGGGCATGCTGGTTGGCCCCCCTTGAGGCCTGTTGTTTTATTAATTATTAATAGCACCCCATTTTATTCTCGCAAGTGTCCTCATTGGGTAATAAACTATTGGGTACCTTACCTAGGAGACAGGCATTATTATCTGCATTTGTAGTAGAAGAAACCCAGGTCCAGAAACGTTAGGTCACTTGCCTAAGGTCCCTTGAAGGAAACATCTGGACTGGGAAGTCCATGTCAACTGCAAGGTCTGTGCCTTCACTTCGATCAAGAGCATCTCTCCAACCCGTGTGAATAATAGGTGCCTGTCTGTTTGCTTAACAGCCGGGATGCAGATTCCCTCTTAGTCATTCTTAACTGACAAGGTAGAAATGGCTTTCACGTCAGCACAAGGGTGAGTCTTGTTGGATGGTAGAAACAGCTGCTTGATCATCCAAGTGGTGAGACCCCAAAGTGGACATCTAGAATGGGCAGCGGTATCCTCACCTTAGAAACCCTGGGGAAGGAACTGTGCATCGCTTGTCCTGGTGATTCACCACCAGCCTGGAGGCCAGGGAGGGAATAACCACATCTCCAACTGCCGTCCCCTCCCAGCCCGGGAGCCTGTGAATCATCCCCGCCAGAAGGCAGTGTGGGCACCCAGGGGATCTGGAGCTGATTGCCAGACCCTGCCAGTCCAGCTCTCATAAGACCTTCGAATGAGCCGTCTGTCCAACCAGCCAGCCCTCCATCCATTTAGTCTTCCCAGCCAACCAGCCATCGTGTGTTGCTATAGTCAGGGTCCAGGCCTGTCCTGGGTGCTGGGAACACAGGCTCAAGCCAGAGAAGCAGCAAGTGTAGGACTGTACATATTTGCTGGGAAGAGCGTCAGTGGAGGGTCGAACCTGCCTGACACGCCTGCCTCTGGTGCGTTGCTGGCTCCGGGGCAGGGCTGAGCTCATGGAGGAGGTGGGTTGTGGTCATCCTGTGAGGTCATCATGTTAGGAGAGGATGTGGTTCAGCATCGGGGAGCGGGTTGCCTTTGCCAGGGGATAAGGATGCCGCTGTTCCTTTTCCATAGTACATTATTTTGGAGCCATCTTGAAAGGTCCCAAAGCCTGCACACTGATCCCTTGGGTGCCAAGAGCCCTGGCCAGCAGAACAGAGGCGGAGAGCTGCAGAAGCCATTTCGGAGCCCGGCTCCTGAGTTGGCTGCTGCATTTCCAGCCGTGCCTCATGTGCTCTGGAGCTTTGTATCTGGGGGGAGCCCCTGACAGCAGGGAGCAGCTGGGGACCAGGTGGACAGTGGTGCCCTGAGGTGACTTCCCTGGAAATCCAAACCTTGCCTGGGGCTGCTTTTCCGGCCAGGCTGAGTGTTTGGCCCCACGACCACCTCGGCCCTGTTGCAGGGCTCGTCCCCAGCACAGGGATGATGAGCACGTTGTGCCTCTGTCCCCAATCCCAGCAACTCTGTAAGGCAGGGGCCGTGAGAATCCCCGTTTCACAGATGAGGAAACAGAGGTAAGGGTGGAGCCTTGTCCAGACTTCAGAGCTCCCAAGTAGTAGAACTGGGCTTGGAACAGATGTGTTGACTCCAGAGCCAGCTTCCTTACCCACACGGGCATTGCTGGCCTGCCTACTGCTCCAGGCCTATCTTTCTAAACCTCGCAGCTGGCCCGTCAGTGTCCTGCTGGAAGGCAGAGCCTGTGTTGTCCTGCCTCCCTGCCCCTGCAAGTGCTGTTCTTTCTGCCTCGGCACCTTCCCCATGTCCTGCCTTCCTTGCTCAGTTGACCTTCTCGGTGAAGCCGGCCATTCTCAGGGAGGGGCCCCCTCTCTCCTCTGCTCCCAGGAGCAGCCCTGGCTGCTTCTACCACAGCACCCAAGACCCAGCTTGTCCTCATCTGGTTCTCTGCCCAAACTATCGGCTTCTTAAAAGTGAGGTCAGGGTGGTTTCCCCCTCTGAATACCCAGTAGCCAGGATGGCACCTGGATTATTAAATAGGGAATTCAAGGCATTCCCTCAATGAACAACTTTGTAAGCATTTCTCTGGTGCCAGCCACTGTGTTGGGGACCAGATAGAGCAGGAGCAAGGGAGATGCCTGCCCTCAACGGGCCACAGGAGTAGGTGAGACAGAGAGCAGGTGCTGGTGACACTGGGCATCAGGGCCCCCACAGGGCGGCTCAGGGGACTGGGAGCGCAGCCGGGGTGGAGCATTATAGCAGCTGGAGGCAAGAGGCTCGTTCGTCTGGGTCTGCGGCTCCCTCCTTCCTTCCCTCCCTCTTTCATTCATTCAGGTCCCTTCCCTGCTTGTCGCTGAGTGGGTCCTGGAGGTGAGCGGTGACTGAGAGATTCCACCGTCTGCTTGCAGAGGCTAGAGGGGGACCATCTCCGGCAGGACTTTGGTTATTCCTGGAGCCGGGCAGGTCCTCAGGCATCTCTCAGAGACAAGAACCAAGTTCCTTCTGGGCTTTCCTGAGGTGGTCTTGGGCGTGCCTTTCTGGGGGAGGCTGGGGGGCTCTGGGGCTGCTGGCCTCTAGAAAGGCTGGTTTCTCCAGAGCGCTGACCCGACACAATAGCTTGATTGTGAGAGGCCTGGCTCCCCCCACCCAGCACGTTAACATGTCTGTGATCAGAGTGTGTGCTTACAGTTGATGTGTACGTGTAACAGGACATTGTAGCGTTTTAGCGCCCCCCACCCACCCACCCAAGGCTGTTATTAAGGCAGTCGTATGGCTTGGAGTTGTGTGGGAATGTGGTTTTTGTCACAGAAACTACCCTCAGAACGAGGTTCTGCTGTGACCCTTCTACCACCGCAAACTGCTTGCTGCCAGGGTCTGAATGACCCCTCTATTTGGGGTGTTTTATATAAATTCACAAAAAAAGAAATGCTATTCAATGAATTGATTCATTCTTGAGATTCCCGCAGTGTGTTTGTCCAGGCTGGCAGTAGGCTGGGGCGGAATGGGCCCAGATCTGGGTTTGAATCCTCGCTTTCTTGGCTCGCCGGTGGAGAGACCGTGGCAGAGGCGCTGCACCCTCTAACCCTCAGTTTCCTCTTCTGTAAAATGGGGCAGTCTCAGCGCCACACGCCTCCTCCCTACGAGTCTCCCACTGCTGTGAATTAGCTTCGCCTTCTGCCTCTTCCCACTGGGCTGTGGGCTCAGGCAAGCAGAAGCCCTCCTCCCCTGTCTGACTGCTCTCAATCGAGATGGGTTCGGGTGAAGTGGGCTGTGACTGAGAGAGAGGCCAGAAGCTGAACGTGCTCGCCTTGGGCGGGGCTGCCTGCTCTGTTTGTTCTGCTGGAGCTGCCAGTTGTAGCTCCCGGGTCTTTTCTCTTTGCTCAAGTGTGGCTGGTGCAGGCCGTGAAGACCCAAGCTCGGGTTCTGCAGCCCTTGGAGTCTCTAAGCAGAGACACAGGAAACGGTCCCTGGAGGACTGGGGGCCCAAGGCTCTGCCCCCTCTGAGCTGGTGCAGTTCCATGGTGCTGCCGTGAAGGGTGGTTGGGGGGTGAGGGGCAGCCACACAGATCACCAGGTGTGCAGGGTTCAGAGCTAAGACAGCCTGGCTTGGAATCTGTTCCCACCTCTCGTTAACGGCGCTACCGCAAGCACGCTATGTAGCCACGATGAGGCTCAGTTGTAAGAGGGGTGGTGATGAGGCCTGTACTGTCCCAGAGGGAGACTTCTAGGACAAACAGATGGCGCACCCGAATCGGGTGAGCACGTGGCTTTCAGATGGAGTGGTACAGTGTCTCTAGGACACCAGCCAAACCAAAGGCCGTGAGACGCTCTGAACAGGCCAGTGAAGTGAGGCGGGGAAAGGCATGGCCTGCGGAGCCACGCCGGCCAGGGTTCAAGTCCCACAGAGTCACCAACTGTGTGCCCTTGGTGCTCAGGTGGCTCACCGTGTCTGAGCCTTTGTTTTGTTCTCTGTCAAATGGGACGCTAAAACTGAAACATACCTCCTGAGGTTGTAGCGAGGATGAAATGAGATATGTGTGTGCCTTACTTAGCCCAGTGGTACTTAGTAAATCACTGTGGGATGGAGGAGTGGAGGAAGAGATGGCTTAGTTGCTTTTCCCAGTAGGTTGTAGAAAAAACCCCTCCTGGACCATGTGCTTCACACATCTTTGCCTGCCTTTACTGAGTAATGAATAGCTCACTCATGTTAGGCCCGTGAGGTCAGTCAGAGCCTCTGCTTGGCCCAAGCTGTCCAGGTGGCGCTAGTGATAAAGAACCTGCCTGCCAATGCAGGAGACATGAGAGACACGGGTTCAGTCCCGGGTTGGGAAGATCCCTTGGAGGAGGGCATAGCAACCCACTCCGGTATTCTTGCCTGGAGAATTCCATGGACAGAGGAGCCTGGCCGGCCATAGTCCAAAGGCTCGCAAAGAGTCGGACATGCTGGAAGTGACAGCATACATGCGCGCCCAGAGAGCAGAGTGAGCTGCTATGGAGCCAGGCTTGAGCCAGGAAACCTGCAGCTTCCACAGCCCCAGAGGCCATGTGCTGGAGAAGTGTCTGTTCGATGCCAGCTTTTCCAAACGCTTCCAAGAGTTCAGGGACCACTGAGAGCTCTGGGGCCACAGGAGGGAAGCCACTGTCGTGGGCTAAGGTTCACCACTGTTGGCCAGTACGAGATCCACTGGACTTGGCCATCTTGTGGGCAGATTTGGTGATTGGGGTGGAGACTGGGGGAGGGGTCGCTGCCTCTCCTTTGCAACCCCAGGACAGGCCTGGCATTGGTCTTCCTGCTGTGGACCCTGGAGCAGTGCGGTGGTAGCTCACTTGCCTTGCCCGCTGGTTCAGGCGAAGAGACCAGCAGGCAGGAGAACAGTGCCCTGCGAGGGGTTGGATGCTCTTCCTGTAGGGGTGGTATCAGAAGCACCCGAGGTCCTTTTGTTGGTACATCTGCACTCCTCCTCCCTGTGAACTTCTAGGACTTGGACATGTGGCCCCAGACATGAAGCCCCCCTCCAAAGGCTCCTGGGAGGCCCCCCAGTGTGGGTGGAGGTAGTGGCCATAGCCTTGGCTGGGCCTTTCGGACCTTCCTGACAACCCCAGCAGGACGTATCCAGAGTCCGGGTCTCTGCTCTTCCCTCTGTGAGTCTAATAGTTATGGCTGATAATCCTCAGAGGTTTTCTGAGGCTTTGCCACACACCAGGCACTGTGCTAAGGCTTCTGGGTCATGCTCCCCTGTGCTCCTCCTGGAGAGTAATGGTGTGTAGCTCAGAGTGCCGGCTCAGACACTGGTGCCGACACTAACCGTGCGGCTTTGGACACAGCTCTGTGCCTCAGTCTCCCCACCTGTGAAATGGTGATGACTAACAAGTACCTGTGTTACAGGGTAGTTGTGGGGGACTCTGCCAGTTGGTGAGCGCCATGTAAGTGCCCTGAGAGAAGGGCACTGCTGTTATCCCGTTTTACAGATAAGGAAACTGAGGCTTAGAGAGGCTAAATGATCGGCAAGCGTCACTTGGCCCTAGGTAGAAGAGCTAGGGTCTGAGCCTAGCTTGTGAGCCCTACCTCCCTCTGTCTCAATTTAGAAAAATACATGTGGGGAGCATTTGGCCAGCTTCGGAAGTGGCATTCTCAACTTTCCGCAGAGCCCCGGTGAAAGGAGATCCTTCTCTAAGTAACCGAACTGGCCTCTGGGAGCTCTCCTAATCCACAGCAGAGGCAATTGCTGACCCGTGACACACATATCACAGAGGAGAAGGGAGGGATCAGCGAAGAATTTCTGTTTGGAAATGTTATCTAACGAGTGCTTTCAAGGGACTCGGAATGCGGAGCCTGCGCTGTCCTGCTGCCTGGTACCGGGAAAGCCTCATCCTCCCAGGTCCTGGCCAGCCCACGGATAGCCCGCTGGAGACCCAGGGCCCTGTCCCATCCCACCCCCTGCGAGGAGGGTCCAGGTGTCCTGGGACGCGCCCGGAGACCGGGCAGTGCGGAGTCACAGCCACAGGCTGTGCCTCCGGGCTCTGGATCCCTCAGCTCCTCTCCTCCCGGGCAGGGGCGCGAGCGGAGTTTGCTCAGCCCCTGGGGACCTTTCTGAACAAGGGCTCCTGGCACTTGCAGGACAGCATTTGCTTTTGCTGTTGCCGCGGCAGAGTCGCCAGCCAGGGTGCACAGGAACCCGAAACAGAAAAACAGCTTCGCAAGTCCTTGGGCCAGCCCGGCCGGCCGCGATGCCTGGGCCCGCTGGCCCGTCAAGGGCACCGCTCCACACAAGCTCACAGCCGCGCACACACCCCGCACCCGGCGGGCCGAGCCCTGCCGGGAGCCGCCTGCCTTCACCCCAAAGGTTCTTTGTCTGAAGGAGAGTGAGGCTTACTGATGAAGCCCTCACAAGCCCAGCCATGACCTCACGGTCCCCCGACCCCACCCCCCAAACGCCCCCCGCTGCCCAGGTGTCCACAGGTCCTGTGCTGGCAGCTGCCGTGTTGGGCTCCCAAGTGAAAGCAGGAGGGCCCAGCTGCAAACACCCGCCTCCCCAGCCGGAGGGGTCAGGGCTCTTGAACTCAGAGACCCGGGGCCAGCTGCTGCCTCTCACCCACTGTCCCTCGGGGTGCCATAGAGCCCGCCCCTTACCTCGTCCCTCCTGCCTGGCTCCGGGGCCGCTCCTCACATGCTTCACTCCGCCGTCAGCGGGGCAGCCTGGCCATGGCCTCCAGGAGGGGTCCCCAAGTCACAGACGGAACCCGGCCGGCCGCCGAGTAGCCCTGCCTCACTGGCCTTGCTTGCTCCGCAGCAGGGCTCCAGCCCGGGGATGGGGCTGGCTGGGGGTCCTGCCGTGTGGCTCACAACCTGCCTTCTCTCTCGGGGGCAGGCTGCTGCCCCAGTGCCATGCTCTGCAGGTCCGGGGCTCAGGCAGCACCGCTCAGGGCTCACGGTCCATTCTCGGCTGTGGGCAGCAGCCTCACTTGAACTCCCAACTCCTTTGTGGAGCCTTTACATGCTGCCGGAGGAAACTGTGAGCACAGCCTGACCCTGGTTGGCTGCAGGCACTTCTCTCCACCCACCAGTGCAAGAGGATCCCCCAGGCCCCAGAAAGGCTCCGGGCCTCCCCTCAGCCCCAGACAGAGGCGGGCCGCCCGGTGATGTCACACTAGCTCCGGCCCCAGCTGGCCCGGCCCCTCCCGCCCCAGCCTGCTTTGGCGGCCTCGCCGGCCCCCTCCTTCCTTGGCATGAGCAGCTTGGCCAGCTCTGCTTGCTGGCCCAGCCGCTCCCAAAAGCCTGGGCAGCCCCGGGTGCGCTCTGCCGAGGCAGAGAGCGTCCCCTCTGACTCAGGTAATGGATTTAGATCCGCCCCAGCTGTGCAGGCAGCCGGGAGCCAGGTCCTCCCCCTGGGTCGCTTCCTGTCCCCTTCTCTGCCCTGCAGAGCCCCCGGGTGTGTGTGTCGGGGTGGGGGGGGCGTGTAGGCCGGGCAGTCCCGCACAGACGGTCTCTCCCCATCAGCCGCCCTCCTTGGAGACTTCCCTCACCTCTGAACCCTGGGGGAGGAGCCCCAGGCTGTCTTCACAGCGGTCAGCAGGATCCACGCTGTGAAGTTCGAGAGAAGCAGTGGCTCAGGACAGGCTGGGGGTGGGGAGGCGCCAGAGAGACGCTCTGTCTCTTCCCACCTGAGCGGCCTTGATTAAGTCACTTCGTCCCTCTGGACATCCCTCTCGTGCATCAGTAAGTGAGCTGAGATGAGTAATCTACCTCCAAGGGCAGCGGAGACGAGCTCGTGAATGTTGGTAGGCTCAGAGCAGGAAAGGAGACAGCCCTGGACTCCACGAAGTGAGCGATGATACAGACTCGTGGGCGTGGGCAGGCCTGCTGGGGGGCACCAAGGCAAATCCTGCGAAGGGGCATCCAGGGGCTGGTTTGTCCTCTGCCTGGACAACAGCCATGTGCAACGTTGGTGGTAACTCTTCTTTCCTTTTTAAAAAAATTGATTGATGGTGGTGGTGGTAGTGATGATATTTGGCTACCAGTTGGGAGAGAAACTTTAATGGGGTTCTTCACACCCCTAGGCACAGGGTGTCATGTTCCTGGTCCAGGGCAAATGGGTCCTCCGAGGTCCTCGCCTCCCTGGGATCGCCACTCTGGTCTTTGCAGGGAGCAGACTTTTCTTCTTGCCTCGGTTTCTCCTGTCCTGCTCAGAGCTTCTCCCTTTTCCATCTCTCAGTTCCATCCCTTTTTAGAAAGTGAGTCTTTGCCAGAAGACCCCAGCATTTTGCAGGCTACCTACCGCATTAGCCAGACAGCTGGATGGCACAGAGACCCTCCGCATAGGGACTATGGGGGTGAAGGTGCCACTCACTCTGTGGGTATTCTGAAGGGCCTGGAGGGTCCTGGTGGAACTATGGCAGTGGGGCCAAGGAAGGCTGGGATGCGCCTGAATTCTCCTGAGCGGCACCCTGACAGCCTGTGTGCAGGCATGTTCCCCTCTCTCTCTCCCTCGTCCTTCTCTCTCCCTCCTCTTTCTCTCTCTCTCTCTCTTTGACTCTCTTCTCCAGAAAGTTTTTTTTTTTTTTCTTTCAGAATCTGCTCAGGCTTCTCTGGTGGCTCAGATGGTAAAGAATCTGCCTGCAATGCAGGAGACCCGAGTTCGAGCCCTGGGTCGGGAAGATCCCCTGGAGAAGGGAATGGCTACCCACTCCAGTATTCTTGCCTGGAGAATCCCATGGACGGAGGAGCCTGGTGGGCTACAGTCCATGGTGTTGCAAAGAGTCAGACATTACTGAGCGACTAATTCTTTCACTGAGCCAACACCAGAAAGGCAAAATTCCTGTCCTCACAGAGCTCACAGGCAGGAGGGGAGGCAGACAGACAGACTGAGGCACACGAGAAGCTCTGGGCACACGGAGTATCTGAGCAGGAGGCCTGAACAAGCAGTCAGGGCACGTAGTACAAAGTGGTGCTGAAACCTGAAGGGTGAGTCAGCAGGTGGTGAGTTTGGAAGGACGAAGGCCCATCAGTTGGAGAGAATAGTGCGTCAGGTTCAAAGATAGTCCCCGCAATATCTCGCTTCTGCAGTGAGACCCTGACACTCCTCCCACTGAGAGGCAGGGTCTCTGCTCCTTCCCCTCATATCCAGGTGTTTCTTACCTGCTTGTAGAAGCAGTGGGAGTGGCACCGCATGACTGCCAAGGCTGGGTGAAAAAAGGCAGTCTGCCTTGTTTGCTGGCACACTCGGTGTTGGAGCCGTGGGCCAGGCTGGACCCGGAGAAGTCCAACTACCCAGAAGCCGCCGCGCAAAGACCACGTGTGTCGTAGGTCCCAGCTGGTAGCCGGCACCAACCCCCAGACACGGGAGAAAGAGGCCCCTCGCCACTGAGTCACTCCCCGGCTAGAGAGTCTTCCTGCCGAGACCCCAGGCCACCGGAAGCAGAGAGAAGCCATCCTGGTGTTCCACGTCTAAGTTCCTGACCCACAGAACCCACGGGGGAAGGAAATGGTTATTTTCAGTTCAGTTCAGTTCAGTCGCTCAGTCGTGTCCGACTCTTTGCGACCCCATGAATCGCAGCACGCCAGTCCTCCCTGTCCATCACCAACTCTCGGAGTTCACCCAGACTCACGTCCATCGGGTCAGTGATGCCATCCAGCCATCTCATCCTCTGTCATCCCCTTCTCCTCCTGCCCCCAATCCCTCCCAGCATCAGAGTCTTTTCCAATGAGTCAACTCTTCGCATGAGGTGGCCAAAGTACTGGAGTTTCAGCTTTGGCATCATTCCTTCCAAAGAAATCCCAGGGCTGATCTCCTTCAGAATGGACTGGTTGGATCTCCTTGCAGTCCGAGGGACCCTCAAGAGTCTTCTCTAACACCACAGTTCAAAAGCATCAATTCTTCGGCACTCAGCCTTCTTCACAGTCCAACGCTCACATCCATACATGACCACAGGAAAAACCATAGCCTTGACTAGACGGACCTTTGTTGGCAAAGTAATGTCTCTGCTTTTGAACATGCTATCTAGGTTGGTCATAACTTTCCTTCCAAGGAATAAGCGTCTTTTAATTTCATGGCTGCAGTCACCATCTGTAGTGATTTTGGAGCCCCAAAAAATAAAGTCTGACACTGTTTCCACTGTTTCCCCATCTATTTGCCATGAAGTGATGGGACCGGATGCCATGATCTTCGTTTTCTGAATGTTGAGCTTTAAGCCAACTTTTTCACTCTCCACTTTCACTTTCATCAAGAGGCTTTTTAGTTCCTCTTCACTTTCTGCCATAAGGGTGGTGTCATCTGCATATCTGAGGTTATTGATATTTCTCCCAGCAATCTTGATTCCAGCTTGTGCTTCTTCCAGTCCAGCATTTCTCATGATGTACTCTGCATAGAAGTTAAATAAGCAGGGTGACAATATACAGCCTTGACGTACTCCTTTTCCTATTTGGAACCAGTCTGTTGTTCCATGTCCAGTTCTAACTGTTGCTTCCTGACCTGCATACAGATTTCTCAAGAGGCAGGTCAGCTGGTCTGGTATTCCCATCTCTTTCAGAATTTTCCACAGTTTATTGTGATCCACACAGTCAAAGGCTTTGGCATACTCAATAAAGCAGAAATAGATGTTTTTCTGGAACTCTCTTGCTTTTTCCATGATCCAGCGGATGTCGGCAATTTGATCTCTGGTTCCTCTGCCTTTTCTACAACCAGCTTGAACATCAGGAAGTTCATGGTTCACGTATTGCTGAAGCCTGGCTTGGAGAATTTTGAGCATTACTTTACTAGCGTGTGAGTAGGCCACAGAATTTTGGTGGTGATTTGTTACACTACACTAGCAACAGAAGCAGACCCTGAGGCAAGAGCGACTGTGAGGGACTGAGTCAGGTGCAGTTTGGAGGAGAGAAGGGGAACGTGGTGGAGGACAAGGCCTTGTCAGAGGGGGACTTCTTCCCAGGGGCAGTCAGGAGCCACTGAAAGGTTCTGAGCAGGGCAGGGTTCCGGCCTGCTGTTATTTTTAAGGCCATGATGGCGTTGAGCGCAGACTGGACTGACAGGCCCTGCAGTTGAGGCCCCAGAGCTGCGGGGCAATGGTGGAGACACTCTGGAGAGAGAGGTGACTGGGAGGCCACGGGACCCCTGCTGCTACTGCTGCTAAGTCACTTCAGTCGTGTCCGACTCTGTGTGACCCCATAGATGGCAGCCCACCAGGCTCCCCTGTCCCTGGGATTCTCCAGGCAAGAACACTGGAGTGGGTTGCCATTTCCTTCTCCAATGCATGAAAGTGAAAAGTGAAAGTGAAGTCGTTCAGCGACCCCATGGACTGCAGCTTACCAGGCTCCTCCGTCCATGGGATTTTCCAGGCAAGAGTATTAGAGTGGGGTGCCATTGCCTTCTCCGCCACGAGACCCCTGGGGCAGGGGGATTCCTAGGTTTTCCCGCCCCCAGGAATAGGTGTAGCCCAAGTCCCTTGGTTGCTAAACAGATTTGCTTTCCCAGTTCTAAGTTGCTAGGGTCCCATGCAGTGGGGGAGGAACACTAGGGTGACCTCTCAGTGAGCGCCATCCCTGCATTTCCACCTGTGTGCTGGACCAGTGTCCTGTGACTGACACGTTTGAGGAGCAGGGAATCTTTTCCTTTTTTATACTTTTTATCAGAATGAAAGAAAAGTGTGACATTTACATGGTGGCAGAAAACCAGCAATCTTAATTGTGTCCCACAATTTGTATAAATGATTTCATGTTTTTTCTATCATGTCACATTCCTGACAGTTACAGTTTTTTTCTTTTTTTTTTTTTTTTGTTGGGAATGTTGGGATGGTCTACTGAGATAACCTTGTGTGTGGAGTGGGGGTGGGGTAGGAGTGCACGAATGATGTGGGTGCTTATATAAACAGGGGTGCTTGGGAAGGGGCTTTGCTGTTTCTTGCAGCCTCAGAGTCTTACCTTTCAGCAGGATTTCAGGATTCATGTATCCCAAACTGATGTATCCTTTCAGCAAGCACTTTTGAAATCCCTTTCCATTGTCTTCTGGCTTACATTGTTTCTAATGAGCAGTCAGCTCTCTTCCTGTGTAGTCCTTCCTGTGTACATGGAAAGGGGGTCTTTTCTCCTCTAACTTCTTTTAAGATTTCTCTTTATCTTTGATTTTCAGCAATATGATGATGTAATTTTTGTGTGTGTGTGTGTGTATTTTTTCTACATGGGATTCACTGAGTTTTTCAGATCTGTGGGTTGGTATTTTTCACTGAATTTGGGAATGTGTTATGGTGTGGGGGAGGTTAGGGACCATTATTCTTTTAAATATTTCTTCTGTACCATTCTCTCTCCCCTCCCCTTCTGGAACTCCACTTACACACTTGAGTTGTTCCACAGGTCACTGAAGCTCCATTTATTTATCTTTTTCAAAAAAAATCTCTGTGCTTCAGTTTGGATCATTTCTGTTACCTGGCTTCAAGTTTGCAGATCCATTATTCTATAGTGTTTAATCTGCTCTTAATGTTGTCCAAATTATGTTTTCCATCAGGTGCTATATTCTTTTGGTTTTAGAATTGCCACTTGGTTTATCTTTATGGGTCCCATTTCTCTTCTGAGATTCTCTATCCACTCGTTCATTCTGTCCTTCATTTCCTGAAAATCCTGTACATATTTAAAAGTAATGCTCAAAATTTTCCAAGCCAGGCTTCAGCAATACGTGAACCATGAACTTCCTGATGTTCAAGCTGGTTGTAGAAAAGGCAGAGGAACCAGAGATCAAATTGCCGACATCCGCTGGATCATGGAAAAAGCAAGAGAGTTCCAGAAAAACATCTATTTCTGCTTTATTGAGTATGCCAAAGCCTTTGACTGTGTGGATCACAATAAACTGTGGAAAATTCTGAAAGAGATGGGAATACCAGACCAGCTGACCTGCCTCTTGAGAAATCTGTATGCAGGTCAGGAAGCAACAGTTAGAACTGGACATGGAACAACAGACTGGTTCCAAATAGGAAAAGGAGTACGTCAAGGCTGTATATTGTCACCCTGCTTATTTAACTTCTATGCAGAGTACATCATGAGAAATGCTGGACTGGAAGAAGCACAAGCTGGAATCAAGATTGCTGGGAGAAATATCAATAACCTCAGATATGCAGATGACACCACCCTTATGGCAGAAAGTGAAGAGGAACTAAAAAGCCTCTTGATGAAAGTGAAAGTGGAGAGTGAAAAAGTTGGCTTAAAGCTCAACATTCAGAAAACGAAGATCATGGCATCCGGTCCCATCACTTCATGGCAAATAGATGGGGAAACAGTGGAAACAGTGTCAGACTTTATTTTTTGGGGCTCCAAAATCACTACAGATGGTGACTGCAGCCATGAAATTAAAAGACGCTTATTCCTTGGAAGGAAAGTTATGACCAACCTAGATAGCATGTTCAAAAGCAGAGACATTACTTTGCCAACAAAGGTCCGTCTAGTCAAGGCTATGGTTTTTCCTGTGGTCATGTATGGATGTGAGCGTTGGACTGTGAAGAAGGCTGAGTGCCGAAGAATTGATGCTTTTGAACTGTGGTGTTGGAGAAGACTCTTGAGGGTCCCTTGGACTGCAAGGAGATCCAACCAGTCCATTCTGAAGGAGATCAGCCCTGGGATTTCTTTGGAAGGAATGGTGCTAAAGCTGAAACTCCAGTACTTTGGCCACCTCATGCGAAGAGTTGACTCATTGGAAAAGACTCTGATGCTGGGAGGGATTGGGGGCAGGAGGAGAAGGGGATGACAGAGGATGAGATGGCTGGATGGCATCACTGACCCGATGGACGTGAGTCTGGGTGAACTCCGAGAGTTGGTGATGGACAGGGACACCTGGCGTGCTGCGATTCATGGGGTCGCAAAGAGTCGGACACAACTGAGCGACTGAACTGAACCGAACTGACACATTTTAAAGGGCTTCCTTCTCAGGTGGTGATAGTGGTGAAGAACCTGCCTTCCAGAAGATGTAAGAGAGGCAGGAGACCTAAGAGACGCAAGTTCGATCCCTGGGTTGGGAAGATCCCCTGAAGGAAGGCATGGCAACCCATTGCAGTATCCTTGCCTGGAGAGTCCCATGGACAGGGGACCCTGGTGGGCTATAGTCCCTAGGGCTGCAAACAGTCAGACGTGTCTGAAGCAACTTAGCGTGCATGTGTGTCTCTGGGATTATCCAGGCAGGAATACTGGAATGAGTTGCTGTGCCCTCCTCCAGGGAATCTTCCCAACTCAGGGACTGCACCTGCATCTCTTAGGTCTCCTGCTTGGCAGGTGTTTTTTTTACTACTAGCACCACCTGGGAATCTCAGCACACACACACTCATGCGCACACACACACACACTCACATACACACATACACATTTTAAAATCCCTTATATAGGGATATACTAATTCCAACATCTGGGTCATCAGTGGGTCTAATTTTATCATTTCTTTTGATCATGGGTCATATTTTCTTGCTTCTTCACATGCCTATAATTTTTAAATCACACACTGGACATTTTGGATCCTATGTTGAAAAGACTCAGCATGTTACTGTCTTTCTCTCCAGAATGATGTGTTTTGTTCTGACAGGCAGTTAAATTACTGGCGTATTACCTTGCTTTTGTGCAGGCTATGTTTTTAGGTTTTGTTCAGGTAGGTTTATTTTGCCCGTAATCCTAGAGTATAACCCTTAATCCTGGGTTTAGTAGTAAGGCATGGCCTTTCTAGGATTAAATTGGGAGCCATAAGTGTTGGCTAAGCCCTTTTAACTTGGCAGTGCTTGAACTCCAGACTCCATCTTTCAGGCAGCTGCTGAACTTTCTGCCTCTCAGTCACTGCTTTGTTTTGGGCTCTATGAACCCTCTCTCTCCATGTGTACAATTTAGGAGTCAAGTAAGGATTCAAGGAACCTGTATGGTCATTTTGGAGCTCCTCGTTCTGTGGCTATCTCCTTTCTAGCGTTTTCTCCTTCACTTTCCATCCACAAGGTCCAATGTCTTCCTCTTCTTCCCAGCTGGTAACACTGCTGCATTCTGTTTCAACACTCAGTGTATCATCATGAATAGGGAAATACCCTTGTGTGCTTCATGTCTTTCAAGGACCGTATCCCCTCCAGCTTCTATTGGTTGCTTCTCTGGATTGCTCTCAAGTGCTTTCAAGCAGTTGTCTTTGTATATTGTCCAGCTTTCATCATTGTTACTGATGAGGGGGTTAATTCAATACAATCTACTCCTGCTTTTCAGGAACTGGACCTCTCCACATCCCAGTGGAATTTGCCTTCTCACCCAACCTTCTGTACGCCTGCTTTTGTTGGTGTCCTACCATACACTAACCAGCTGGTGGGTGTCCTTAATTCAGTTGTCTGCCCTCCCTGTTCTTGGTCAGAGTCTTTTGGGAAATATCAGCCCCAGTAATTTGTAGGTTGCTTCAACTCAGTGTACCCACCAGGGCACTAGAAGATAAAAGAAATGTGTGTCCTCAAACGCCTTGTTAGAGCACCTGTGAACACCAAAGATGATGTTCTTTTCATTGCAGGGGACTGGAAAGCAAAAGTAGGAAGCCAAGAGATACCAAATTTGCCTGGAGTGACATGCAAATTTGGCCTTGGAGTACAAAATGAAGCAGGGCAAAGGGTAACAGACTTTTACCAAGAGAATGCACTGGTCACAGCAAACACCCTCTTCCAACAACACAAGAGACAACTCTGTACATGGACATCACCAGATGGCCAATACTGAAATCAGATTGATTATATCCTTTGCAGCCAAAGATGGAGAAAGCCTATGCTGTCAGCAAAAACAAGACTGGGAACTGACTGCGGCTCAGATCATGAACTGCTTATTGCAAAATTCAGACTTAAATTGAAGAAAGTGTGGAAAACCACTAGACTACTCAGTTCAGTTCAGTTCAATCTCTCAGTCGTGTCTGACTCTTTGCAACCCCATGAACTGTAGCATGCCACGCTTCCCTGTCCATCACCAAATCCTGGAGCTTGTTCAAACCCATGTCCATTGAGTTGGTGATGCCATCCAGCCATCTCATCCTTTGTCATCCCCTCGCTCTCTCACCTTCAATCATTCCCTGCATCAGGGTATTTTCAAATGAGTCAGTTCTTTGCATCAGGTGGCCAAAGTACTGGAGTTTCAGCTTCAGCATCAGTCCTCCCAATGAGTATTCAGGACTAATTTCCCATAGGATTGACTGGTTGGATCTCCCTGCAGTCCAAGGGACTCTCAAGAGTCTTCTCCAATACCACAGTTCAAAAGCATCAATTCTTCGGTGCTCAGCTTTTTTTATAGTCCAACTCTCACATCCATACGTGACTACTGGAAAAACCATAGCTTTGACTAGATGGACCTTTATCAGTGCCTTTACCAACAAAGACCATTCAGGTATGACCTAAGTCAAATCTCTTATGATTTTATACAGTGGAAGTGACAAATAGATTCAAGGGATTAGATCTGATAGACAGAGTGCCTGAAGAACTATGGACAGAGGTTGGTAACATTGAACAGGAGGCTGTGATCAAGACCGTCCCCAAGAAAAAGAAATGCAAAAAGGCAAAATGATTGTCTGAGAAGGCCTTACAAATAGCTGAGAAAAGAAGGGAAGCTAAAAGCAAAGGAGAAAATGAAAGATACATCCATCTGAATGCAGAGTTCCAAAGAGTAGCAAGGAGAGATAAGAAAGCCTTCATAAGTGACTAATGCAAAGAAATAGATAAAAACAATAGAATGAGAAAGACTAGAGATCTCTTCAAGAAAATTAGAGATACCAAGGGAACATTTCATGCAAAGATGGGCTCAATAAAGGACAGAAATGATAGGGACCTAACAGAAGCAAAGATATTAAAAAGAGGTGGCAAGAATACACAAAAGAACTATACAAAAAAGATCTTCATGACCCAGATAACCACGATAGTGTGATCACTCACCTAGAGCTGGACGGACACCCTGGAATACGAAGTCAAGTGGGTCTTAGGAAGCATCACTGCAAGCAAAGCTAGTGGAGGTGATGGAATTCCAGCTCAGCTATTTCAAGTCCTAAAAGAAGATGCTGTGAAAGTGCTGCACTCAATATGCCAGCAAATTTGGAAAACTCAGCAGTGGCCACAGGACCAGAAAAGGTCAGTTCTCATTCCAATCCCAAAGAAAGGCAATGCCAAAGAATGTTCAAGCCATTGCACAGTTGCACTCATCTCACACGCTAGCAAAGTAATGCTCAACATTCTCCAAGCTAGACTTAAACAGTACATGAACTGAGTAATTCCAGATGTACAAGCTGGATTTAGAAAAGGCAGAAGGCACCAGAGATCAAATTGCCAACATCCATTGGATCATAGAAAAAGCAAGAGAATTCCAGAAAAACATCTACTTCTGCTTCACTGACTATGCCAAAGCCTTTGACTGTGTGGATCACAACAAACTGTGGAAAATTTTTAAAGAAATGAGGATACCAGACCACCTTACCAGCCTCCTGTGAAACCTGTATGCAGGTCAAGAAGCAACAGTTTGAACATGGAAAAACAGACTGGTTCCAAATTGGGAAAGGAGTACGTCAAGGCTGTATATTGTCACCCTGCTTATTTAACTTATATGCAAAGTACATCATGTGAACAGTCAGGCTGGATGAAGCACAAGTTGGAATCAAGATTGCCAGGAGTAATATAAATAACCTCAGGTATGCTGATGATACCACCCTTATGGCAGAAAGTAAAGAGGAGCTAAAGAGCCTCTAGATGAAAATGAAAGAAGAGAGTGAAAAAGCTGGCTTAAAACTCAGCTTTCAAAAAACTAAGATCATGGCATCTGGTCCCATCACAAATAGATGGGGAGACAATGGAAACAGTGACAGACTTTATTTTCTTGGGCTCCAAAATCACTGCAGATAGTGACTGCAGCCATGAAATTAAAAGATGCTTGCTCCTTGGAAGAAAAGCTATGACCAACCTAGACAGCATATTCAAAAGCAGAGACATTACTTTGCCAACAAAGGTCTGTCTAGTCAAAGCTATGGTTTTTCCAGTGGTCATGTATGCATGTGAGAGTTGGACCTTAAAGAAAACCAAGTGCCAAAAATTGATGCTTTTGAACTGTGATGTTGGAGAAGACTCTTGAGAGTCCCTTGGACTGCAAGGAGATCCAATCAGTCCATCCTAAAGGAAATCAGTCCTGAATATTCATTGGAAGGACTGATGCTGAAGCTGAAGCTCCAATACTTTGGCCACCTCATTCGAAGAACTGACTTATTAGAAAAGGCCCTGATGCTGGGAAAGCATTGAAGTCAGGAGGAGAAGGGGATGACAGAGGATGAGATGGTTGGATGGCATCACTGACATGATGGACATGAGTTTGAGCAAGCTCTGGGAGATGGTGAAGGACAGGGAAGCCTGGCGTGCTGCAGTCCATGGGATCGCAAAGAGTCAGACATGACAGAGCGATTGAACTGAACTGACTGTAGGTACCTGTGATGTGCCGGGTAGCAAGCTTAGTATTTTACAGGTATCTTTTTTCTTCTCTTGAAACCCTATGAGGGAAGTTTTACTATTTTGTTCTACTAACAAGAAGAGTGAGGCTTGGCAAAGTGAGGTTCCTCACAGCAGACCACACTGCTAGGCAGAAATAGGACCGAGATAAAGACTTACGTCAGGAGCACTACAGCAGGCAGGCATATTATGGTGCTGTCCTGGAAACAAATTGCATTTCTTTGATTCTCAGCTTTTAATGCTTTTTTCTTGTTTTTGAGATCTCTGAAATCAGGGGGCATCTTAAAGTTAATAGCATGTCAGGGTTTAATTGGCAGCACCGTTTCTTTTTTGCTAGAACACGACCCATTTAATGGTTGACGACTTCTCAGATTCGAGGAAAGGTGGCAGTTTTTAGTGATCATGGCTACAGTGAGGTTGATCCATGGGTGAGGGATTAAAAGGCAGGGCCCCTCGTCTCCTGGTCAGCTGGTCTTGGGAAGGCCTAGGGGAGTGTCTGAGCATCGGCAAGGCTGTGAAATTGCCAGAAGCCTCCATCCATCTGATTTAATGAAACAGCTGCCTCTGAGCTGAGAGTGAGCCAGCTGGTCCCCTCCTCTCCTGGTGGTGTTGGGGTCGGGTCCTATGACTTGCTGCTTTGTGCTTGGCAGGGTAGCCGTGTGTTTCCTGCTGAGAAGTTAGGGGGCTTCATTTACGGGAAGATTCTAAGGCAGTGCTCCTGTACTGCCCAGTGTCACAGAGGCTGTCCAGGCACACGGAAAGCCCTTTGAGGTCACTGTTTCTGTTAAGTGCTTGCCAGGCCAGTCTATGCAAATGTCAACACAGGGCACATGCTCAGTTACAAAAGCAGTTTGAAGAGCCTGTTTTCAGCTTACCTAAGTCCCATCTCATTCCCGACTTGTCAGCCCGCCTGCCGGAGGACAGAGTCAGGGCAGCACCTCTCCTCAGGCCTGGACATCACCTGCCAGTCCTAAGGACGTCACCTGCCATATCCGCTACCTTGGCAACAGATACTTATGAAGCCCCATCTGAGCAGCAACTGTGAGCTCCAGGTCAGATTGCCCAGAGAAAATTTGCTGAGACTTTAGTTGACGAGTTTTCATCTTGTCTTTATAACGATATTTTAGGGAATGTTCATTTGTTTGGTTCATCGCTGCCCTCTCACCCTGTTGCTTGACATGGGGCTCATCCCCAGGATGGGAGACCGAGGGGCAGAGAGAGGAGAGATTTAATTTTAGCATTCGTTGGTTTTCTTTTGTAGCTTCATAACAGAACCTTCACAGAAAATTTCCAAAGCTGTTTAAAATCATCCCCATCTTACATAAACAATTTAAAAACAGTTGCCTCTGGAGCATTGTGGTCTGTGTCAGCAGGACCTTTGTCCTATCAGGAAATGAGGGGCTGGAGGCAGCCTTCCAGTCCGTGGGGGAGGACCCCAACCCCCTTACAGACAGACACCTGCTGAAATTCTCGTCCCGAGGAGCCGCTGAGCTGATGCTGACCTGGCTGATTGGTCCTGGGACCCAACAGGGCAGCAGAGCAGATAAACGAGGGCTTCTGGTGAGAGACGGGTAGAGTGAGCTTCCCAGGCATGAAGTCAGGTGGAGCCACTAAACAGAGATGCTGGTGCTGGCAGGGAGATGGGCTGGTGTCATCAGAGAGATCCGGGGGCTGGGCCTAGGGCTGCCTCGGTCTGGGCTCTGGCCTGAGCATCTCACTTAAGGCCTGGTGTGTGGAAGCACATGATTGATGTCCATTGAATGACTGCAGGGGAACACGAGCCTTTTAAAGCTCATCCCGGGTTCCTGACTCAGGGTCTTAGGGGTAAGGGCAGCATGGACCCCCCCATTTGGGAGTCTGTCTAGGAGGAAGAGGGTGGGCTTCCCAGATGGCTCAGTAAAGAATCCACCTGCTGATATAGAAGCCTCAGGAGACAGGAGTTTGGTCCCTAGGTCGGGAAGAGGTCCTGGAAGAGGAAGTGGCAACCCATTCCAGTATTCTTGCCAGGTTAATCCCACGGACAGAGGAGCCTGGCAGGCTGCAGTCCACGGGGTTGCCGAGAATGGGATACGACTGAGAGACTGCGCACGCTAGGAGAGTGGGGAGGAGACTAAGGAGAGAAAGACAGCTGCCCTGACGTGGCAAGGCTGTGTCTAAACCACTGACGGGCTGCCCCGGGTCTGCCCCAAGCTGGCTCTGGGGGTCCTAGGTGACTCCCTCCTTCACTGATGTGGCTCCCGGGTGCCCCGCCCCAGCCACGCCCTCCCCGCTTCCCTGCTCTGTCTGCCAGCTCGGTACAGGAGGGAAGGCAGGACCTGCTATGGGCCTTTCAGGGCCACCCTGCCAGGTGCAGGTGGGCAGCAGAGGGACATCCCTCGCTCGAGTTCCTGGTCCAAGTGGGTGACGGTGGTGTCCCCAGTCCTAGCTCCTCTCCTCTGCATGGCATGGCCTGTCCCCAAGCACTTTGGCATTTGTTATCTCCCTTGAGACTCACGGCAGGCCTGGGGCTGGAGAGGGCAGCAGATACTCCCGTCTCATAGATGAAGGAGCAGAGACTGGGAAAACATTACGATTGCTATTACCGTCATCATTTATTGTTCACTACGTATCGGGCATCGTGCCGGTCTGTTCACTAGCCTCGTCTCACTCGGTCCTCCTGGGGTCTGTGCGGGTGGTGCCCTAGGTGGGACCCAACTCCTCCCCCGACCCCCCGCCCTGGGCACTCTGTGAGCGCCTCCCCCACTACAAATACTAAAAACCATCTTCTGTGAGTGTGTTGGTGTAAGGAGAAATACATTAACATTATATATTGAAGCATTTTCTGACCTAAAACTTCACTGTTTATTCTCATTTTGAAAGAAGCTAGAACATTTTGGGGGGCCCCTGATAGTGTCATGAACCCCCAGCCCTGTGCCTGCTGCCCCCGATGGATAACTCAGCCCTGACTGAGGGGCCACACTCCCTACTCCACAAATTCAGAATCCCAAACCACTAAAACAAAGAAACAAAAAACCCAGCAAGCCTTTTTTTTTTTTTTTAAGAAGTTTGGCACACGTTCATTTGGCGGTAAAAATCCATCTTGACTCGACGTGAGGTTCTGTGTAGTATTTGGGCAGCGTGTTTACAGCCCCCAGGGCCGCCGCTCAGCGCTGGCCACCACCCCCTCCCTCACTCCCGCCTCCGTGGTCGTGTTCACTGTAGATCTGCCCTCCTGAACAGCAAGTTCCTCAGGGATAGGGCATCTCTGTGGATACAGATGTTAACTATTTCTCTGTAGATCCATGATTCCCTCTTTCTCAGTGAACCCTAAAGTTATCAGAACTAGAGTCCAAAGCGATGAGCCAGCGCTGGTGGTGTGGCGGTGGTGGGGCACGTGGTATCTCTGGATTATGGGAAAACATAATGTTTTCCCATCTGCTCTAGCAGGTATGAGGAGGACAGTTGCTGTTGGGTCCTGGGAGGAACACATGGGGGCAACATCATGGCACCTCGTAATGGAGACGACGACACTACGTGGGCGTTGGCCCAGTGCCAGGCACTGTGCTCAGGGTTACTGTGAATTACCTTGTTTGTATTCACAGCAGCTCTGGGCCGAGGAAAAAACAAGGTGTAGGCAGGTTCGGTGGCCTGCCTGAGGGCGTACCAGGTGAAGTGATGGAGCAGAGATGCAGACCCAGGCACGGGGACTTCTGGTGCCACCAGGAAGGGCCTGAGTCTGGCCTGGCCTCCAGAGAGCAGCCTGAGCTCCGGGCAGCGAGGGCTGTCAGCAGGCAGGAGGGGCTGTTTTCACTACAGTGGTGGTGAGGCTGGGGCTCAGGCAGTGCTGAACTGTGAGACTCGAGGCCACAGGCCTCCGCACGAGCCACGGAGCAGAGCAAAGGGCCAGGCCGCCGCCCTCGTAGGGGACGTCCTCTCAGTTATTCCATGAGTCTCTGCAGTGCCAGGTGCTGGGGACGCAGCAGTGAACAAGACAGACATAGCCCCTGGCCCTTTGGAGCACGCCTGTCTTTGAGGAGGCAGACAATGAAGAGATGAGATAATTTCCAGACTGATAAAACCAGTTACTGGAATAGGAAAGATGGGGGTGGGAAGGAGGCTGTTTTAAACAGGGTGCTCAGGGAAGGCTTCCAGGAGGGAGGCTCACGTGAACCAAGGCCCAAACACCGGAAGGAGGCAGCCACGCAAAGGAATAGCACATGCAAAAGCAATGGGATGGGAGTGAACTTGGCCTTCTGAGAAATTAAAGATCAGTGTGGCCCAGCAGAGGGGCTGAGTAGGAGAGGGGAGGGAGGCAGGCGGGCCCCTCCTGTGGGCCAGGGGAGGTCTCGGGGTTGGATGCAGACTGCAGTGGAGGCCTCTGGGGGGTTGCACACAGAAAAATGAGGTGCACTGTTCATTGTCCCTCCTGGGGCTGGGTGGAGAGTGGTCCAAAGGGAATAAGAATGGAGCTGAGAGCATGGTTCCATTAGGAGACTGAGAAGCAAGGGGCCTGCCACCAGGGCAGAGTCAAGGAGACAGTGACCAGTGGTTGGACTAGGCTAGGTTTTGGAGGAAGAGCTGACAGAAACCCACATGACTCTGATACGGTAAAGATCAAGCTGCACTGTTTAGCACCCAGGAGATTTACTACGTAAGAGCCATAGAAATAGAGTTCTGGGAATTGAGGTAGTGACCCACACTCATGACCGCCCTATCTAGTTGAGCAGTGCACACCCTGTGCAGCTGTCCCTGGCAGCCCTGACCACAGCCAGCTCTGACAGCTGAGTTGTGTTGGGCACCAGCCTCTAGGAGGGTGGAGAAACAGATACCAACAAGGAGCTGGAGTGAGGAGACCCCAACCTAGACACTGCAGAAATAACTAGGGGAACTTGGGAATGGGGGTGAGGTGCTGTGGATATGCTCGTGGGGGTCTAGAAAATATGTCTGAATTGCTGTTAATGTGATCCTGTGTCCCTTCAGACTGACGTGGACTGGAAAAGTCCATTTAGTTACCCCACTCCTTGAACTGGTTTGTTTTCATCCTTGAGGTAGCTCCTGAGATAGATGCTCACGAGGTTACTGTCTAGAGAGACGTGGACAGCTCAGGGTCCTCTTGGGCTTCCTGAAAATTGTTTTCAGCAAAGATTCATGGCTCTGCTGCCCCAAAACCAGAAGGGGAACTTTGTAGCAGGCCCTGTCAGGGGGAGGCAAGAACTTGTCGCTGTGGCCCTTGAAAATCCCTCTTTTTGGGCTTAAGGTTTCCAGACCTACCCTGATTTCTCTAGCAAATAGGTTTGGGGTGGGTATCCCAGGGGCCCCCACACAGGCCCTGCAGGGAGTAGGGGCAGCTGGCGTGGAAGGCTTGCTTCAGCCCCGCTAAGCCTGCAGACCACCTCACTGCCCTCCCTCCTGCCCACCCTGGGCCAGTTCTGAGGCCAAAACCTTGGAAGGCAAGGGGCAGGCTTCACCTGTGCTGGGTATTCTCCAGTTGCCATCTGGATCTGCCCTTCAGCATCCTGCCCTGTGCCCCGAGGCTGACCTGCCTGGATGGCCTCCGTGGGCTCCCTTGCCTTCTCGTTTCCGGTTGGGTTTGGCCAATGGCAGGTACCAGCAGTTGATGAGAGGGTGGGAAGAAAGTGAGGACGGTGTGTATGGCCAGCTCCCTCCCTTTGGACCGTGACCGTCATGATGGCGTGAGGGCAGTCGGCCACGCCTGGTTTGAATTCTACGTCCACCTCTTAGTAACCACGTGCCTTCTGAAAGTTACCTGTCCCCCCCTGCATCTCAGTGTCCTCATTTAAAAACTGTGGATGGTAACACCACCTTCCCAAGATGGCTGGTGGGAGTACGTGGATCCGTGTGAGTGCAGATACCCTAGTGCGATGCCTGCCACACTGTGGGCACTCAGTAAATGCTGGCTCTCCTCCTTCAGTAAGGAGCCCTGTTACCCTGGGTTTCTAACATACTGGGACTTCGGGAGAGCGCTGGTCATTTGGTGTCTCTCCAGATGGCCTCTTTTAGTCTTCTCTCTTTGCTTTGCACGTCCTTTGGTCCCGAACCGCTCCCGCAGGGCGTTGCAACCAGCAGTCCTTTTGTCATGAAAGTGCCTCCCTGCCCCTGCCTTGATCCTCAGCCTGCATGTGAAGTCTGCTTAACCAAGGAAGATAATCCTTCTCACCTGGTGGGAAGCAGGCTCGTGGGCAGTGCACATGTGCGCACGCAGACGTGACTTGTAACATTTACTGAGGGCTTGTTGATCTCCATGAGATTGGTGCCTTTATTATTACTCAATTTTCAGTTGAGAAATAAGAAACTGAGGCTTAAGGGGTTCCTTGACTTGTCCAGGGTCAGAGTGGTTACTTGGCGGACTGGTCTTGAACTTGGGCAGTCTGGTGCCAGGAGCCTGGCCTTTCAGACTCTGGTGACCTGCCTCTGTCACAGGGAAGCCTCTGCTCTCCAGGCTCCAAGGACTTAGCCATTTTAGATCATCAGGGTGACCAAAAGCTACCAAGTTATCTGTCGAAACATCCAATGCTTTGAAATTTTTATCCATTCTCAATTAAGCTTTTCACACAGACTTCCCTCAACAGATATACATACACACACCACCCACTAGCCTCTGAAAATCTTGGCTAATCACACACTGCCTGGTGACTCAGTCATCCTGAATAGCCTGACTTTACTGCCTGTATGCTCCAGGCAGCTGTGTTTATTGTTACTTTTCTAGCTCCCCTTTCCATGGCAGCAGTCACCTTCCCTTCCCACCTCCCAACCTTCTCCGGATCTGTTGTTTCTCGCCAGCCGATGTCCCAGAAATCCAATAGGATTATTCCTAAATAAGAGTAGCCGGGCACTGCCCTGGTCTAAAGGGCTCTCTTGCCAGTGAAGTACATGAGAGTCAGTGCCTGTACTTGATCACAGCAATTGTGGGGGCTCAAAGGCCTTCAGGGCTTCTGGGGTCTGTACGCTCACAAAACATCTGCGTCTGCCATGCACTCACAGTGTGCCTGGCGTGCTGGGAAGCCTTTCACGTGGAGCATTTCACGGAATCCTCAAAAAGAGAACCTCCCAGGAGAGGTTCTATTTACTGTCTTCCGTTTTAAGTGATAAACATAGGTCAAGCACAGAGGGGTTAGGGAGTTGACCCACTGCCGCACAGAATCTGGGCCTGTCTGCCTCCCAAGTCCACAAGCGTAACAGGCTTTATGCTCTCAGCCACCCAGCAGCACGAGGATGGGCAAGTTAGGGAAGCTCCAACCCTCGCTGCTTCTCTTGTAGGATAGCGCTGTTTGTGCCCAGAGTCCCTGGGATGGTTGAGATGTCACATCCTCGACACATACTAGGTAGTCAGCGAGCGCTGGGTCTGTGGTGCACATCATTTCAGCCCCTCCCAGCTCAGAGATTCTCAAGCTTTGGCAACTTCAGAATCATCTGCGAGCTTGTTATAACAGTTTGCCAGGCCTCACCCCCCACCCCACTCCAAGTTTCTGATTCTGTAGGTCTGGGGTAGGGCCTGAGAGTTTGCATTTCTAAGAAGTTCCCATGTGGACCGCGCTGTGGGAACCACTGCTCAGGGTCGACGAGCTTGCCAAGAAGTTGCGTCCGGGTGCCCAGCTGAGACCATCCCCGCTTCTGATGGCCATTTCACACACGCGGGTCCTGGTTACGCGCCACGCCGGGAGAGTGTGGTCTGGCTCTTTGCAGCCGTTCCTGGGAGCCGGCTCATGGCTTTGTCACCCTTCCCTTCTCCTCCACCAAAATGACCTGGGAAAATGTAGTGTTTATGCAGAAAAGTGGTGTCTGAACTGTGAAACAGGTTTTATTCAACCAATTTTATTAATGTTTCTCTGACTTCCAACTGCTTTGCTGGTACAGAATAGGAAATAAAGGTGCATAAAAAAATCATCTTGTAGAAAGTACTCTTTCGTAATAATTTTTATTTATTTATTTTTGACTGTCCTGGGTCTTCATCGCTGCATGGTCTTCTCGCTCGTTGGGGTGAGCGAGGACTACTCTCTAGATGTGGTGTGTGGGAGGGTGTGGAGCACAGGCTCTAGGGTGTGGGGGCCTTAGTAGTTGCGGCTCCCGAACGCTAGAGCACGGCCTGAATAGTTGTCGCGCACGGGCTTAGTTGCTCCGGGGCATGTGGGATCTTCCTGGACCAGGGATCGAACCCATATTTCCTGCATTGGCAGGTGGATTCTTTACCACTGAACCACCAGGGAAGCCCCCAGAATTAACTTTTATAAATTATCAAACACCCCTCCCCCTCATTAAAAAAATTAAAAAAAAACAGCCTTCTGAAGTGTTGCTCAGGGCAGATACACTTTCCTTCACACTTGGAACTTTGGGTGTATTTGTTCATTCACTGTTATGATTGGTGTTCTCACTTCCCCCAGCAGGCTCTAAGGGTGGGGCAGTCACCTTGTCACCCCTGGGTCCCCAGTGCTCAGCACACAGCAGTGGGTGCTCAGTTGGCATCGCTGTTGGGTGGGTAAGTGAAGGGCTTGGTGGCACAGTTGTGGGTGCTGGGGTGAGGGGGACCTGGGTTTACGCCCAAGGCCTGTCCTCCCCGGCCAGTGGCCTGGGGTGAGCGCCTTACCTTCTGCGCCTTCATTTCCCCCTTTGTAAACTGGGGATAGTAAAAGCAATACCTAGGTTTCGTTGGGTTGTCATGAGAATCAGATGACATGAGGCATCCAAAGTGCCTGCCATGTAATAAGTGCTTTATTTTTTCACCATCATCATCCTACCCGTGTACTTGAGCACTTCATGTCGCCTCTCTGTGCCTCTGTGTCCCCATCTGCAAAGCGGGCATTCCCAGGCACCCACGTCGCAGAGTTCTTGTCACCAGTGAGCACGCACACATGTAAGGTGCTTCCACGTCTGCAGGGCCTGTGGAGCGGGCAGCCTGGCCCCACGAGGAGGACACGGGGCGGCGAGGGTTGGGGGAGACACAGCGCACCCCGAGGGGGAGGCCCGCCCCCCAACACCCGCAGCCCAGGAGAGAGATTAGCAGGGGAGCGTGCCTGGGTGGAGAAACCTCCCCGGGCTCCTGCCACTGGAAACCCCTCTTCCTGGCAGCCTGGGGTGGTGCGGCTCCGCCTCAGCTGGTTCTGATTACCCTCACGGGCTCCAGAGCATGCTGCGGTGGCGCCCCCTCCCCTCCGCAGAGCCGGCCCGGCCGGCAGACGTCACCCCGCTTCCCGCTACCTGCCAGGCTGGGCTGTGCGTGGGGGGGGTGCGCCGACAGGGACAGCACCCCCCCATCCCCCCACTCTCCAGCCTGCCGTGGCCTTTCTTCCTCTGCCAGGCTCCTTATGGGCACCCCCGGGCCCAGCCCTCCTCCCTGGCATTGTCGGAGCAGCTTTCAACACCTCGAAACCCACCCTCCCTGTCCCCTCTACTATGGAACCCAGACCAGCTGGTTTCTATGTGTGCAGATTTGGTAAACAGAATGCTTGAGCCCTGACTTGCTGGAAGGGGCGATTCCCAGCTGACGGCCCAGACGCGCAGCCTATTTTCGGCCTCCTCTCCCCTTTTCTCTCCCCTGCCAAGGTCTGTGGTCACCGTGTTCACGTGGGCTCCCTGCCTCCTCCACACCAGCACCCACCATTACGCCCACCATTGTGGGGGGTCAGAGGACGCAGGAGCGGGTTTCAGGTTCCTTTCCTAGCCTGTGCCCCGCCAGGTCCCCAGCCCCCTGCCGTGCCCCCCTCACCCACCCACCAGGCTGCACCCGCGGATGCCTGGTATCCGCTTAGCAAATGCTCTTGTCCCCGCTCCCCCCCGTGAATGCCGTGATTCAGCACACACAGAGAGGAGCTTCACTTAAGAAAGAAAGCATTCACGGCCGCCATCCAGCTCCAGCAGGCGCCGGGAGTCAGCTGCCGGCTCCGCCCGCCACCCTCCACACACAGAGGGGTCTCTCCTCCTCCTTTTTTAATGACCCACAGTCTCTTTTGGTTGCTGGACCAAATGCAGTTTAAATCTGTGTTCAGAGCACCTCATTAATAAGTAGCAGATTAATAGTCTCCTGGAATCAGGAGAACACCACCCAGTCCATAAAATGCATGCTACAGGCCCACGTGTGCCCGGCGCTGGGCTGGGCTCCTGAGGACACCGAGCCGGCTGCCTTGGGATCCTGTCCACACTCAGGACCCCTTCCGTGTCTCTCCTTCACTCTGCGTTTTGAGAACTCCTGTAAATGATCATCGCTGCCGTGTGTACTGTGACGTTCGGGTCCTGGGTGAAGCTCTTTATCACCTCAGGGAACCCATGACTCCTTGTCATGAACACGATGACTCTGATCTCCACTGTGTAGATGAGGAAACCGAGCCTCAGAGAGTCAGAAGTCTCGCCCGGGGTCACCGGGGGCCAGGTCTTGTCCCCCCAGAACTGACACAGAGCTCCGTTTCTTTACTGTTGCCACACAGGCTGTCTCTGTGAAACACGCTGCTGGTGTTTGGTGAAAAGAAATACCTCACCCTCTTGTTAACAAGCTCTACCAGCCCTTCCAACCCGGCCGGCCGGGAGTAACTATAGGATGTTTGTAGAACAGAACTGAGGTGGTGGTTTCCGGTCCCACCTCCAGTCTCAGCTGCCTCCCCACACCCACCCCGGTGACTCTGGGGGGTGTCCCAGAGGAGGGAGAGTCCTGGATTTGCAGCAAGGGTGGTTTAGGATGAAACAGGTGCTTCTGTTCCCCAGAGCCAAACCAGGAGGCTCTGGGTGAGACCCAAATCAGGTGCCTCCTAGAGGAGGGACCAGGTACGTGAGAACCCTCAGCCTACCATGGAGCATAGTAATGCCTCCGGCAGCTGAGAGTAGGGGGATGCGTCCTTTACAGCTCCCTTCCCTCTCTGGGGAAGAAGAGAAAGAGGGTGATTGACATACAGCCCCCGAAATCCGGGTCACCCTGAACGTGGAAGCTGGTGCCTGTTTCTGGTGTGATTGTGGTCCTGGTGGTTTAGTTGCTCAGTTGTGTCCGACTCTGCAACTCCATAGATCGTAGCCCTCCAGGCTCCTCTGTCCATGGGATTTCCCAGGCAGGAATACTGGAGTGGGTTGCCATGCCCTCCTCCAGAGGATCTTCCCGACCAAGGGATTGAACCGGGGTCTCCTGCACTGCAGGTGGTCTCATGCATTGCAGGTTGATTCTCTATCGACTGAGCCACCAGGGAAGCCATTATTTCTGGTGTAGAGGTTTCTGGAGGGGGCATGTGTGGGATCACCAGGCTCAGAGAACATGGGTGTCTGGGAAGAGATGGGTTCACCTCCCACTCGCATTGGCTCTGGCCCTCCCAGGATGCCAGCAGCCGCCCCAGATGTTACTGTGTCTCCAGGTGAAGCGGGGAGAGGCTGGCAGTTGGGCAGAAGCTGCGGCCACCCAGATGACCACTGCACTAAGCTGTGGGACACTCAGCCTCGAGAAGGGTCGGGACGCACGCCCCTTGTGGCAGGGTAAGGATGCCTGGCTTCCTTTCAGCCATGGAGGGGTCAGGCTGGAGAGCCAGATCACCTGCGTCAGAGGGACCAGACCAGACCAGCTGTTCCCAACAGTGACAGGTGGACCCCGTGAGTGTATCTTGCTATACCCCGGCAGAGAATGGGCCCAAGGAGGTCTGTCAGAGTCTGAAAGTGTTGGGGAAGGAGGTTCAAACAAAAAAGATGGCCTCGCGGAAGAGCTGAACCTTCCATTCCATCCCCTCCAGGCCTCCAGGAAGGAGGAGGGAGTGAACAAAGATGAGCTTTGAATTGAGTTTGAATCAAGTCTTCAGATAAACAGAACCGACTCTTAGATCTTGAAATGCAACTATGCTAATAATGGGAAGTGGCTGCAAAGCTATAGAATCTGGCCCAGATTTCATTGAGGGACCAGGTGCCCAGAATTGGAAAGGGCAGTCAACACAGCATAGTCGGGCAGTGGGTGTTGAAGAGAATAAAGCATTTCATGTCTGGACTCCAGTGGACTCCAGTTCTGCAATAACCTAGAAATGATAACCTCAGTCATCCAAGGACCCCAGGTTGGGAGTCATCAGTCTGGCCACCTGAACTTCCCACAGACGCGCAGAAGGGTGGGGGAGGTGCGGTGTCTACGCGGGATGAGACCCGCTGGGACTGCCAGCCAGGGGCTCCCTGGCAGCGGAGGTGAGGGGTGAAGAGGGAAGAGAGTGATGCAAACAGGAGGAGGGTCTCCGGAGCGTTACGGAGCTCTGTCCTCTGCCCGGGGCTTTCACAGACTTCCTCCTCACCCACACCTGAATCTGGTCCAAGCACAGCACGTCAGCCCCCAGCCCGGCGGGGTGGAGGCTCTCACAGGCCGGTCAGAGTTTCTGCCTGTTTGTCTTGTTATGTTTCTCTGAAGCCAGGGATGAGGGATCTCTCTGCCCTGGTTGCAGCGTGGTCAGATCCTGACACCACTGCTCCCAGTGGCCTGACCTCTGGCCCATGGAGTGTCTGAATGACTGAGGCCGGGGCCTGAGGCTCAGCAGCACGAGGGGTGGAGAGCCGGTTGTGTGTAGGCCGCAGGCGCCCACTCGGGCCACCGCCCCCAGCCTCCCTGGGATCTGTCCTGGGCTTCCCCCATTCTGGGGTGCAGCCCCCTGGTCCTGTGAGCCATTCTGGGATTCTTAAAGTCCTTCCCCCTTTAAAAACTGGTTTTAGGCGAGTTTTTGTCACTTGCAACTAAAAGGGTCCTGACTTACACATCTCCCCCTCCTCTGCCCCATCACCTTTTTTCATTTAAGAACTAGTTCCTGAGTGCCGAGGTGGAACAGAGCGGCCGTGGTCCCCGGCCCTGGGGCTCGGAGCCTGGAGGGGGCAGGCGTCCAGTAATCAGCACGTCGGGCAGATGAGGCGTTAGACTCCACTCTGTCCCTTGCTGTCCAGGTGACCTTAGACAGGTTGTTTAATTCTCTGAGCCCAGGCTGCTCACAGGTTCAGGAAGATGTGATGTAGGGCTGGCCACAGGCCTCGGGAATGTGAAGTCGCTCAGTTGTGTCCAACTCTTTACAGTCCAACCCCATAGACTGTAGCCTGCCAGGCTCCTCTGTCCATGGGATTCTCCAGGTAAGAATACTGGAGTGGGTTACCATTTCCTTCTCCAGGGGTTCTTCCCAAACCAGGGATCAAACCCAGGTCTCCCTTACTGCAGGCAGACTCTTTACCATCTGAGCCACCAGGGAAGCCCACGGGAATCCGCCTCCCTTAATCACAAAGGGACTGATTGTTACAGAGGAGCGGCCGGAGGTGGGCGGAGGGCTCTGCAGGGAGTGCAGCGTGAGCCTCAAGCTGCAGAGTGAGTGGATTGTGTCCAGGCGGTGGGGACAGTGCTCATGTGCTCATGTCCACAGCTTTATACTCCATGATACGATGTATGTAGCACACTGGTCTTTACAGAGTCAAAACCTTCTTAAGTGTCAGAGCCAGGAGTTCCAGCCCCTTAGCTCACAGCTGAGGTTGCGGGGCTGCAGGGATGTGGCTGGGCTGCTCAGAAGGGGCAGGGCTGAGACAGGAGCCCAGAACCCAAGGCCAGCAGCTGGGGCAGTGCTTGTGGAGCGCCCCAGTCATCCAGCTGCTGGGAGAACTGGGAGCACGTCCCGGGAGCCGGGAGTCCTGATGGGAGAGGGCGGACCGGCACCTGTCATACCATGCTGGTGCTAGAGGGGAAGCCGGGACCACCCCGGGTGCAGGCTCATCCCGCACAATAGGTGTCTGACAAGCTCACAAATTGCCGCCATCCTCAGGCTGTCAAAGAGGCCCCAGAAAATAGAGCCCTTCGTGCCAGCCATCAGCCCACAGAGTGGCGTGTCCCATGGAGTTCGGCCACTGAGGGATGGAGTCTGGATCCTTCTCCTCTGTGTGACCTCGGGCACCCCCGTCACTCAGTGTCCACACCTCTAAAGGGGGTGTAGTGCTGGTAGCCCCCTCAGGGAAGCCCAGTGCTGGACACCCACCAGGCGCTCAGCCAGGGGGACTTGCTAGTTTATTATTAGTGCAGTAGGGTCACAGTGAGCGGTGGGTAGACAGTACTTTTATCAGCTGTGATTTGTAGCTCAAACCTACTCTGAATTCTTCGTATCTGTTCTGGTGCTGGCAGAGCTGAGCCATTCCCACAGGATGGCTCTGTCTCCCGCTGGCCTTGCCCTGCACCCCAGTTGTCTGTCCTTCCAAGGGATGGAAGGTGACGCTTCCAGGGATGTGTGTTCAGGCCACAGGGCCAGCAGGGCCTTGTCTGGACTCGTCCTGCCTCAGAGGAAGGTCTGGCCAGAAGTAGGGTCACACAGCCCTGCACTGACACGGGGCAGGGCCTGGTGAGGCAAGCCCACAAGCTGCCCTGTGCCCCCGGGCTCCAGGAGGCCGCGGGTGCAGCCCGGGGCTGGGAGAACTCTACAGACCTGCCCTGCCTGGGTCACTCCACCGAGGGAGGAGGAAGCTGTGCCTTCTGGGCGGTGGTAGAATTCACTCATCCATGCCACCCAGCCTTCTCCCCTGGAGGGGTCCCTACTCAGTGCCATACAAACACTCCTGAGCCCAACCTGACGTGTGCCCAGCTGTGCTGGCCACAGAGGCTCCTCCAGTGGACAGGACTGGGGTAGACCTGTGGGGAGATAGACGCCCAACAGCCATCTGGGTCGTGTGACCCCTCTGGGGCCAGAGCTTAGATAATGTGCTTTGTGAGTAGCAGTTGGGTCAGCAGAGCGAGGGCGAAGGGGCAGAGGAGCTGAGGCGTCCTCAGCGGGGGACCGGGGCCAGGCAGGCTCAGACCCTAACCCCCAGTCACCGCTCCGTGGGTGCCTGGACCCTCCCCAGACCTTGTCGTCCATGGAACAGCTGCTGTGACGATCCGAGACAATACAGTGTATCCCCACGACCATCTTCACTAATCCTTCTAATTCTCTGGCTCAGTTTTCTCTTTAAATCTGCTTTGTTCTTCTCTGTGATATTGAGGGTCTGCTGTGCTACAGCATGCTAAAATAGACACAGATGTCCACGCCTGGACCACTGGTCCTCTCCGTGGAGTGTGTCCACACGTTGGTGAATACCCGTGACACATGTTGATTCCTGGTCTTGAGGCTCGGTAGGTGGTGAGCTCTGAACACAGGTCAGCTTGCAGGCTGTTAGCACTGTTATTGTTATTCCCATCGTCACGGCAATAAGCCTGTAGGAGGGAAGGGGGAGGGAGCCTGGGCCCTCTGGTTACTGCAGCCCCTCTTCTCCACCCCAGGAGGTCTGTCCTCTTCCTCCTCCTCCCACCTTAAGTGTTGGCTTTGGAGCACTGGAGAAGGTGGTGAGGCAGAGAGGGCCTGACTGACAGGGTCAGATGTGCGCATGTCCACGCCCAGACCCTGGAGCCGGCCGGCACCTGTGTAAAGCCATAGCTCTGATGATGGGCGCGGTCATGACTGGGCTGGACAGGGCGTGCCACGGGCTGGCAGCAGGGCTTGGAGCCTTCCCGGAAGGCATCTGGAGCATCCAGCACTTAACACAATGCCTCGGAGCCTATCGGGGTTGGGACCTTCCCACTTCCACTGCAGAATGAGTCCCCTGGGCCTTCTACCAACAGAACCGTCCACCAGAATCTCCGGGCGGCTTGCGGTCGGCTTGTACAGAGGAGTGTGTTTATGTGAAGGACACACCTAAGTCCCAAGAGAGCTTATTTCACAACAGTGGGGTTACAGGCAGTTATTTTTCTCATCAGGCTTTTCTGTTTTCTAGGATGAACCTAAATTCCCTTTAATCAGAAAAGAAATATTCTTTTTTTTTAAACCTTAAAAAAAAGAGTATAAAGAGGGAGCATTAAAGATACCTAGACAAGCGTGGGGTCAGTCTGGGAATCCCTGCTGGCAGAGGTGGAGGGTAGGAGGGTAGAGAAGGCATGCCGGGCAAAGGACGACAGAGCAAGAAGCCAGGCCTTCACTTAGGAGGCTGGGTGCCCCCAGGGAGGGACAGTGGGCCTGGGGGTAGGCAGCCACTGGGGCAAGCCAGCCACCAAAAGAAACAAGAGAAGCATCAGGGAGGGGCAGCAGGACTGTGGGGTACCGTGGGGTGGGCCCGGGGTCCCGCTGAGGTTGGAAATCGGGTGTCTGGACTGGCTGGGGACCTCCCGCAGCATCAGGCAACCTGCACTCACCTGGCCGAGGAGGGGTGCAGGGCTGAGGCCCCAAGTAAGACAGGGGTTCAGGTGCCCAAGCCTACAACAGTACGTAAACTCTGACAGGAAAAAAGAGGTGAGCTCAGTCACTTGAGACATTGGTGCCAAGTTGAAATTCCTTCTTACTCAACCTTCAAATATTTTCTAAGTTTGCGAGATCCTGCAAGACACGAGCCACCTCCCTGCTGGCCGCCTCAGTGGCCTGAATCACTGGGCACCCTCCAGGGTTTCCAGCATGGGCACCCTCCGAGCCAGCCACCAGGCTGCGTGCTGCTGCTGCTGCCAGAGACGCACTTGTGCGCCCATGACGGTGGGTCCAGGCTTCAGATTTCATGGGCACAAAGAAAAGTTTAGAGACTCTCACAAGGCTGCCAACTTTTTTTTTTTTTTTTTTTGATGGCGAATAAAGAGAATATTAACTATCATCGTTGTTTCCCCCAGGAAGAACATTTTAATACCAACAATGTAAGCAGGCCATAATCTCAGAATAAAGGATTTTTTTTTTCCCAAGTAAGAATAATTTCCAGCCTTTTGCTGACATGATTTTTTTAAGTTTTTTTTTTTTTAAAAAATTGAATTCTTTAGTTAAAATGTTTTGAATATGGAAAACTACAACATAAATTTTACTGCATGCTTCTGCCTTATATGTAAATGTATCTTTGGTAAGGATTTGTCATTTTGGAGTCTGTGTTCAACAGCCCATTCCAGGACTTGGCGTTTTTCACAGCTGTTTGCAAAAACCCAGCTTCACAGAGGTCTATTGCTGAAAACGGGAATAGCCTTCTGAAATGTTTGTTGCTCCGTCTGGAACATTCTGGGAGAACATGGGCCTTGTGCCTTTTCTCCTGCCTTCTTCTCCCCAGGTGCTGGGAAGTAAATTGCGGTGGCAGGGAGGGTTTTGGACTAGCCAAGGCGGTGGCCGTCCTACCTAGCAATGACAAAAGCTCAGGGCTGAGCATCAGAGGCCTGGTCACCTTCCACAGAGCAGGTGGAAGAGGGGCTCTAAGAGGGGCTCAGGGGCCAGTAAGGATATGGTCCTTACAGACAAGCCCAACATGCAGGTGTGTGGGAGCCTCTGTCTCAGGCACCCAGAGTAGAGTGTCTGATTAATGGCGGTTCAGCAAGTTCACGAGCGAGTGCCAGCCTCCGTTGCAAGTGTGGGCCTGAGATGCCGGGTGAAGTGGTCCCACCTAACTGCGTGGGTGAAGGCTGGTGGGGCAGCAGGAAGGGCAGGCACTGCTTGGGGACGGCAGGAGCCGTCCTGGAGGGTGGAGTAAGGTCAGCAGGCCCGTCTGCGAGGAGAAGCTCACAGCTCTGTGCCCCTGGCTGCAAATAAGCTCCCAGAGTCACTGCAGGCTTACCAGCCTTTCATGTGCCCCACGGGATGGTTGACCAATTAAATAAGTGAGAAGAGGGGAGGGCATGAAGTCTCCTGATATTTGGGGGGGGGGAACCCCAAAGTAGGGAACTTGTTGACTGTTCATGTGTACATGTATGTTTAACAAATACATGTGTTTGTTGTTGCTTTGGTGAGAAACAAACCTGACAATAAATAAGTGTGATTTGAATAAAGTTTTGTCTTACTTACAGATGAATGCATTCCTTTTAAAAATGCACTAACAACCAGGTGACCCTTGGTTTTTTAAAAGCACTGAAAACCCTACCAGTTCCAGCACTTATGTTTCCATATTTTTATCCTGTCGTTCATTTCAATTTTCTTTGGTATTTCCCTAGTTTGATATCAAAATGCTTCTTATTCTTGCTGTTTCGTTTCGCTTTTAACCGCTGTAGATGCCCCTGCGGTGGATGCCTTTGTGTGTGTGCAAGGCTTCCTCTTTCTTTTAAAACTACTTCCTAAAGAACATGTTCCTACAAGTGGGATTACTTAGTCAAAAGGCATCAAAATTCTTCTGGCTTTCTAATCCCTAATGTTTTGCAGAAAGGTTGTACCATCATACCCTACTGCCAGCCATGTATGGGTTTTCCTGTCTCACCACAGCCCTGCTAGCTGGCAGCGTCAGTCTTATTTTAAATATAATGATGTAATGGATTTTACATGGCAGCTTTTATTTGTTAATTTACATTTCTGTGTCCACTCTGTCTCTCTGCTCAGAGCCCCTGTGCTCTTTCTGCACGTTCCCCTGTCAGGACTTGATCGCTGGCGACCCCCAGGCATGAATCCCCAATGAATGAATGACTGTTGGGGCTGGACTTTCTTCCTGTTTGTACGGGAACTACCTCAATCGATTTTAAGGGGGAAAGACAGTGGAAAGATGTTTAAGCTATAAATAGATTTGGTGACACCTCTTATTTGGTTAAGGTGGTCCCAGTAATGAATGCAGACTCTGTGCTTCTGGGAGTATGTTTATGTCTCATCTGAATTCCAGAAGACATCAGAGTTAAAATGTTAGCACATGATGTGTAATTTAAGTCCGAGATGAAAGAGCCCCCATCAAAAATAACCTCTTCTTTCTAGGGGTCCCGTAATTACCAAAGCCAAGTCTCCAAGAGGGGCAGGACTCTGGGAAGGAGCCTGTCTGAAGGGAGCTCCAAAGCCAGCCCCTGCACTTGGCCTCACCCTGTCCTCCAGGCCCCCAGAGAGTCGGCCTGAAGAGCAACCAATGGAGGACAGAACAGCCTGTAACCAGCCCCAGACCCCTCCTGGGGCTTCGGCTCTGCAGTCATCTTTGTTGCTGCTGAAATCCCAGGCCATCCCCACCCGCCCCCCTGCCCCAGACCACCTCCTTCTCTCCTCTGGGCCCCGTACTCCCATGACTCCAGGGGCTCGAGGCTTACCTCTCAGGTCTGATGCTGCCTCTCTGGCTCTGACGCCTGGCTGGTGCCCCCCCACCCCCATAGTGCTTTAGACTCATCGTGTAACCACTGCATCCAACCTGGCTTCAGGTCCCAGGATCCCACCCCACAGTGCCCAGGGCTGCCAGCCTCACGGATGGTAGGTGAGGGGGGTTCGTGAGCTCTGAGCTCCCCAGAGTGTGGACGTGCACTGCTTGCGGCCTCCTCGTTTTATTTAAGAACTTTTAAAAGATGTATTTATTTGGCTGCGCCAGGTCCTAGTTGAGGCACACAGGGTATTTGATCTTCGTTGCGGCTTGTGAGCTCTTTGTTGTGGCATATGGGATCTAGTTCCCTGACCAGGGTTGAACCCAAGCCCCCTGATTTTAGATGGCTCGTAGATAACCCCTCTTACTTTGATAGGGCTTCCCTGGTGGCTCAGATGGTAAAGTATCTGCCTGCAATGCAGGAGACCCAGGTTCGATCCCTGGGTCGGGAAGATCCCCTGAAGGGAATGGCAACTCGCTCCAGTATTCTTGCCTGGATAATTCCATGGACAGAGGAGCCTGGCAGACCACAGGCCGGTGGATTGAAAAGTGCTGGACACGACTGAGCAGCTTTCACTCACTTTGATAGCTAAGTGTCATTATAACTGTGATTAGCAAATTAAATTTGAGATTTCACTAAAAAAAAAATAGGTTAAAAATATATAGTAACCCAGCAAATCCAGTCCTTCTTATATTCCCAAAAGGACTGAAAACAGGTATTCACACAAAAACTTACATGTGAGTGTCCATAGCTGCACTATCACGGTAGTGAAAGGGTGGAGACAACCCAAAAGTCCAGCAACTAATAAACAGATAAGAAAATATGGCACATAGACACAGGAGGAGAAGGGATGACAAAGGATGAGGCGGCTGGATGGCATCACCAACTCAATGGACATGATCTTGAGCAAACTCCGGGAGACAGTGAAGGACAGGGAAGCCTGGCATGCTGTAGTCCATGGGCTCGCAAAGAGTCGGACATGGCTGGGTGACTGAACAACAGCAATACAGTGGGATGTTATTCAGCCATAAGAAGGAGCACACGGGGGACCCTTGAGCACAGGATGCGAAGGGAGAGAAGCCAGATACAGAAGGCCGCATGTTGTATGATCCCACTTGTATGAAATGTCCAGAGCCGGCAAATCCATAGAGACGGAGAGTAGATGAGTGGTTGCCTAGGACGGGGGATGGGGAGTAAACTTGGTCTAGGATTTCCTTCTGGAGTGAGGGAATGTTCTGGAAACAAGCCAGCAGTGGTGGGTTGTGCAATACTGTGATGGTATTGTTACTCAAGGCGAATTTTGTATTTACACCAATAAAGGGAAAGGCTACCCACTCCAGTATTCTGGCCTGGAGAATTTCATGGACTGTATCGTCCATGGGATCACAAAGAGTCAGACACAACTGAGTGACTTTCACTTTCACCCCAATTAAAAAAAAATTATACTATAGATGTGCTCTGCTGGCAAAAATCATGAAGGTGATATGTAAATAAATGAAGTTAAAATAATATTGCGGTAAATAAAGCACACCAAGAACCAGAGCTCCAACCCTCCACCTTCCAGAGAGGTCTGTTTCATCACTGAAACCTGCTTGCTGCGGGGGCAGGGTCCAGCTTTACCCTCAGTGTCTGCGTACCTTGGTCTCACTGCAGCCTCACGGGGCCTTCCAAGGAGGTGCCCTCATTCCCCTCATGTTACAGAGCTGGCCAACGGCAGAGCCAGGCAGGCACACCTCCCCTGCCACTCCAGACCCTGCGGCGGCCCGCATCCTCTCACCTGGGGTTCCTTGGGAGCCGCCCAGTTGGGGTGTCACCTGCTGCTGACACCCGCTTCCGTTAGTTGTCAACAGTCGGGCAATTTCTTTCCTAAACTCATCTGTCAACTATAGAGTTCCTCCCTCCTTCCCAGGAGTGAGTGACCACCCCGCCCCCAACCCTGGACAAGCCCTCCCTTTCTGACCGGGGTCGGAAAGGGCCACAGGTCACAGCGGAGAGTCAGCTAAGTCATTTTGCTCTCAGGCTCTGGTTCCACCTTTGCTATGAGCAGTGGCTCTTAGACAAGAGGAGGAGCCCTGGGAGCCAGGGTGCTCTCTGTAGGTGATCTTGACCCACTGATGCCGTTCTAGGCGTGATAATTCACTGAATGAGATGCGGGGCCCGGCTCTGCCTCTCGCCAGGCGTGTGACCTCAGACCAGTTGCCTCAGCTCTCTGATCACTAGTTTTCTCATCTAGAAAATGTATGAAATGGCATTTACTCTGAGGACTGTACGTCTCCTTTTTTGTTCTTTTCATCACAGTTTCAGTTGAACAGTTTATTGGTTCAGTTCCTTGTTGACTGTCTGACCCTCCTCCAGGCGGTCAACCCTACAGAAGCAGAGGCTGTCTTGGGTGTGTTCCTTGCATTTCCCTAGCATCTAATCTAGCATTTTGATAAACATTTGTTGAATAAAAGGATAAATGAATGTCTGGGAGCACTGAACACAGCACTTGGTACATAATAAGAGCTAACAGAGGTTAGCTGTCATTAGCGTTCTCTTGCCTGGAAAATCCCATGGACAGAGGAGCCTGGTGGGCTGCAGTCCGTGCTAAGGGTTGGACACGACTGAGCAATTTCACTTTCACTTTTCACTTTCATGCATTGGAGAAGGAAATGGCAACCCACTCCAGTGTTCTTGCCTGGAGAATCCCAGGGACGGGGGAGCCTGGTGGGCTGCCGTCTGTGGGGTCGCACAGAGTCGGACACGACTGAAGTGACTTAGCAGTGTTGTAATTATCATTACTGTGAGCTTCCCTGGTGGCTCAGATGGTAAAGCGTCTGCATGCAATGCAGGAGACCTGGGTTCGATCCCTGGGTTGGGAAGATCCCCTGGAGAAGCAAACGGCAACCCACTCCAGTACTCTTGCCTAGAAAATTCTATGGACGGAGGAGCCTGGTAGGCTACAGTCCATGGGGTCGCAGAGAGTCAGACATGACTGAACAACTTCACTTTCACTTTTTATCATTGTTGTTCTGGGTGACATAGTAAATGCTTTCATATAGTAACTCTGATCCTCAAAACAAGGTTGGAGTATGCTCCTCTTGCAAAACTGGAAATCAAGACTCAGATAAAGTAAATGATTTGCCCAAGTCCCCTAGAACTGTTGACCCGACCACAAAGCCCACAGCCTGCCATTTCCCTGTACTCCTTGTCAGTAGCTACCAAATGCCGAGTCGTTTTTGTACAAGCTGGGAACAGTGTATGTGATGTACGGTTATACCTGTTTGAGCACACATGTCTGAGAAATAAAGCAGACATGAAATAAAGAAATGAAGTTCTATGGGAAGCAGGGAAGTCCTCAGAAGTTACAGTTAATCAGCCGTCCTAGGGTCCTTTCCCTGAGTACAGAAGAGCTCTCCCACTGTGGACCACCAACCGGGGCTCTCTCTGCCGGTCCAGTAGTGGCCAGCTCCCTGCTGGATCCAGGGACTCGGTGAAAGATGGAGCCCCAGCATCCACTCAGCGCTTGGTCATCAGGCCCAGGAGGGCAGGCAGGCAGCACGTCTGGTTTTTCTCACTGTAGTTACCCTGGAGCCTGTTGCAGAGGTTGGTGGAAACAGTGCTCAGCAACTTTCCAGCGAATGAAAAAATGAATACACGCCTGACTGAATGAACGATGGAACAAGTGAACAGACAGATGAACCGCCCACTGTGTGTCGGGCACTGTGTCGGCTTGCTTACGTTCTCTTGTGCAAAGCTTGGGTGGACCTGTGAGGTCAGGGCAATTGAGATGCGAGATCCAGGGGCCAGGCTGGTTCACCTGGGGTCATCCGATGGGCTGGGTGTTCAAACCTGGGTCTCCCTACTCCATGTGCCACTCTGAAGGGTAGAGAGGGTTCCCTTTCCCTAAACAAGAGCACCCCTCACAGCCCTGTGGTGCAGGTGGAGGCCAGAGAGGAGGCAGAAGCCAGGAACAAGATGTTCTCAAGGTGGCCCCATCCTTGTTCAGCCCTTGCTGTGGAGGTGACAGGATGCGGGGCGGGGCGGGGGGTGGGCGCTGGCAGACAATGTGAAAGGGTGGAAGGTGCAACCTGGGTCCTCCTCTCTCTGTAGATTGGATCTGCCACAGAGTCATTTCTGCTGATGTCATCACATCACCCCAGCCTTGATTGGGCAGTGACCTTCTTCAGGGGGATAAACATCCCTCACCTGGTTCATCCCACCTCCACTTGAGGAAAGTTAGTCTCTCAGTGTCCAATTCTTTGCAACTCCATGAACTGTAGCCCGCCAGGCTCCTCTGTCCGTGGGATTCTCCAGGCAAGAATACTGGAGTGGGTAGCCATTCCCTTCTCCAGAGGATTTTCCCCGACCCAGGAATCGAACCCCGGTCTCCTGCATTGAAGGCAGAATCTTAACCGTCTGAGCCACCAGGGAAGCCCTCCTCTTGATGAGGGGACCATTAGAGCCCCGTCCTCTGCTACAGAGGCTGGAACTCAGTGGCTGAAAGGCTAAGGAGCTTTTCTGAGACACCTGAGAGCAAGTCAGTGGCAGAGTTGGCCCTCCCCACAGACTGCCTGGCTCCAGAGCCCCCACCCTGCGTGGCACCCCAGGCTACCTTCCCAGGCTGGCCTCCAGGGGACCGCTAATCCCCGGAGCCCAGGTCCAGGTGCCATTTGGAGTGTGTTGGTGGGCCACAAATCAAACTCTCCTGCCTGAGCCCTTGCTAATCCACTTGGAACTAAGTCCTGTTCTGGCCTGGAGATGTTTTCATTCCCCAGAAGGACAGCTGCCCCCTCTGAGGACAGGGCCCATGACTCAGCCCTCCAGTCCTGGGCTAAGAATCTCAGAGGGCATTGACCATAGGGCTCAGGTCCTGACATGAAACAAAATGGGAGGATCCCCCCATCCTCCTGTTGAACACAGATTGGGACCAGCCAAACCTGGATTCCAATCATGGCTTCTCCATCTACTGTCCAAGAGACCTCTGGAGAGTCACCCTACCATCCCGCGTCTCAGTTTCCCCATCCAGGTGATGGGGGTGATGATGTTTTCCTGGGAGCCCTGTTGGTAGATGAACTGAGGAGATGTCTAAGCCCCAGAGCACAGGGCCTGGCTCAGGATCACCCCACAAATGCTAGTGTCCCCACCCCGCCTTGGCAAGCTTCACACACTCATGCGTTGTCCTTTGGGGCCGGGACGAGGAAGGGTGAGTGTCAGAGCCAGACTCCAAAGTGAGGCCTGGGGTGCATCCTTGGCTCTGCCATGCATTTGCTGTGTGATCTTGGACAAACAACTTAGGCTCTCGGAGCCTCACTTCCTCTTCTGTTAAATAAGGACTCCTTGAGATTCTGCAGATGCGGCAGCTCTTAGCCCAGAGCCTGGCGCACAGTAGGAGCTCATGACCATGGTCGTTGATCCCAGCTCTTGCTTGCCTGAGGCTCCCGTCTCCCACCCCGTGCCCTGAGGCAGCCTCCTGTCCCAGGAGCCTCTTTGAGCTCCCCACTCCTGGGTCCCTTTGCGTCAGCAAGTCACCTGAGGGTCTTGCTGAGAGTAAGAGCCAGGCCAGATTGCTGTCAGGAAACCCTGATGGAGGGAGCGGAGTGGGCCTTCACCCAGAGCCAAGCCCACTGCCCCCCAGGAAATAGGACATTTGCAATATATTCTTCCTTCACTGTTGCCATGAGGCAGGCTTTCTGCTTTAGCTGAGATGAGCTTTTTTTCAGCCTCCTTCTTACTGGTGTCCCCAAGCACCCTCACCTCCCACTCAGCCCACCTCCAGGTGAGTGCAGGCTCCTGCTTCCTGGGTGCCAGGCGCTCTGGGAGTCGTGGGCAGGAAGCACCCTCCCCACACGCACTCTGGACTTGACAGAGGCGCCTCTGCCTGTGCTGTTACAGTCCCTGCGCAGGTGACCTGTCCCCCGGGTCCCCGCAGAAAGGCTATCCTCCGCGGAGCTCGCCTGCACCCTCCACATCCGACACAACCATACAAGTCGCCAAGCGGGCGCCTGCTCTCTGTCCCAGCCCCTGGGTGGCGTCTGCAGGAGGGGTCTCTGGGCTTCACAGACTGCTGACGAGGGAGTGTGGTCAGAGCACATGTGATCTGCTAATAACACTTCATCCAAAAGTCTTCGTCTTCTCCTCCTACCCTCAGTCTTCGATGGTGAAACATTCCCATCAACTTATGGAAAAAATGTGCATTGACCAAAATGTCATGGCATCCAAAATCATATATCCTCTTTTTGGGTCTTTATACTTAAGTACCATAATTAACTAGGAGAAAATATTTTTCTTCTTAAAAAAATGAAAGCAATTGACAGAACACCAGATGTTCTGACATTTCATGAATAAACAGTCCCTTCTGCTTTAAGAAGCTCCTCCTCCCGCAGGGAAGCACTTGGGCAGGCAGTTACCATACATCATTGTTAGTCATTGTGGTGGAAGGTCGGGTTCAACTAGACCCAAGCTAAAGGGGCCCCTACGACTCACTTAAAGGGTCGGGGTCACTTCTATGGTTTTGTTTTTTTTTTTTCTTTTGGGGGAGTTCTGTTTTTGTTTTTTGCAGGAATTTGTTTGTTTGTTTGTTTATTCAGATATTTATCCAGGGTATGTCTAGGGAGGGATCTCTTTCCTGGGACCTGTGACACACTCCTTGGGAAGATGCTCTTCCCTAGGTCAGCTCTCTGTCCTCAGGCCCCCACATCCATATGTCCTTTCTATCCTTTAGAACTGAGGAGAGTGGCTAAGGCAGGGACCTTCCCATTTCTATCTCACATACCACTGGTTCCTCTGGGGTCTCCCATGGGAACCCAAGGATAATTGATAATTACAAAGTAAGCCTGTACTAGAGTATTATTTTTTTAAAGCACTTTTTTGCCCTTAATTATTTGTATGACTAATGCCTCTGTTGGCTGTTTCTGCCGACTTGTACACATCATGATATCAGGGACCATGCCTGACTATATGCCTGTGTCTAGAATGTAGGATGTGTGAAAGTCACTCAGTCGTGTCCGACTCTTTGCTACCCCATGGACTATAGTCTATGGAATTCTCCAGGCCAGAATACTGGAGTGGGTAGCCTTTCCCTTCTCCAGGGGATCTTCCCAACCCAGGGATCAACCCAGGTCTCCCACATTGCAGGTGGATTCTTTACCCATTGCAGCATTCTTTACCAACTGAGCTATCAGGGAAACCCAGAATATGGGAAGCACTCAGTAAATATTTGTAGCATGAATGCCCTTTCATGCTGGATGTCGCTGAGTGGGCTGATCTCTAAAGCGCATCACCCTGTGCGCTCGCAGCGTCCTCTCCCCACGGCTCCCTGCCACCTTCCTTCTTGCTCCCCACCACTTCCGATCTGTCAGCAGATGTGCTTCCGGGCCCCTTCGGCTTCTCTCTTCCCAGAGGGTGCAAAGCACCCTCTGATGATGTAGCCAGGAACGAATGTCTCAGTAAAGGTAGTGTTCCCAGGTGGCTCGGTGGTAAAAGAACCCGCCTGCCAATGCAGGAGGTGGAGGAGATGCCAATTTGACTCCTGGGTTGAGAAGAACCCCTCGAGAAAATGGCAACCCACTCCAGTATTCTTGCCTAGAGAAGCCCATGGACAGAGAAGCCTGGCAGACTCCAGTCTATGAGGTTGCAAAGAGTCAGACACGACTGAGCAACTGAGTTTGTAAGGGCAGCGTTGGCCCCAAACCCTGGTAGAACGGCAGTGCCCTGTAAAGAAGAGGAGAAGGCAAGACTGAGAAAAGCTGGTGCTGCAGAACCAACCAGAGTAGAAGTCTGGGTCTCATGGAGGTGACCAAGGGCCCAGAGTCATGGGGTCAGGTTTTTCAAATCATTTCCCAAGGGTGTTGAGTCCAGCAGGCAGGGGAGAGGCAGCACACAGAGAGTAGGTGTGGGTGGGCCTTCCAGTCTGATGCCTGACCCCAGCCAGTGGCAGCCAGGTTCCCCTCCAACCTCCCTTCCCACCCAGCCGACAGTCCCAGAACTAGCAAAGGCATGGCTACTTCCAGCGCCCCCTGCTGGTGGGGGCAAGTGCTTTGCCTGCCCGGGTAAGATTGGCTCACAGGCTTCGTTGGGGTAGCGCCCCCTACAGACACATACCGTGGCCCAGGACTGGGAAAAGGCCTGGCTGGCCCTGGACCTGGCTGGGCCGGGGTGGACCTTATACACAGCGTGACCTGGAGAAAGGCACCATAGAGACAGCCCCCAAGGTGGAGCCGCAGGAAGCCCTGCTCCCTGAATGCTGTTTCACAGGACAGGACTCACATCCTCACGTCTCCATCATCATGAAAGGCAGGGAGAGATCCAAACACCTGGGCTTGAAAACCCCAAATAAATTCTTAGTCAGATGCCTCCTTTCTTCCCAAGGGGCCCAAGGAGAGTCTTTGGGTATTTCATTTCAGCAGAATCAGAAAAGAATTTGCGTTCAGAGGGCGAAAATCAGTTTGGATCTAGCCAGCCCTCCACAAATCTGTTGCTCCTTTCCCAGAGAATGCAGGGATTGGTGATTGAGGTTTAGAGTGTCGTGTTTTGTTACACAGTTTCCATTGAGTAATGACTGAATCTGACAGCTTTGCCTCTGCCTCCATGATTTTTTTGTTTTGTTTTGTTATACTTAAAGACTAGGTGAAGTGTGGTCACAGATGCTGTGAGCGCATTTGGGGAAGTGGAAAATACTTCGGTGATTGAAGCAGCCGTCCGTGAGCTCACTCTCTGGCCGGGATCCTGGCGGCCTCGGACGTCCAGGGAGCTTTTCCGTGCACAGTAGCGCAAGTCCCTGAGCCAGGGTTGGAAAGACAAGCTGGAGAGTGTTTTGCTTGGCACGTGGGCAGCCTCGGTTCTACCCAACATGAGGCAGGTTTCCGAGGCTTTCACTGGGGGAATCATCTTGCATTTCCTTTTGGTGACGTTAACTACTCTGGAAACCCTTTCCAGTCCTGAGAAATACGGGTATTTAGCTTGGAGACACCAGAACTACAGGGCTGACCTTAATAGGGTGGCTGTGGAGTGGGTGCTTGGCAGCCACGGCCACTCCCATCCACCAAGCAGTGGGATAGTGGTGGCTGGAATGAAGAGCCACGTATGTGCAGATAAAGACTTGGCATCCTGTTTGGTCATCCCCTACTCTGTGCTGCACCCCAAGAAGGCAGAGATGGGAAAGACAGGACCCTGGCCCTTGAAGAGTGTGTGATAGATGCCGTAATGGCGGGAAGGGTGCCGAGTCTGAGAGTCTAAGAGAAGCCCGCTAACAGCCAGGAAAGGAGGCCGAGTGGGCCAGGGGAGTCCAGGGCTCTGCCAAGTTCAGAGGCACGAGGCAGAGGGCTGGTCCCGGGAATTGCAAGGGGCCGGTGCCCAGCTGGAGGATCCCGTGAGCGAAGGGTGGAAGGGGAGGCCAGAGACACAGGCGAGGGATGGACCCCAGGAGCCATGAACACCTACCCACTGTAGCAGGAGAGTCCTTGGGTAATTTTAACTTGGAGAAGGGCATGGTATGATGGGGTTTTAGAAAATCACAGGGCAGAATGGATTGGAGATGGAGACCAGTGGTGATAATGAAGTGTGAGCAATGGCCTAGAGACAGATCGCCGGCAGTCAGTAAAGGTTTGTGGCCTTTATATCGAAAACTGAAGACAGGGTCTTCAACAGGAGCCTAGAATGCTTGAGAAATCTTTGGGTCTACTATTACATCCCTTCTCTGGCCAAAAATGTGTTTGCTTTTTTGAGGAAAGAGAGAGACAGTGATCTTGTTCTTTTCTACTTCCAAAAGCAGTACATTTTCATAGCTAAAGACCAAAAAAATATACAATTGTATAAAACAGAAAATAACCCTAAAATTCAATCTCTGAAGATGGTTGCCATTAACAGGACAAAATATTCTCTCTATCATATGTGTGTGTGTGTATAGTCACTCATACCATATTTTTTTCACTTAAAAACACCTCATGGGTATCATTACATGTCAGTGCTTAGAAATAGATATTTAATCTTTTTAATAGCTACATAATATTCCCCTGTTTGGATATGTAGTTATACATGCACACATATATTCATTCATTCATTCATCTAAACCATGAAATCTTTTATAATTATAAATAACAATGGTGCAGTGACTATTCCTTGTTTATATTTGCCAACTTATAGGAGTATTGGTCAGAGAAGGCAATGGCACCCCACTCCAGTACTCCTGCCTGGAAAATCCCATGGACAGAGGAGCCTGGTGGGCTGCAGTCCGTGGGGTCGCTGAGGGTCGGACACGACTGAGCGACTTTTCACTTTTCACTTCCATGCATTGGAGAAGGAAATGGCAACCCACTCCAGTGTTCTTGCGTGGAGAATCCCAGGGATGGGGGAGCCTGGTGGGCTGCCGTCTATGGGGTCGTACAGAGTCAGACATGACTGAAGTGACTTAGCAGCAGGAGTATTGGTATAGAATAAATTTCCAGAAGTGGAATTACTGTATCCTAGAAAATACATATTTGACATTTTTGATAAATACTGCCACATTCTCCTCCCCAAAGTTTCTATCACTTTACATTACAAGCTTATTAAAGAGTGACTATTTCCATGCATTCTGGCCAGCATTAAGTATTACCAATCTTTCACCCGGATAAATGGAGAAAAAAATTCTTGTTTTAATGTGTACTTCCTCAGTCACTAATGAGGCCTGAGCATCTTTCACGTCTTTATTAACCATCTTCTATAACATTGTTTGCCTTTATTGTGAGAGCTCATGATATTTTGACTATTGACTGTCTTATAAATTGAAAATATTTTGCCTACTTTCAGCTTTGCGTATGATCTGGTTTTTTGATCATCCCAAATGTGTGTGTGTAGTGTATGTGTGTGTGTGTGTGTATTTAATGTAGTACAATATGTCAGTCTTTTATGGCTTTTGGGTTGCCTGTCACACTTAAGCCTTTGTATACCCCAAGATCATAAAAAAATTCTCTTTTGTTTTAGCACTCTTAACTATTTAGATTTCAATCCTAATTCATCTGGAATTTATTATATTTTAAGAAATGAAGTAGACAATCAGCTTTACATTTTCCTAAATGATTAATCAGTTGTCCTAGTACCATTTATTAAAGGACCCATCCCTTCCCTATGGACTTAATATGTTTGTTGTTCAGTCACTTAAGTTGTGTCTGAGTCTTTGTGACCTCGTGGACTGCAATTCACCAGGCTTCCCTGTCCTTCACTATTTCCCTAATTTTGCTCAAACTCATGTCCATTGAGTCGGTAATGCCATCTGATCATCTCATCCTCTATTGTCCCCTTGTCCTCTTGCCTTCAATCTTTCCCAGCATGAGACTTTTTGCTAATGAGTCAGTTCTTCGCATCAGGTGGCCAAAGTATCGCAGCTTCAACTTCAGCATCATTCCTTCCAATGAATATTCAGTGTTCATTTCCTTTAGAATTGACTGGTTTGATCTCCTTGCTGTCCAAGGGAGTCTCAAGAATCTTCTCCATCTCCACAACTTGAAAGCATCCATTCTTCAGTGCTCAGTATTCTTTATGGTCCAACTCTCAGATCCATACATAGCTACTGGAAAAACCATAGCTTTAACTATATGAAACTTTGTTGGCAAGTGATGTCTCTGCTTTTTAATTCATTGTCTAGGTTTGTCATAACTTTTCTTCCAAGGAGCAGCATCTTTTAATTTCATGGCTGCAGTCACTGTCTGCAGTGATTTTAGAGCCCAAGAAAAGAAAATCTGTCACTGTTTCCACTTTTTCTCCTCTATTTGCCATGAAGTGATGGGACCAGATGCCATGATCTTAGTTTTTTGAATGTTGAGTTTTAAGCCAGCCTTTTCACTCTGCCCTTTCACCTTCATCATGAGGCTCTTTAGTTCCTCTTCACTTTCTGCCATTAGAGTGGTTTCATCTGCACATCTAAGGTTGTTGGTATGTCTCCTGACAATCTTGATTCCAGCTTGTGATTCATCCAGCCTGGCTTTTTGCATGATGAATGCTGCATATAAGTTAAATAAGCAGGGTGACAATATACAGCCTTGACATACTTCTTCCCCAATTGGGAACCAGTTTGTTATTCCATGTCCAGTTTTAACTGTTGCTTCTTGACCTGCATAGAGGTTTCTCAGGAGGCAGGTAAGGTGAACTGGTATTCCCATCTCTTGAAGAATTTTCCAGTTTGCTGTGAGGCACACAGTCAAAGGTTTAGTGTAGTCAATGAAGCAGAAGTAGATGTTTTTCTGTAATTCCTTTGATTTATCTATGATCCAGTTTATGTTGGCAATTTCATCTCTGATTCTTCTGCCTTTTCTAAACCCAGCTTATATGTCTGGAAGTTCTCGGTTCATGTACTGCTGAAGCTTGGCTGGAAGGATTTTGAGCATTACTTTGCTAGCACAGGAAATAAGTGCAAGTACGGTAATTTGAACATTCTTTGGCCTTGTTCTTCTTTGGGATTGGAATGAAAACTGACCTTTTCCAATCCTATGACCACTGCTGAGTTTTCCCAATTTGCTGGCATATTGAGTGAAGCATTTTAACAGCATCATCTTTTAGGATCTGAAATAGCTCAGCTGGAATTCTGTCACCTCCACTAGCTTTGTTTGTAATAATGCTTCCTAAGGCCTGCTTGACTTCACACTCCAGGATGTCCGGCCCTAGGTGACTGACCACACCATTGTGGTTATCTGAGTCATTAAGACCTTTTTCATACAGTTCTTCTGTGTATTTGTGCCACCTCTTGTGCTTCTATTAGGTCCTTACCATTTCTGTCCTTAAATGTTACATAGTTTTTCTACCAAATATGTTTTATTCATATTGGTCTTACACATGTTTTTTTAAGTTTACTCCCAGGAGTTTTATAGTTTTATTTTTATGCTAAATCACTTTTTTTCTAACCATTTTCTAGCTGATGATTGCTGATACAAGAATATTAGTGACTTATGTATATCTATTTTGAACTTAATTGTTATTTAGTTGTAATATTTTTTAATTGACTTTCCTGGATTACTTAATTACATAACTGATTTGATGATTAATTATATAGCCTAAAAGTAATGACAGTGTTTTGTGTGTCTTTAATATATACACCACATTTATTTGTCTTATCTCATTGATTTGTTCATCCAAAATAGTGTTAAATGACAGCAAGATGACAAGTATTCTTGTGTTAGTGTTTCTACCATGTATCTTTATCATATTAAGGAAGTCTGTTCCTAGCTCAGTGCTTTATCAGGAATAGATATTGAAATTATCAGTGACTTTTCAGCATCTCTCAAGATTACTTGTTGAAATAGCATTGCAATCCTATAGTAAACCTATTTGCTTTATTGTTCTTCGATATACTGCTAATTTGATTTGCTACTATTATTATTTAAAACGCTGGTAAGTTGTACTTGCCAGCATTTTATTTGGATCTTTATTAATAATATTGGCCTCTTTATTTGTTCCATCTCTGCCAGGTTTTGGTATCATGGTTATACTCAAGCCATAAAAAGAACTGAAAATATTTCTGACTTTTCCTGTGCTCTGGAACAGTTTAAATAACATTCAGTTTTTCTTTCAAGGTTTAATGGATGGGTTCCATGAAACCATTTGAATGTTGTACTTTTTAATCATGGTCTCTTTCTTAATCTTGTCAATATTTTTCTCTTTGTTTGGTTAGTTGAGGGGTTTTTGCCTCTTGTTGAGGCAATTTTGGGAAAATAGATTTTCCTAGTAACCACACATTTCAACTCCATGTTCAAATACATTGGCATGAAAATCGCACATACTACTATTTTAACATCTCCTCCATATTTAAAATCATATCCCTTCTCACATCCCTATCATTGCACATCCGTGTTTTTTTCCTTTCTTTTTTCCCTCCATCATGCATACCAAACAACTGTCTACTTTATTGACTTTTTCACAGAACCAACTTGCAGTTTTATTTATCACTCTACAGGACTTTTTAAAAAATTCATTATTTCTGATTTTTTCTTTTTAATTGCTTTCTTCTACTTTCTTTTGCTTTGTCTTATTCTTCCTAGTTCTCTATAATGAACAGTAAATTCATTTTTTAATATTTCTTCATTATTAATAGAAGCATTTGAGACTATGAATTTTTATGAGTTAGGAGATTTGACTGCATCCTATCTGTAGACAGTTTGTGATTATAATTTTTTATGAATTATTTGGAGTGTTTCTTTTCCTTTCCCAAATGGTTCACTTTTAAATTTTGTTTCTACCCCCGGAGCAGGGTATGGAATAAAATTGCCCCAGGCTTACCATGTGAGTCACAAGTATGGGAGGTATGGTTTCCACAAAGGAAAGGTGAAGGTTGTTCCCCGAAGAACTGGGGATAGGTGTTAGGCAGACAGACATGCCAGTTTCTTCTCTACTGCCGGTAGAGTTGCTGGAGGATTAAATTAGATAGTACCTGTAGTTTACTTAGCACTGTGTCCAGCACAAAACCAACCGAATAATAATCACCAGGATAATGCCCTCTGTCCTGCCCTCCTTTACTGCTGGTCAGAATCCCAGCACATGGCACGCAATCCCGCAGCTCTCCAGGAAAACTTTGCAAACAGTAGGTCATCCCATTGTCCCTGCAGATCACCAGGTAGTCCCCAGGGCAGGGGGAGGCTGTGGTTGTGCCCTCATTGGACCTCGAGCCACAGGTAATTCTGCATGGGCTACAAGGCTGTGCTCACATGCTTTTGTGATTCACAAGCCCCAACACCAAGAAAAGCACACGAGGCCACGCACTCCTCTAAGAAACATGGTCTCTGACCACCTGACACAAACCACCTGGCCCTACCCCCTTTCTACAGACCGGGGAAACATTTGTCTTCATGTCAGCTAGCTTCCAACACCTTTCACTTGAGGACAATTCCTTCCAGGAGGATTTGTTCTGAAGTCTATGTTTTACAAGGTTGATACTAATTAGTGGGCCCTAATTAACACTCAGAGTCTTCTCCATCAGACAGGGATCCTAAGCCGCCCGCTGAGATCTCCTTTTGCAGTTGATGGCATTGCTTTGGGCTCTCTTTAAAAAAAGAAAAAAACAACCAAAAACCCTAATGAGCTGCTGCTCTGTTATTTCATTTGAAATTTATCAAGACAGTTTATGTGATCAAACCATGCAAGTATAGTTCCGGGTGCCAGCACTCTTCATTTCTGAAGTTTGAAAGTGTGCTTTTCAAAGCAGAACAGGAGAACATGGAAAAAAGTCTTTCATCTGAAACTTTGAAAGAGAGAGAGAGCGAAAATGGAAAGCATAATATGGAAATGTGGCATATTTTTATGCTGCGGAGGGTTTTTTTTCCCCTCAACGCAGCAGAATTTTCCTCATTAAATAGATAGCTGTGTGAGAAAAACCAAAACCAGACTCGGGATGGAAGAGAGACGGGTGGCGATGGGAGGAACAAGAGAGCAGTGACTTTCTGGGCTGGTGGTGAAGCCCGGTGCCAGCCGCGGGCTTTGGCTCTGGGAGGCTGGGAGCGCCCAGCTCTGAGCAGGCTCCACGCCACCGAGCCTGGTGTCCGTCAGCCTGAGAGAAGGGTCTGTTCAGGAGAGCACCTCCTTTGTCAGCATGACACCCCCGCTTCAGGGCCGGGGCGTCTTGTGGACACCCCCGGTGGGGGAGCCTGGATTCACCGTCAGGAAGAAGGTTTGGCCACACGCCCCTGGGGTTGGGACCAGTCCAGCTGGGGAGACGTCCACAGGAGAGCCAGCCGAGGGCTGTTCACCCCCGGCCCCCAGGACCGTCTGCCTTACCACGGCAGGCTGGTTGGCACCCCTGTTGCAGCCACCGCAGTGTCACCAGGCCCTGGGTGGGGCATGGCAGAGGGAACAGAACATGTTCTGGGTAACTGTGCATCTCCCAGGAGGTCGAGTCTGCAGACAGGCAAGCCACAGGGTGGATACTGGCTGCCAGCGGTGTCCTTGGGTGGGCGGCAGGCCACAGGAGGGGTCCTCACAGCGCCAGCTCTAACTCTGGGACCCTCGTCCCTGTGCCAGCCAATGCCTCCCAGCTTTCAGCATCCATGTCCCAAAGCTTTATGGGGTCAGGCGGCCTGAATTCAGATCCCGATTCCCACCACTTGTAAGCTGTGTGGTCTTGGACAAGTCACTTTTGCTCTCAAACATTCCATTCCCTTATCTGTAAAATAAAGAAATGAGAACACCTATTGTGCCCTGCCAGCTGCTGTGAGGTTGCAGTGGAACAAGCAAAGCCAGCCCTTTCCTGTCGCAGATGGTGGCTGTTACCCTTGCGGTTGTTCCTGCAGCACGTCTGTACCTCCCAAGGGTGGCTGGCCTCCCGCCCGCCCGGCACCGTCCAGCCTCATGGCTGCCGGGACCAGTGGCTGATCCAGTAACTGTCCATCTTAACAAGGTCAACAACACAGTGTCCTCTGCCGCTGTAATGCTGTGTAAATAGGAAAGGAGCTGAGATGGCCCAGCTGCGCTGTCCCAGTCGAGACAATAGCTCCCAGAGCTGGCCGTCTGTGGTGGGTGGCCACACGTGGTCAGCATCTGGGTGCCATCCACAGTTTATGGCAAACCCGGCTGGGTGCATCTCACCCCCTGCAAGTGGGGCCTTGCCATGGAGACAGGCTCAGCTTCAAGGGCACCTCAGTGGTCCAACCCGGAGCTGAGAGGCTCTGACGGCCACAGTCATTGCCCCTGGTCACCATCAGGGAGGTGGAAAGGCTTCCCTGAGGCCACCCAGCTGGTTGGTGGCAGGGCCAGGCTTCCCAGTCTCCTGACTCTGAGCCTCACAGTCTCCACTTCCACCACAGCTGCATGTCACGTGGCAGAGCTGGCTGGGCCCTCAGCCTGTGGAGGGGGGGGGGGGCCACCAGCGATAGGACCTAGGATAGATGTGCCACCACGGGAGGAGGTGGCAACACGGCCACCTTGTAGCGGTCAGTCCTCCTGGAGAATGTTGACTACAAGGGGGATACCGGGCAGGGAGAGCCATGGCCAGGTTGCCTCTGGGTTCAGCTGTGCCCTGTCCTGCCTCACCTGCTGCCGGGCTCCAGAGGACCTGGGCTGGGGTCAGAGAAGGACTGACAGTATGGCCACCTGCACCGACTGACGTGTGTTCGAATCCTGCCTCTGCCACTTCCCAGCTGTGTGGCCTCAGACAAGCAGTGCCGTGCTCTCAGCTCGTTTCTTCCTCTGTAGAAATAAAGTGAGTGAAGCAAAGTTGCTCCATCGTGTCCGACTCTTTGTGACCCCATGGACTGTAGCCTACCAGCCTCCTCCGTCCATGGGATTTTCCAGGCAAGGGTACTGGAGTGGGTTGCCATTTCCTTCTCCAGGGGATCTTCCCGACCCAGGGATCGAACCCAGGTCTCCCACGTTGCAGGCAGATGCTTTACCGTCTAAGCCACCAGGGAAAGATATAAATAAAGCCTCCCTGAAAACAGAATGGTTATTACAAATCAACCAACAGGGCTAAGCTCTTAGTTTAGGAGCTGGTACATAGTGAGTGCTCAGACTCAGATTATAATCATCACTTGACTCCCAGTATCTCTTTCTTAGCTCCCAAATGAGGATAAGAATGTACTTCATAAGGTTATCTTGTGGACTGAAGTAGGCCTGCATTCATACCTTCCTTCTTTGAACTGATGTTCACCAGGCAGCTCCTATGTGCTCTGTTCCAGCTGCTGGGACTTGAGCTCGTGGAGCAAGACATTTCCTCTTCGGAAAGGTTTACATAAAGTCTGAAGCGGGCATCAGACAGCAGATACAGGAACAGTCCCAATAAGTATCTAATTGCGGTGAGCGCTGGCCCAGTCCAAGTGGGCAGGGCTATTCTGATGATTTCATCACAGTTTAGGCTTTTAAATATTGCCAGTTATGGACTGATGACAATACTGAGAATTTTCCTGGACTTACGCAGTGTTAACTGTAGATTTCCTGCTTGGGAAGCAGTTTTTGTTGCGGAGGTGATGAGCCGTTTAGATGCAGACTCTGTCAGGTGGTGCCGAGGTTTGGGGTCTGGTCAGGGGGCCTCCTTTGGGAGGTCCTCTCCACCTCACGTGTGGTGGCCTCGGCCTGGACTCTCAGGTTGGGGGAACGGATATGTTTCGTGGAGTGGGGTGAGGAACAACTGTACAGTGGGGTTTGCTCCTATGAAGTAATGAGCTCTCCTTGCCCCCAGTAGACAGGCAGGGGCTGGGCGGAGATGGTGTTCAGCTTCTCCTCGCCTCTGTTTGCAGAGCCAGGACCTGAGAGGATGCAGAGAAGCCAGCCCTGGTCCTCACAGGGCGGCAGAGGGCGAGCCTTCCCTGTGAGGGTGTTATTCAAGAAAAGGTGACTATTTCCATGACCAGTGAGTGAGTTGGAACAGGCGCTGGAGCCAGAGAGACCTGGGTTCGAATCCAACACACTCCTGAGGCCTTGGGCCAATTTCTTAATCTCCCTGAACTTTACTTTGCTACTCAACCCTCACCACGGGGTCGATGGGAGGATCACAGGAGATGAGGAGGTTCCCGTCTTGTAGCAGATTCCTGGGAAGCATCGTTCCTCTCCTGTCTCCCATATCCTGCTCCTCAGGGCCCTGCTCCTGAGCTGAGGTCCACTCTGCAGCTCAGAGCCAGTGGGTTTGGTCTGCACAGCGTGTCCCTTATCCTCTCACCTCCTGCTCAGCACTAGGGGATGCTTTCTGTTGTGGTTCAAGCCTTAATGGAATTTTCAGGATCGCCATTGCCAAATCCTTGGCGAGGTGACCAACTTAGATTTTCAAACGGAAAGAGGAAAAACACAATCAAGAGAAATCATGAACCTGTGGAGTTAAACCTTCCGAACTTGGAGCTTCAATACAAGGGAGATGATTTCTACTTTTTTTAAATTTTGGAAACATGGTGCCACTAGAAAGAAAGGAAGTGGAAACGACTCCTAGGAGAAGTACTAGCATATGTTTCTGTGATTTAACAGTTTCCCGTAAAAAACGTGTAGCTATTTTAAAAGCAGACGAGTGACTCATGGTATCCAGCAGCAGCAGTCCACTGTGATGGCAGGAAGCATGTTCTCTGGGGAGGCAGGCGTGGGTTCAGCTCCCACCCCTATCGCTTACCAGCTGTGTGACCTGGAGCAAGTTATACATGCTCTCTGCATTTCCTTTTCCTCCTCTGTGAAATGGGTTTTATAAAGACAAATGACATAGTGAATGTAAAAATCAGTGCAGTGCTGTCCAGCCATACAGAAAACCCACAACTTGCCTATTAAGTACCTGGTTAGTTACATTTGTTTCAATTCTTAGTAGTTTAATAGGAAACTTCTAAGGCTATAAATTTTCCTCTGATTACCACTTTGGTCTGATCTCTTAAATTTTGTTACATAGTGTTCTTATTGTCATTGCATAGTCTTTGCATAAACTTTTTACTTTAGATTTCTCATTTTTTCTGTGCGAGTTCCTTAGGAGTGTGTGTTTAACAAATGGTTAGAATTTTTCTATATTTTTTATTAAATCCTAGATGTAAGGTCAAAGAGAACATATTATGGCATTTATATTTTGAAATGTATTAAGCTTTTATTTTTAATAGACTAGCATATAATCAGTGTTTGTAAGCATTCCATGAGTATTTTAAAATAATTGTCTTTTTATTTATATAACACCAAGCTTTTAATTGTTACTTCAGTTCAGTTTAGTTGCTTAGTCGTGTCCGACTCTTTGCGACCCCATGAATCACAGCCAAGCCTCCCTGTCCATCACCAATTCCCGGAGTTCACTCAGACTCACGTCCATCGAGTTGGCGATGCCATCCAGCCATCTCATCCTCTGTCATCCCCTTCTCCTCCTGCCCCCAATCCCTCCCAGCATCAGAGTCTTTTCCAATGAGTCAACTCTTCGCATGAGGTGGCCAAAGTACTGGAGTTTCAGCTTTAGCATCATTCCTTCCAAAGAAATCCCAGGGCTGATCTCCTTCAGAATGGACGGGTTGGATCTCCTTGCAGTCCAAGGGACTCTCAAGAGTCTTCTCCAACACCACAGTTCAAAAGCATCAATTCTTCGGCGCTCAGCTTTCTTCACAGTCCAACTCTCACATCCATACATGACCACTGAAAAAACCATAGCCTTGACTAGACGGACCTTTGCTGGCCAAGTAATGTCTCTGCTTTTGAATATGCTATCTAGGTTGGTCATAACTTTCCTTCCAAGAAATAAGCGTCTTTTAATTTCATGGCTGCAGTCACCATCTGCAGTGATTTTGGAGCCCCCAAAAATTAAGTCTGACACTGTTTCCACTGTTTCCCCATCTATTTGCCATGAAGTGATGGGACCAGATGCCATGATCTTCTTTTTCTGAATGTTGAGCTTTAAGCCAACTTTTTCACTCTCCACTTTCACTTTCATCAAGAGGCTTTTTAGTTCCTCTTTACTTTCTGCCATAAGGGTGGTGTCCTCTGCATATCTGAGGTTATTGATATTTCTCCCGGCAATCTTGATTCCAGCTTGTGCTTCTTCCAGCCCAGCATTACTTAGATACGTTCATATAGAACACATATATACATATATCTATAGATACATGTATATGTATATATTTTTGTATGTACATACATATGTGCACACACGCACACACACATTCTGGAAAAGACATACCAAAACCACCTCTATAGTTGTGGCTTTGTTGAATCCACTTTTGATTTTTGGCACCTTTTTGCTTTGTATATTTTGGTGCAGTATCACTTTGTGCATAGAAGATAGTAATCATTAGCTCTTCTCAATCGCCTATGCCTTTAATTAATATCAGCCATTCCTCTTTGCCTCGTTCAGTGTTTTCTGCCTTCAGTTCTGCTTTGCATCACTACTTGTGCACTTCACCAGTGTTATGGGTTTAGTGGCAGTACTCTGGAAGGGGGCTGCTGGAAGGCCATGCCACCGGTTGTCCACGCACACCTCGAGATTCTGAAGTGTGGCCCTCAGCAAGCCAGTCAGCTGGACCACGCTGCACAGCCAGTCCTCTTCGCCCGTCTCTGGTTAGTCAGCTTGCCCCCAGTTCCCCTTGGGGTGATGCCCTGAGGCTGTGCTGAGGCTCCCTACTGGCCTATCACAGCAATGTTTCCACATCACACGTTACTTTCTTATTAAGCACCCTTAGCAGGAGAATTCTCTGTCTAGCCTTACTTCTTTGTACCAAGGACTATTGCTTTTTTGATTTCTTCTTTTGTTCCTTTATTTATGATTTGCGGGTGGGGTGTGTGTGCACGTAAGGAAAGATAGATAAACAAATAGACTAACAGTTAAGTGAATAAATGAAAACCTGAATTCAAACAGTGTTCTCATGGGTATGACACCTTAGACCTATTAAACTGCAGTGGTTGGTAAAACACAAGTATTCATTCATCCCTTTCATGTCCTGTTATTTTCCAGCTGGGTTACAGGGACTAACCCTTGTTGCTGGAAGAGTGTAGGAACTCAAAATGCTAAAATCTTGCCAGCATTCATTTTGGTTGTTGCTCAGATGTTTGATTTACGGTTGAGCAGTTTATGTGAACAGTTAGTAGTCGGGATTGGAATTGAAGTCCAAATCATATTGCAGTTTTCCATAATCACCGTGTACCTTCTAGCAGAGCAGTTTTGTTCTGTGCCATTCTGATAAATGAACACCTTCCATCATTAAATATCTTCTTTGATTTTAGGCATCTATCTTCTGGATTTAATCTACATTGATTCTGCGTATCCTGCCTCAGGCAGCATCATGGAAAACGAACAAAGATCCAATCAGATGAACAATATTCTCCGAATAATTGCTGACTTACAAGTTTCCTGCAGCTACGGTTAGTCCCCCTGGTTGTTGGGATTGTGAAATCTTTTGGGTGCAGCACGTTATCAGTGAGAAAGTTCTAGAGACCAGGTAGTCCCCACCCAAGGCTCTTCGTTTTGATATCCTGAGCATCAAATGCATGCTGGATCCATTGCAAGCATGTTTGATCATCAAAGACTGTGCAGACTAGATGTTACCATCCCTGTATCACAGATGGGGAAACCGAGGCTGAGCATACTGTGGTCACCTGTCTAAGGGCACACACCTAGTCAGTGGCAGAGCCAGGTCTCATCCATGAAGAGCTCCAAACAGATTCTGGGACTCGGGCTCCTCTGTCATGTGGTTCCACCATGTCCCACGGTGCCAAGTCCTCCACGGAACTCTGCATCCAGCTGGCAGATGCAGAAGAAGAGAGAATCATATAAGAATGGGACTTCTGGGTCAGACTTGCACATGGCACTCATTGCTTCTGTCCAGGGAAGGTAGGAATGCAATGTAGCTGTGGGCCTAGAGGGAAAAGAGCATTGACTTGGTCAACAACTAGCCAGGCTCTACCACAGGTGACCAAATCCAAAGGGTGACCCTGATGATGTGCATCTGAGATGGATGGAGGAGATATTGTTGGAGACGCCAATGGGCCAGCCACGTGGACACTGGGGGATAGGCTCAGCCAGGAGTCAGGTACCCAGGTCCTCCAGGGATGGGCCTGAGTGACCTGGGTGCCATGTGGCAGAAGTCACAGGGAAGAGGGGAAGGGTGGTACAGCTGCGGTAATGTGTCTCCGTGGAGCAGAGCTTCATAGGACGGGGAGGATAGAAGTCAGGAAGCAGCAAAGCAGGAGGAGAAGAGACCAACCCTACCTCCAGCACACAGGGTGGGAGAAGCCAGCTGCCTCCACGTGGGAAGGCCACTGTGGGGGGCGGGCACAAAACCCAAAGGTTCGCTCAGGAGTACCTCCTCAACGAACACTGCAGGGCAGGGGAGGGGGAGGCCAAACTTGTAGAGCAGCTTTCCTTCTGCGCAGAGCGCAGGAAGAGGCCTGAATTCCCAGGGCCCTTTCCACTTCCTGGGGGCTCAGCACTGGTCATGCTGGCCAGCAGAGCAATTACAGGCTCAGCTTCAGTGTCAGAAAGATGCGGCTTCATGTCTCAGCCCTGCTTCTTGAAAAGTCTGTCTTCTCTGAGGTTTTCTCATCAGTGACAACAGGGAGGTGTGTGTGCCAGGCCCTCGCTCCAGCCTTTCATCAGAGCTCAGGAAACGCTCACTCTTACCGCTGTTCTGTGTACCTGTATCTTCCCCCTCAGCAGCATTGTGAAGCAGGGGTTCTTATCCCCATTTCAGAGACCAGAACACTGAGGCCCTAGAGAAACCGAATGACCCGCTGAGAATCTCATGGTTACTGGGCAGAGTCATCAGAGGCTCATCTTGGCACCCAGATGCACTGCCAACCCCCCCACCCCCACCGCAGGAAAGCAGCGGCCCTTCCCCACCCTCTTTTCTGCTCCTCTGCAAGGCCTCCTCCACTGCCTCCACCTCCCTCCTCAACCAGTTCTGTCCCAACCGGTGGAGAATGGCAGAGAGGATCAGAGAGGGTGTGGGGACCCCTCAGAAAGAGTGCAGTGACCATGACGGTCTGAGGAGAGCACTTGACATGAATCAGTCCGGGCCAGAGAGACAGACAGCGCAGTGTGGCCGAGGCCACAGGTGACTCGGGTCAAAGCTTCTCAGTGGAGTGACCTTGCAAGTTATCGTGGCTTCCTCCTCTGTGCAGCTTATTCCTGGAAATGAGACAGGTGCAAAGGTTGAGGCCAGATGGCTTCTAGAAATCACCCAGTGCAGAGCCTGGCACAGAACAGGTGCTCAAGCATCGAGGCCCCTCCCCATCTTCTCAGGGTGCAGCAGCCAGGCTCTCAGGCTGCACCCGAGTCTGGGTTTGGGTTGCTCACCAGGCTGAACAGGATCCATTCATTCTTGTCACATGGAGCCGGTGGGGTGGGTGAGGGAGACTGGTCCAATTATTCCAGTGGAAACCTGTTTGAGGGCATGCATCTGGCTCTGGTCTTTTCTGGAGGCCATCTTTCCTCACCACACCCCCCGCCAAGACCCATCTTTGCTCAGCCAAGGAACCGTGGTGACCTTGGGGTGTGGGGTCTGTGGCCCAGCCATCTGGGGGGGCATGCCTCGAGGATCCACTCTGTGCCCAGTGCCCAGCCCAGGCCTGGCCCAAGGGATCATCACCAACTGTTGAAAGACTGCCTATATGTCTCAGTCCCGTCTCGGGTGGGGCCCAGAGACAGGGAGAGACAAAGACGGGGAGAGACTGAAGCCTCTGGGTCTTCTTCTCCTGCAGACCACCTCACCACCCTGCCCCACGTGCAGAAGTACCTGAAGTCCGTGCGCTACATCGAAGAGCTCCAGAAGTTTGTGGAGGATGACAACTACAAGTGAGTGCCCGCCCCGCCCCTGGCCATCTGTGCAGCTACACCCATGCCCCCACCCCAGCACGTGAGTGTTTGGGGACCTCGGACGCCACGGAGCCCAGAGCGGGGCTGCTGAGCGTCTCCTCCCACCCCAGTCCGCCCCCCATAGGCCCCTCCGGACAGAGGACGGTGTTCCGTCAGCTTCTCGGTGTGGCTTTTTCCAGTGGGGAGGGTAAAATTGGGGCTCCACAGCCGTGTGTGGTGCAGGCTTCATGCTCCAGGTTCTCATGACGGACTCCCCACTCAGAGTGCTGAGCGGAAGGGCAGCTTTCTAGACTCATCTCTGTGCTGCCAAACAGAGTTCTCGAGAGCCTGTTCACGGACGAGGCAGCTCCCTGGGGCCCCCACTTGCTGCTGGACTCTCACCACCTGGCACTGGTGGAGGCTCCATCTCCATTCCACGCAGCCCATATAGAATACACCCAGTTCCCATGAAGACCCCGGTGGGCCCTCTGGCCTCGTCTCCCACTCACCTGCTCTGGCTTTCAGTTCTCTCTTCATCTGTGGCAGCTGGGAATTTATCCAGCATTTCTATGTAATTAGAGGGAGAAGGAGGACTTTTCATGCTGAGTCTGTCCACCGTATTTTTTTTTCCTGCTAAATTGTTATTGGAGTATAATACCTTTACATGTCCCCCGTATTGATTGGACGTTCTTGGCTCATTTTGAGCTTGAGGTCATCTCAGAACCTCAGGGCTTTTCACACGGCCTATTATCAAGGCTAGTCTTGGACATCATGTAATTGATCAATTCCCCCCCTAAACGCCAGCTTTGCATGTGTTCTTTTAAATCTTATCTTATTGGTTGCGTCCAGTAAAGCGTGCATAATCTCTTTGAATCCTGCTCTCCAATATATTTTTTAATCTTTTCCAGTTTTACATTTAAAAATGTGGTCAGCTTGATGATTTGCTCTTCATCTAAGTGGCTGGAAACTGTGGCCACTAGGGACACCTTCAGGTTACCCGTTTTCATTCACCAAGACCTTAGGAATGGCTATTGAAGTAACACCACCCTCGCCAGCTCTGCAGTAGTGGATTTCAGCCCTGACCGTGGGCCAGAGATACCCAGGAAGCCATCTAGCCACCCAGATGTCTGGGATGGGACCTGGAAATCTGTATTTGTTTCCAAAGCTCCCCACATGGTCCTCCTAATGGTTGGCTGTCTTTAGAAATATAGAGGTGATACCTTTAGTTGTTATTGTACAATATTTTGTTAAAATAGAATGTAATACATTTTGATCTCTTACATAATTGTAACAGCAATAGATCAGGGCCAGAGATGACCATTCAAATTATGTTTGCCACAAATTGCTCATTGTTACTTACAAAGCATTTGCTGTTCCTGAAAAGAGTACCCTGGAGTGGGAAATTATTCCCAGTTAGGTTCTGGGATAACATTTTCCATTCGTGTGCCAATAATTTTATTAAAAAGACAGTAGTTTTTCATTAACACTAATATACTTTAAGGAGAAAAATGGTCCATAAATACTTCTGACCATGAGCTAATCCTTGGACAAGCTGCAAATTGTGAGTAATTACTCCTTCCATTCTGAAGGACAATGAACACCCCTAGCACTTAATGCCTGGATTTCACAAAGGCTTTCTGTTGTGGTCCAAGTGGGCACACCCAGGGAGGAAGGCTGTGTTCTTATCCCAGGCCCAGACCACTGAGGGTGTCCCTTCGTAGGAGGGCCCTGGATCGGAGTGACAAAGGATGCCTGGGGCTTGTGACTCTGATGGAGGGACCCACACCCCATGGCCCAGTGCACACCCAGCGGCTCAATCCCCACCTCTGAGGATGCAGGTTTCCTCTTACCTTGAAGACATTGTGCCAAGGAGCCCAACCAGTGTTTTGTCTTCCTTAGTCTTTCGTCTATTTTACTTTATTTAAGAAAAATTCCCCAAATTCCTGCCACTTATAAAGCATGACTGTTGGCATTAAATGAGCATTATTCTGGGCCTTCTTCTGTGCATAGAAAGTGCATATATACACATGGAGAAGGATGGATAGATGGATGGATGCAAGAATAGAATTTATTGAAATTGGATTATACTGCACTTGCTATTTTTTAATTAAAACAACTTCAGTTTTACTTTAACCAGAAAAAGGAACTGAAATAAAACATAAGGAATTGCCACTCTTCAGATAAACATTTCTCCACAATAGATATTATTCCCTAAAAGAGCCTTCTAAGATTAACAGAAGAGGTCAGCAAGAACATGACGAGGTTGAAGTCCCTAAGTTCTATTTTAACTGGATTTCCATGGTGAGCAGGGCCCATTGACTCGGTCATAAAAGATGAGCTCGTTAGCAAGCTCCACCCGCCTCCTTCACCTCTCCTGTACCACCTTCCAACTCCTCCTTAGTTATCTTCTTGTTTCTCCAAGTTTGTAACACACACATCATGTTCAGGAATCATGATTCCTACTCTTTAGGAATCGTTTTAGTTAAACATTTTCAGTTCTTACCACCTGTCGCTTCTCCATTCCTGGAGTCTTTATTTTAACTCAGTCCCTTATTTAGCTGGGTTTCATCGTGAAGTAGGTTTGCTCAAGTCCTGCACTCTCAGATGCACGTCTTTCGTGAAAACATCTGCCTCTAACTTGCTGGGCTCCTTGGTTTCCCTCCCGCAGGACACAGAGAACCTGGTCCACTGCCGTCTGGCACTGGGTGCTGCTATAGACAAGTCTCAAGCCAGTCTAGATTTTTCCTCTTGTAAGTGACTTGTTTTGTCTACCTCGTGGGAAGAATTCCTTAAAGTTCAAAAGCCTCGCAAGGGGAATGCCTCCTAGTGGAGCTTTCCCTGGAACGGCATATGCACTTTCTTCATCACAGAGGAATTCTTTTGGTTTATATCTTCGACCACTTCTTCTGCGCCATTTTTTGGCTTTTCTCTCTCCGGCATTCCAGGAATCCATACACTGGATGCTATCTGCCTTTCATCTCCGTGGACTTCTTTCTAATGGCTGTAATCTCCATCTCTTTCATCCTCAGTCACTGGGGTTGATCTGTTTCTCCTTTGGTATCCCTTCAGTCCTCTCGTTTCTGCCCTTGGTTTGTTCCCTAGGGTCTCCAGTCTCCCCTTTCATCTTTTGTGTTCCCATCTCAGTTTCCAGGTTTGGTTCTATACAACCCAGAGTCTCAAGCACCTGGGGGGATTTCCCCATGTCCCCTGGGGCTGCCCTCTGGGCCAAGCAATCTGGACAGTGCTCTCTTCTCCCTCTGTCCCCTTTTTCTGTGAGGATGTTTGAGTTGGCCCCACTGTTTCTTTCCGTCTTGCTCCCACGTGAGAGGCTTCCTCTGGCTAGTCCACGGCTCTGATGGAAGGAGGCGCCGTCTGGTTCTGCTGCGCTGTGTGGGGTGGGCTGGTTTTCCTTCTGCTGTGCTGAGAGGCACAGGAGTTCTCATTCTCTGCCCTCTGTGTGGCCTGGGGACACTCAGGGCTCCAGCTCCTTGGAGGCAGGGAGCAAGCCATCTGTTCTAGAGAAGGGGACTCTGTTAAAAGGCCTTCATCAGTGTTTCCTCCATCGAATAGGGGGCTGAATCCCATTCCAGAAAGGGATACCCTCAGGTTTCAGATGATGCACCCCCCGCCTCCCCCGCCGCACCATGGAGACTTCATTTCCATCAGAGCATCCCCCATGCCGTCCACCCACCACCCCATCCGTGTCTCTCCCAAATCTGGAGCTGTTCAGACCCCCTGAGAAGTCCGAGGTCAGGATGGAAGCTGGGCCACATGGTGGCTCTTGTTCAGCTGCACAATCCACTTTTTCTTTCCCTGGCTACAAGTTCTTGAAGTTCATGCCCCCTCCCTTGTTAAGCAGCAGCTGGGGAGCTCTTTTACTCCTGAGTGTTTGTAATTGTTTATTGGCCTTGTTGGGTGAGGGAAACTCTGGCATCCAGCTTCACTGTCATTTTCAGCCAGAAGTTTCTTAATTGATGCTTTAAAGAAAAACAATAATAACTACTATGTCATGCCTCTCTGGAGGCATCTGAGAATGCAGTGTAATGATTAAATCCCCTGGCTTGGGGTCAGACAGCCCCAATCCCCTGCTCGGCCGATTGTTAGCCCCGCACCTCGCTGCCCCTCGCTTTTCTCATCTACAGGCTGGGGATGGTGTTCCTAGTTCATAGTGTTGTCTTGAGCAGGAACACATCTGTGCCCGGCAATGAGGGGCCATGATTGCACTATTCACTGTGTCTTCCCTAGCCATCATTTCTTGGTCATGGAAATCCCCCTGGGACCTTGGAAAGCTGTATCTGTGATCTGGAGCAGACCTCAGAGCACTGCTGGCCCCATGACGAATAGCCCTTAGCAGCAGCCCAGTTTCCCAGTTCCCAGCTTGCACGTGTCCGGTTCCCCCTCTGACACCCTAGAGCCCATCTAATCCTTTGAAAATCTTTGTTTTCAGACTGTCACTCCGAATTGAACCAGGAAGCAGCTCCCCGAGACTAGTCTCTTCCAAGGAAGATCTTGCAGGTATCGTAGCCCCTCGGGTGGGGGCAGACTCACCAATGGCCCAGATGTGGCTCCCAGGGTTGGCCTTGCCTGTGGATCCAAAGACCAGAGTCCAGTTTGCTGGCTGGCAGCCTCAGCATCCCTGCTCACAGCCACCTCCCCCACCCCACGCAGCCTGCCCAGGCTTCTGATCACACTGGGTTCCCGTAGGGCACCTCTGGGCTGGGGTCCCTGGGCGAGTCTGAGACTCAACAGAGGCAAGATCAGAGCCCAAGCTGGGGGCCTGCACTGGGTGGAGAAACCCAGGACACTCTCCAGGTCACCTGGATGCTTGTCATCAGGCCTCCCGCCCAGGCTTGGGGTAACAAGCCCCAGAGGGGTGCATGGGTTGCCTGGGGCGTTTGGTCCTACCACACACAGAGGGCTCACCTGCCTGGGGCATCGGTTTTATTCCCATATTTGGGATGCACGTGGCGTCCCATAGAGATAAGAGGCCCAGGCTTTGAAGTCAAACTCGAGCTGTGCTGCTTCCAGCTCTGTCACCGTACCTCTCCGATCCTCAGCGGCCTCATCCACAAAGTGGAGATGGAACCAGCTCTCACCTTGAGGGCTGGGCCACTCACGCTTTCAAAGCACTCTGCCCACGTGTACGCGATGTCAGCTGCTTCAGAGTTGTCTCACGACAGTTGCCTTTTGGTTGTTGTTCAGTCGCTAACTCGTGTCCAACTCTTGCTGGGGCTGCTCTCTGCTGCTGTTCCGGGCGGGATCAGATTGCAGGCTGGGGTCCAATTGTACTTCCTCCTCCTGGTTTGAGCTTATGTGACACTCACTTGGGTGCCAGGCCACTACAGTCTTGGACAAGCAACTTTACACCCTCTGGGCCTCGGTTTCCTTACCCATAAGATGGGGATAATAAGCCTCCCATCCCAGAGTCGCTGGAATATCAAAATTGAAATGATACATCTGACAGGCAGTGAGTGAGTGGTGAGGAGGTGGCTGTCTCAGGCTTCTGCCTGGTGTCATGGCCCCTGCCCCTGACCTGTTGACCTGCTAACTAACCACTCACTCCCCTTTCTGGAGCCAGGCTGGTGCAGCGGTGCTGCCGTGTCAGGACCCCAGGGCCACAGGAGGCTATGTCACAGCCTCTCACTGGCCCCGCCAGGCAAGGCCTCTGCCCTGACTCCGGGGTTTCCTCCAGACGCCTTACCTTTCCCAGCCTCTCCGGCTCCAGTGTGTAGTCTGGACCCTGCCCCTAGCCCACCCCGCAGGGTCCCACAGTAACTTAGCAGAGAGACGGAGACGCTGGTTGATTCACACAGCTTGGGGATGCTGCTGTCTACACCTCAAGAGACAGAGTCCTGGCCTAAACTTGATCCTCACAGGGTTCCATGAGCCCAATAGGAAGCTGTCTCCCATGGTCTCCTTTCACGTCCACTGCCTTCTGCACACGGCAGATGACCCACCAGCAGTGACCAGAGAGAAGTTTCTAGCGCTGGTCTCATCTCTGCCTTCTTGTTTTAGAACCTTCTTCCGCTTAGTCAGCCGTGTTCCTTCCCGATGCTCACATACACCCGACTGTGGGTGGGGGTGGATGGGATCCATCAGAGGGGTGTAGGAACACTAACCACTCAAGGCTCTTTGTTCCAGAGGGAATGCCAGGGTTCTGGAGCAGAGAGTGGGCTTGGATACAGAGGGTTCTGCCCTTCCGTCTCCTGATCAGTCTGAGTAAGAGGTCCCTGCACCCTGTCCGGTTAGCACACCTGAACGGGATGAGTGCATCTCAGGCCTCCCCCAGGTGCCGTCAGGTCCCCATGGCCCGATGAGCTGGAGGATTTATCTGCCTCCCAGTGCCCCAGGTGGAGACAGGAGCCAGGCACAGAAAACTTAACACTGCTTCTGGGGGCCTCCAGAAGCAGACCACTCCCCGAGCCCTGGGGCAGGAAAGGAAGAGCTCCGTTCACTTTTTAACAATACGATGTGTGTGTCTTTGGCTACACCGGCTCTTAGTTGCAGCACACGGGATCTTTAGATGCAGCATTTGGGATCTAGTACCCTGACCAGGGATCAAACCCGGGTCCCCTGCACTGGGCATGTGGAGACTTAGTCACTGGACCACTGGGGAAGTGCCTGCACTCACTTTTGAGCCCTGCCTAGGATGGAAACCAGTACCAGGGCCAGATCCGGCCCCCGTCCAGCCTCCTCGAGGTTCAGCCCTACTCTCCTTCCATCCCATCCCCCCTCATCCCCACCTGGCTCCGGTGTTTATTGGCCTTATTGGCCTTGTGAAACCAGAAGCCAGCCAGTTAACTAACCTCCAGCATCAGTCAGAGTCCTGCCAGGAAACAGAATTGCCCCCAGATGACTCACCGGAAGAGACTTAATGAAGGTGAAATGGGAATAGGAATAAATACTTTACTCAAGGACAGCAGGGTCCCCAGCACCTCTAGGCTGAAGGACTTCGGGAAGAAAAACTGTTACCAACTCCAACAAGTGCTGAGTCGCAGAGGACGGGTCAGCTCAGCAGGAACTGTGGTAGCCAAGGGTAAAGGAGGAGGAAGGGTGGAGCTGAAATGCCCTGCCGTCTCTCTCCTTCGCCCTCCCACCATATCTGCAGCTGGAGCCTCCCGTCAGCCAAACCCAGCTGGAAGCCTGGGGTGAGGGAGCCAAGAGATGCCTCTTGGGTCCAGCCTCCCAAGGGCACCAAGTAGGGTGAAGGACTCATCTGAAGGGTTGGACAGAACACCCCGTGTACCCGCTGAGCCTTGATTTCTCCACCTGTAAAGGGCATAGTAACACCTCCCTCAGAGAGTGGTTGTGAGAATTTATTAAGATCACGTGTGCCTGACACAGAACACACCCTCATCAAATGTAACTTTATTAGGATGATGTTATTACTGTCAATGTTATGATTCTGCCTCTGTCGCTGAATCATCACTCGGGTTTGGAGAAATCTTTCCTCCTCTCTCTCCTCCCGCTTCCCGACCAGGTCAGGCCCCCTGTTACACTGGGGAGTGGCACACGTGACTCTGATGCAGGCCGCTCTGGTTTGTATCCAAGCGCAGCCACACAGCCATGGACACATTGGCTACTTGCTTGCTATGGCAGCAGAGTTGAGGTTGAGACAGAGACCCTGAGGTCTGCAAACCTAAAACATCCACTACCTGCCAGTGTCCAGAGCCTGCTGACCTTGCGTTACGCCCTCTTGCAGCTCTCCGTGCTTCAGGGCTCTTCCCTTGTGGAAACTAGACAGCTTTCTGTGCTTCTCTGTCCCGTGTCTGCCTTCCCCAGGCCTGGAATTCCCGAAGCCCCGCATGTGGGGTGCTTGATCTCTGGGCTCCCAGCTGGTCCTGTGGGCACCTGGTTCTCTGGCTGCCTGCTGACTCCACACTCCTCCCAGCAAAGTGCTGAGGCCAGCAGACCTCAGTACCCAGGCGCATCTGCCACTGACTTTCCACAGCTGCGGCTCCAGCCTCGAAGCAGGGTATTAAGGCTTTCATGGACCATCAGAGGGCCCAGAAGTGTCTGGAAGACTTTAGATGCACTCAGGGATCCCAGCTTCCCAGCCTCGGCTTCCAGACAGCAGAGGGGACCTGCGGGGTCCCTTGCAGGCGGGACAAAGGGCAGCTCCAGGGAGGTCTTCCATGTCTGGCAATTAGATGGGGCTGCGTGGCATGAGCCCGACCAGACCAGGGACAGGAATGTGCCTCTTGCAGTCCCAGGAATGGGAGGAACGCAGCCTCCCTCAGCTCCTCGGGAGGGGGCTGGGACTACAATCCCAGGCTCTTTCCAGCCAGCAGGCACCCCATACCTGCCGAGGAAAGGCCCCAGGAGAGTCTGTTCACTGGAGGCTTCACATGCCAGGGGCCGACTGTGAGCCAGGTCCCCTGGGGAGCCTGGAGAAGACCTGCCCTCGTGGGCTTCATTCTCGCCTTAGCTGGGGAGGCGGGCAGCAGACAGCGTGAGGAACTGATGGGTGCGGTGGGGGGAACAGCAGCCCCAGGAGGCCAGCGTGAGCTGCCTGACCCCGCTCTGTGGCTACACTCATTCCCCTTCTCAGCTCGCAGGCCCTGCCTGGGAGACGCAGGCTCTGTGTCAGACGCAGCCCTTCTGTGAGGTCTCTGGGGCCTCGGTTGGTATCAAGGTGGTCCCCCGAGCTGCAGCTGCACCCTGCGTCCCTCCGATGCCCTCACACCCCCCCTCCACTCCCCGGGAAGCGGCCGGGCCAGTGGCTCCACACCAGCAGATGGACGGACTGTGAGGAAGGAAGTGGAGAAACCTTCTCAGTTTCTGGTCTGGGGAGAAAAAAGGCCAGGAATGCCACGTTTTCCATTTCCCCCCATATGTAATGTTTAGCTTATATAAATGAACTAATATTTTCCTGGAGAGCAAAAATCATAAAGAACGTTGACCCCGAGAGAGGGCAGTTGGTGCTGTGTGTGCCTTGGAACCGGTGAAGACATTTCCAGATCTCGTGAGCCCCGCCTCCGTGTGGCTGAACCAGCTGACAGGTTTCCTCTGAGATTCTTTGGCAGCAAAGCAACTCCATGGAGAAGCTCAGGCTGGCTGCAGGTTCCTGTACCTTCAGGACTGCTCGCCAACACACCTTTCTGTCTTCCTTCTGTTGCCCAGTGGGTAAAAGCCAAGCAGACCTTGGAGTCGGGCCGACCTGAGTGCAGGGCCAGCTCCAGTGCTTCCTAGCTCTGGGACTTTGGGTGATCAGTGTGGTCCCTCTGAGCCTTGGTGTTCTTATTGGTGAAATGGGAATAGGAATAACTAAACACTTTGGATAAGGAAATGGCAACCCACTCCAGTATTCTTGCCTGGAGAATCCCATGGACAGAGGAGTCTGGCAGGCTACAGTCCATGGGGTCACAAGAGTCGGATGCGACTTAGTGACTAAAGCACCATAAATACTTCATGTAGGCTTATTTCATGGACTGTGGCTGGGCCAGAAAAACCCTTAGGCAGTGCCTGGCACACGCTTACCACTCAGGAATGTTCACTCCTGACCCTAACAGATAGGCTCTGATGCTGACCAGATGGAGGGACAGCATGGCATGGCCAATGGAGCACTGGATGGGGGCACCAGAGGGCCCTCACGTCAGCTCCAGCTCACACTCAGCAGCTGTGCCAGGTACTCTGGCTGCATAACTTGCCACCCCAGGACCCAAGTGGCACAAAGTGGCCATATTATTACATGCACAGACTTTCAGGCTAGGAGGTTGGACAGGGCACAGCCAGGGTGGCTTGTCTCTGCTCCATGACAACTAGGGTCTCAGTGGGAAATATGGGAAGGCTGAGAGGGACTGGATGTTGGGGCTGGAACCGTCGGGACATATGTGGTGCTGGCTGTCAGCTGGGGCAGAACCCAAAGGTCCACATGGCCTCCAGTGGATGCCCACATGGGCTTCCCTGATGTATGGGAGCCTCAGAGTCATTGAGCTCTTGCATGGTATTGCCCTCCAAGAGCAGAGGTCCTCAAAGCATCATGCCATCTGTGTGACCCACCTTGGAAATCATTTAACCTCACTTCTGCCATGCTCTGTAGGTCAGTTCAGTTTAGTCGCTCAGTCGTGTCCGACTCTCTGCGACCCCATGGACTGCAGCACGCCAGGCCTCCCTGTCCATCACCAACTCCCAGAGTTCACTCAAACTCACGTCCATTGAGTCGGTGATGCCATCCAGCCATCTCATCATCTGTCATCCCCTTCTCTTGCCTTCAATTTCCCAGCATCAGGGTCTTTTCCAATGAGTCAGCTCTTCACATCGGTGAAGGTGGCCCAAGTATTGGAGTTTTAGCTTCAGCATCAGTTCTTCCAATGAATATTCAGGACTGATTTCCTTTAGGATAGACTGGTTGGATCTCCTCGCAGTCCAAGGGACTCTCAAGAGTCTTCTCCCACACCACAGTTCAAAAGCATCAATTCTTCGGCACTTAGCTTTCTTTCTGCCGGTCAAGGCAGTCTCAAAGGCCTGCCAGGCCCAAGGAGAGAGCAGGGAGACTGAGCCCTCAATGAGAGTGTCAGAATTTGTGGACCTGTGTTAAAACAAACCACACCAGCTGGTTCACAGATAGGGAAACAGGTTAAAGATAGTAATAGCTGACACATATTGAGCGAGTACTCTCTGCCAGGTACTACTCTAACCCCATCCCATGTGCTTGCCTGGTAAATCTACACCTACCTTGTGAGGTAGGTATACCTGCCCTATAGGCGAAGGTGCTGGGTTGCTCCCCCCATCTTGCGCCTGGAGGAAGGGGCAGAGCCAGTTGCTGGGCCCAGGGGTCTGGACTGGTTGTTGCCTGTACGCAGCACAGGGAAGAAGCAGGATGCACCAGAGGGCCCGGAGTTCCCTGGGCTCCCCATCATCAGTGCAGTGCAGGAAGCACCCTGCCCTGGGTGACCACCTTGGCGCACCCGTGACGTTGCCACTGATACTGTGAGTGGCGTGCTGTCCCAGCGTGGTCCTCAGAAGGCTGGGTCTGTGTAAGAGTAGATCCTAAACATGCTTTGGCATATCCTCTCCTCCCCTTGCCCTGTCTGGGACCTCCCGCTGTGGCTGCGGAGTGGGGGTGTTGCTATCCCCCCATTCTGGACTTCCCTCTACCTTCCTCGGCTGGCTAACCTCAGGGTCTGGTTGCCAAGAATGGTGCGGGCTCAGCGCTGACTCCAGATGCTGTTTCCTCTCACAGGCGCTTTCATGGGTTTTCCAGCGACCCTACAGCCCTGTGACCTGAGCAGTTGCAGATTTTTTCCAGGGGTGGGGAGGCACTGCATGGGCCCTCAGCTGGTGCCCACCACGTTTCTTACTGCTTGAAGTCCGCTCCAGCCCTCAGCTCTACTCACAGGGACCACCTTGGTCCAGGAGAGGCCACACCTGTCCTTGTCTGGATGAATCTGTGCGTGTAGCTAACCCTGGTGTGGCCACAGCCATGTGGACTCTAGGCCTGAGGGAGGCACTCAGAGTCCCCTGGGTCTCCCAGCTGCTGGGGACATATAGCAAGTTACTCGAGTGGCCTGGAGACCCCTTACTGTGGTTGAGAAGAGTGAGAGAGCACCCCCATGGGTGAGGGCAGTGACCCCCTCTTTCTGCCCTCATATTCTCAGAGTGGGTAGAGGACCCTAGGTGAGGGACTCAAGGGACAGGGAACCAGTTTTCGCTGGTTCCCTCTGGAGTTCACGTCTGCTTTGTCCTTGGAGTCTCCCATTCTAGTAGCCCCTTAAGGACAAGGTCAAGCAGAGGAACCAAGACTCAAAGCTGCTGCCCTGCTGCGGCTGGGAACTTGGACCTCTGGCTGCGAGAAGAAAGTGTCCAGGCCTCACTGCAGTTGAAAGGTGATCGGATGCCATATTTCAGAAGGAAATGAACCGGGGCAAACCGAGTGACGTGTGAGATAGAGCCTGGCTCGCAGTAAGGACCCGTAAGAGTTGCATGTATGAGAAACAAAGGATGCATGTGAACGTAAAAGTCACCGGCTCCCAGGCTCCACCAGGAAACCTGGCCAGAGAAGGCTTTCAACACAAACAGGCTTTCCTCTGCAGAGGGGCCCCCGGGGCCCAGAGCACTCAGGGCTCTGGCAGACCCGGTGAGAGCCCCAGTGTGGGAACAAAATGAAATGGAGAATGAATGAAACACAGGAATGAAATGGGGAGACACGGAACCCCTTGCAGTTGGGAGGGATGTGGGCCCGGCGCCCCAGACGCTCAGGCTGGTGCTCTCGAAGCTCCAGACCGCAGCAGTGGTGATCCTGGCCTCCAGGGATGATGCGGAGGCTCAGAGCCCGAGGAGAATGGACCCCGGCTCCCTGCTTAGCCCGGGGCCTTGGCTGGATGGAACGCGAGTCTTGTGACTCCAGATTGAGTCGTTTTCCTCGGACACAGCTGCCTCCCATTAATCTCCGATGTGCGAGACTTGGAGCGCAGCCCGTGAGCGGCGGCCGGGCTGCCAGGTTGCTTGAATCGGGCAGCGCTAACCCAGGGCAGGACCGCTCCGATGCCGCCGGGACCCGTGGGAACGAGGCTCCCCTACCCGGGTGCATGTCCTCCTCGGCAGAGCCATGGGCACCATGCTGGTCCTCTCGGCACATGCTGCTGGTGCTCCAGCTGCCCACCCAGCCCTGTGCTGGTCACGGAGACACGGTCCCTGCCTCCTGAGATGGGGGATGGGGATGGACAGTCAGCAGGAAATCACGCACAACTACTTAGCTTCGGATGAACGGGTGCCATGAAGGCCGGGCGTGGGCCACGTGCACCCAGAACGATGGGGTGTCACCCTCTTTGTGAGAACTCCCACCCTCAGGGCCGTGAATCCTGCACCACGCCGGGCTCTGTATCTCAGTGAGGGTTTAGTTTAACCCCTGAGGATGGGAGGGGCCTCCAGTTCTTTCCCTCCATTTCTTTCTCTTCCAAGAGAAATGTACAGGAGGCACTGGTGGCGTTTCAGATCTGTCTCCTGTGACCCCCGTGGGTGGGCAGAAGAGGCCCGTGGACCCCGCAGTGTCCCGGCGCTGGCTGGCTGGCCAAGGCCACCTCTGAGAAGAGGAAGTGACGGCTGAGACCGAGGCTGCCGAGGTCAGAGTAGTGTGTGGCTTCTGAGCCGCCTTCCTTTAGAATTACAAGCAGAGCACAAGGCCACTGTTTCCCACCACTCACCAGCCGCTCACCCCGGCAAGCTCCTGAACCCTTCCAACTGCAGGTGCCACATCATAACGTTGAGATGCCGCCAACAGGGCCTGCGAGGCAGTGTTGCTGTGACGCTGACATCAGATCCTCTGTCCAGAACATTTAGCGCAGTCTCTGGCCCCTGGTAGATTCTCAGTGAGTGTCACCCATTACCATCGCCAGCCCTGGCACAGTTGTGATAGTTATCCAAGTGATGTAGTTACTGCTATTACCATATTTCTTTATTTTTTCTTATCAAAGCAGATATCTTTCCTGGGTGTAATTATCTGGATGCTTGTCTCTGTCCCCACTTGACTGTGACTCCTCGAAGGCAGAGTGTCAGCTCTCTAATTCAGAGTGGCTGGGGCGCACGCACCCCCTGGGTGTTGTTAGGAAGGAAAGAGGCCAGCGCTCTGTCCTTTTATCCTCACCAGGGTGCCACCAGGCCGGCTTAGTGCCCCTGTCTTGCAAACGTAAAATTCATGCTCAGAGGCTCGAGGTGACTCGCCCAAGGTCGCTCAGCCAGGGGGTGGCAGGTACCAGTCGGAGCCTGTCTGCCTTTGGGTCCCACGTTCTTTGCTGTCGCCATTCATCATCCTGATCCTGCCCACTCCAGAGCCTTTGTTAGAAGGCTCTGTGCTCTTTTCTCTTCCAATCAGTGAGTGGTCTGCTGGGCAGCATGTTGGTTTCTTGAGAGAAGTGTAATGAAAACCAGATTTCGTTCATGATATCTTGTTCCCCAATGACTGTCAGTTCTCATATGTTCCAATAAAACTGCTGAAGAAACAGCCACTTAAAGATTATTCATGGAAAAATTATGCTGAGGAAAAATAGAGCAATCCTCTGAGATAGTCAAGCCGCGTGGTCAGTTTTTCCAGCTGCTCGTGCCATATCGGGCCGGGCAGCGGGGACCACACTCTGCTAGGGCAGGCCAGAGCCCCAGCCCATTATCACCGCCCCCACCCCCACCCCGAGGACACAGAGGAACAAACTTGTTAGCACCCAGCTCTGAACCGGTCCCAGAAGACACGTGTCCCGGGTGCTGTCACATGGCGCGCCCCCCCCCTCCCCCCTGCCAGGCCTGGTGGGGCTGGCATGTGAGGCCTTTCAGTAGCAGAGTGTCACTTACTGGCAGAGAGGCCACCCCCACACACACACACCCCAGGTCCCAGCTGAATGGAAATTCTTCTGCTTCAGCGTCAAAGTCCTGCTGTTGGTCCGCAGTGCAGGGATGGGAGTGACAGAGACCCAGGGCACTGAGACCAGCATCAGCTTTGACCCTGGGCCCAGGGAGATCACAGCCCCCCACCTTCCCCCAGCTGAGTTCAGGGCCATCTGAGGCCAGGCCTGCCTCCCATCCAAAGCAGCAAGGAGAAGGGGGTGGATCCGAGCCTTGGCCTGGAGGGAGAGTCAGGAGCTGAGTGGAAGCGACCAGGGGTGAGTCCAGAGGCTCAGGAGAGCCTGACTGGGGTCGGAGCCAGGGCGCAGGAACCTCTGGGCAACAAGTGGGGAAGGGAGTGGGTGAGGAGAGAGCCGAGGCCAGGGAGGTTCCCAAAAGAGCCTCGGAGTGTCCACTTCTCACTGCACACGCGGCTGGTTCAAGGAGCAAACCCAGCTCCCCTCGGCCACGTGACCTGGGGGCGGGGAGGTCTCCACAGGACGGCTGTAGGAGTGTTGATGGCTCGCGAGTCACTGGACTCAGCAATGGAGTGTTTATACAAGCCTGGCTCACAGCTGGTGCACAGTAGGTGTTAGTCTCCCTCACCTTCCCTTCCTCTGGAGCAGCAGTGGGACGTTTATCCACCACAAGATAGTGGTGCCCTCTGCTTAGATCAGATCACCTCGAATGTGTCACCGTGTTCCTCCTTCCTCAGGTTTCCCCTAATGCCTGACCTCTGAACTGCTCGAGCTCCTTCCCCACCATGGGCCAACCCCCACGCCCCACCCCCTTCCCCTGGTTCCCGGAGAGTGGCGCAGGGCCCAGGTCCTGCTCACAGGCTCTCTCACCTGCAGAGCTGGCCTCCTCCGAGTACTCACCTTCTTGATGGCAGCACCACACCCAGCCAGAGACCAGGCCCACAGCACTCGATTATCTCTGTTATTAATGCTAGGACACCACTGGTTCCAACCACGGGGAGGAGCCAGGCGATATGACCTTTACAAAATACTTACTGCGCCCGGGGTGGGAGCCAGAGTGACTCAGGCATCGAGACTGTGATCCTGCGTACAGGCAGCTGATAAACAAGCCACATTCCACCCTCCGCACGGATTCATTTATTGAGCAATATGTACAAAACAGAAACAAAGCCTGGTGCTTCCACGCTGCCCTTCCTCCCGCGGCAGCTACACGAGATGTCTCCCCCGGGACAGAACTTGCTTTCATCCCTGTGCTTTGAGCAGAAGTTCTTCACGGGGTGCCCATCAGAATCACCCGAAGAGCAACACCCCTGACCCAGCTGAGGCCAGCAGAACTAGACCCTCCTGGGCTGGGCCCAAGAAACTCCGATTCTCACACACCCTCCAGATGCTTCTGATACAAACATGCCCTGGTTAAGACCGATGGTCTCAGAGAAGCTGACGGCGATGTGGAACCCCTCACAGGAAAGTACAAGCGTACACAAAGCTTAGCCGTAGTCCTCGCTGGCTCCCATGGACCCTCCCAGGGTTGGCGAAGTCCAGGCCGCAACTCTCTGATGTCATTGTCATTGGTTGGTCTGTCAGAGCCCCAATTCTTGAGATGATGCCACATGCAGGCTGGAATTGGGACCTCAGACAGCGCCCCCTCTTCATATCAAATTAAGTCTTTTGGATCCCCCTGCTCGGCCCGAGCCTGAGCTCTCTGTCTCGGTAGAGGAGGGTTTTACTCCATTCAGGTCTGAGTGGGCAGATGACAGAACAGAAGCTGAAAGCAGCGCAGCAGAAGCTTTATTCAGTGGCCAAAGAATGGAGAAAAGGGAACAAAATTAACAAAGACAAAGGGATGAGCAGTGAGGCTGATAATGGGGAGGCAGATGCCTTAGTCTCCCGGGGGAGGGATGGGGCTTTTGCAAGGGAGTAGAGTGCCACTCCCTTTCTATCCTTCTTTGGTCCTTAATGTCCAGTCTTGGCCACCAGTGGATATGTCATTTAATATGCTAATGTAGTCAGATGGAGGTACAAGGAGACTCAGAGTCTGTTGGAAATCACATTCATCGCCATCTTGGGCCCAGCTGGTTCCATCTGGTTTTTTCTTTGTGTGTGTGTGCGGTTTCCTTTACTCTCTCTGGACCCTTTAACTTAAAAGATTTACATTCACTCCTGCTAGAGGTGGGAGAGTTGACAAGTTTTAAGCAAGGACACTTCTGCTAACAGTGGAGGTTGATGGGTTTTGTTTTCTTAACTTTATTTATTTGACTTCGCCAGGTCTTCTTTGCGGCACGTGGGGTCTAGTTCCCCAGCCAGGGATGGAATAGCTCCCAAGAAGTCCTGGTTGATGGGTTTTGAGCAAAGACCTGGAGCATCTCTGACAGCACTATCTCCTGCCACCTGGCCAGGCAGCCCAGGCAACCAGGCAGAAGGGAGCCCACTGACCAAGGCCCCATCGTGCAGCCCCCAGTTCCTGGCACAGGGTGGGGAAGGATAGACCTGGATTCCAGCACAGCCCCTAGCGCAGCACCTGGTACAGAGAAAGTGTCCACTCATTTTTCAAGTCTGTTCATTTTAAATCATGAAACCTTTCTACAAAGAGAATATCTATGGTACCTCCCACCCATATTTAACAGAAGCGAACATTTTGCCATATTTGCTTTACATCTCCTTAATTGTTTACAGATCGATTACACCCCATCCTTTCCCTTTCTTCTGTATGGAGGTATCTACTGTCCCCATACCATTTTGTGTTATTCCTGTGTGGATTTTTGTATCTTACTACACGTATACCTATATATGGGCTGCCCAGATGGCACTAGTGGTAAAGAACCTGCCTGCCAATGAAGGAGACATAAGAGCCCCGAGTTCATTCCCTGGGTTGGGAAGATCCTCTGGAGGATGGCATGGCAACCCACTCTAGTAGTCTTGCATGGAGAACCCCCATGGACAGAGGAGTCTGGGGGTCTATAGTCTATAGGGTCCCACAGAGTTGGACATGACTGAAGCAACTTAGCATGCGCACATACATATAAAAATGTATACTAGTTTTTAAAAATATTACATAAGTGGCGTCATGCCATTCACCTAAACATTCATCTGCAACTCGCTCTGCCTGCTTACCATATGTTTCTATCATATGCATTGTATCCACACGGATACCTGCAGATCCAGTTTCTTCATTTTTTCCTGCTCTGCAGAATTTGTTGAATGAACGAACTGCAGCTCCCTTATCCATTTCTCTACCGAGGGGCATGCAGGTTGTTTCCACTTGGAACGTCCTTGGAAAGGAAATGTGTCCCCCTTGTGCACGGATACATGTTTCCTGAAGGCAGACACCCAGAATTGGAATCCTGAGGTCACGGTGATGCCATGAAGGGACCTTTACTCAGCATTGCTAATTGCCTTTCAAGTATTGGACACTCAAATGAGCCCTTAACTAGCATTCACATTTGATATTGTCAGGCTAATCTTTTTTTTTTTTTTTTTTTACAATCTAGTGAGTTGAAAATGTATCTCAGTTTTACTGTAATTTGCATTCCCATTATTACCATCGAGGTTAAGGCATCTTTCCATATAGTTATTGGTCATCGAGGTCATTTCCTCCTTTGTGTATTTCCCATTTGTTTCCTTTGCCCATTTTCTTAGGGCGTAGTTTGTCTCTTTCTTACTGGTATTTGAAGTTCTCTGTAAATCTGAACCGTAACCTTTGATGGTGATGTGGGTGACATATTGCTCAGACTACACCTTGCCATCTAATGTTGCTTTTCCTATCTTTTGTTTATTGGCTTGATTTGGTACAGAAATGTTTAATCAAATTTTTTCATTTTTTAAAATTTATTTTTTAATTGGAGGAAAATTGCTTTACAATGTTGTGTTTCTGCTGAACAACAGCACAAATCAGCCATAATTATACATATATCCCCTTCCTCTTGAGCCTCTCTCCCCTCATTTTTTTTCCTTGAAGGTTTATGCCTTTTGTTTCTTCCTTTCCCCAAGGTCATAAGGATTGTCTCCTTTTTCTTTCCAGTAGTTTTGCATTTCTGCTTTTCATATATATATAATTAATCCACTTGCATAATGTAAGGTAAAAGGACTCAATAATTTCATCTTTCTCCACGTGGAACCTAATGGCTCTAGACCCATGTACTGAAAAGACCCTGTCTTCCCTTTAACTTGTAATGCCGCTGCCACCATGAAGAAGTCTAGACTCTCACGTGTGATTCACTGAACAGCTTCTCTGCCCATGCGCCAGCCCTAGACTGTTTGAGTTACTTTTGTCTTGTGCTTTGGTCTGATAACTGGTAGGACAAGTCCTGTGCTGTTCTTCTCAAAATTTGTTGCGACTACTTTGTCCCTTTCTTCTTCTTCAGGATTTTAAGATCAGCCGAAATGACCAGGTATAACAGGATTTGAGCACCATGCCCCTGACAGTTTCAGGCTTTTCACTTATCAGACTTTCATGAATCTGTATGATGGTTGGATTTGAGAAGTTTAGACTGGCTGCAGGAAGAAGAGAAAGTGTGGTAACTCAGACCAGTCAGTGAGAAGAGAGATGGACAGGGAGGGGGTGTAGAAAACCTAGGGGTCTTGGCGATTGTGTGTGGCAAGTAAGAAGAGATGGGGAAACAATGGAAACAGTGAGAGACTTTATTTTGGGGGTCTCCAAAATCACTGCAGATGGTGACTGCAGCCATGAAATTAAAAGACGCTTGCTCCTTAGGAGAAAAGGTATGACTAACCTAGACAGCATATCAAAAAGCAAAGACATTACTTTACCAATAAAGGTCCGTCTAGTCAAAGCTATGGTTTTTCCAGTAGTCATGTATAGATGTGAGACTTGAACTATAAAGAAAGCTGAGCGCCAAAGAATTGATGCTTTTGAACTGTGGTGTTGGAGAAGACTCTTGAGAGTCCCTTGGACTGCAAGGAGATCCAACCAGTCCATCCTAAAGGAAATCAGTCCTGAATATTCATTGTGAGGACTGATGCTGAAGCTGAAACTCCAATACTTTGGCCACCTGATGCAAAGAACTGACTCATTTGAAAAAACCCTGATGCTGGGAAAGATTGAAGTTGGGAGGAGAAGGGGGCGACAGAGGATGAGATGGTTGGATGGCATCACCAAAGTGATGGACATGAGTTGGAGTAAGCTCCAGGAGTTGGTGATGGACAGGGAAGCCTGGTGTGCTGCAGTCCATGGGATTGCAAAGAGTCGGACACAACTGAGTGACTGAACTGAACTGAGTAAGAAGAGAAAAGGCAAGTCACAGTCTTGGAGAAGCCAAGACGACTGCTCCTTCCAGGCCAGGTGACTGAGTGGCCAGCAGGGCCTTCAGCCAAGGCTGGAAATACAGGAAGAGGGTTCAAGTTCAACCTTGGCTGAACTTATGATATCTTAGGAAAGCTCAGATGAAGGGATCAAGCCAACAGAAGGAAATGCAGGTCTCAGGCTCAAAAAAAAAAAAAAAAAAAAAAAGGATGGCTGGAGACTTCCCTGATGGTCCAGTGGCTAAGACTCCTCGGGGTCACCATTCAGGGGACCTGGGTTTGACCCCTGGTCAGGGAACTAACTTCCACATGCCTGCAACTAAAGATCCTACACGCCACAATGAAGACCCAGTGCAGCCAAGTAACTAAATAAATATTTAAAAAATAAATAACTGTTGTGGATTTCCATAAGCTCCCTTGCTCTTTAAAACAAACAACAACAACAAAAAAGGATGGCAGTAAAGGTTTAAGAGTCATCAGCCAACCTGCTGAGTTAAAATCAAATCAGAACCAGGAGCCAAAGAGGGAGGCTTGTGTAGACAATACCAGCCACTGGGGGATCAGGAACCCATAGAGGAGGCTGAGTGACAGCGATCGAAGAGGCTCAGGGAGAAGCAGGAGCGAGTGACATCACAGGCACCCAGGAAGCAGAGGCTTACGAGGAGCGATCACCTGCATCAGCCACCAAGGGTGCTGGCGAGGAAGCCAATGAGTGCTCGACGATTTGGCCCAAAGGAGGTCAATGGAAATGTCATTAGGAAATGGAAACCAGATTTAGTGACTTGAAGAGTGAGTGAGGGGGCGGTAGCTGGTTTTTGAGGAAGTGTGGTGCCTGGGAGGAGAGCTGGGCTAGGGGACCTTCTTTTGCAGAAGGTGAGAAACTAAGAGTGTATGCATAAACTGGAATGGACCGAGCAGGAGAAGGGGAAGTGGTGCAGTGAACTCCCACTCCCAGAGATCGTCCCACCCCGCTGTGCCTCCTCCACATCCCATGTGGTGCCTGGGAGGAGAGCTGGGCTAGGGGACCTTCTTTTGCAGAAGGTGAGAAACTAAGAGTGTATGCATAAACTGGAATGGACCGAGCAGGAGAAGGGGAAGTGGTGCAATGAACTCTCAGAGGGAACAGGAGGTTGGGGCGGAGGTCCCTGTTCCGCGGGGGCCTGACAGGAAGCCTGGTGTCTCCGGAGGTGCACGTGGCGATTGAGGGCAACGAAACCCAACAGGCACCATGTTCTCGTGGCAGGAGAGTGGCAGCATTTTGAAGGGAGAGCATCTGATAGTTGTGCAGTGGGGCTGAAGGAGGGGTTGACACCTGGGAATAGTTGTTGAAGGGAACAGCGGAGACCTAGTGCAGGGCTTGGTGGTGGGGCCTCAGGGAAGCGAAGGAGAGGATGTGGGGGTCAGGGAGTGGGATGTGGAGGAGGCACAGTGGGGTGGGACGATCTCTGGGAGCGGGAGTTCAGAGCCCGCGATTTCGTGAGTTCCTTGCCTCGGGAACCCTCCGAAGTGCCAGAAGCTGGACTTCCCATAGCACACAGGCTGGGGACAAGGGTCGTTGTTTTGCACGCCAAAATAAGAATAAGCCAAGCGTGCTGGGGGACACGGGGACCCTTAGGTCACTAGTGGATCTGCAGCATCTTGTGGTGGAGGGTCTGGAGCCCTGGGTGGACCTCTGGCCTCACAGGCCCTCCAGGATGTTCCCCAGCACAGCCAGGCAGTAACCCCCTGGTTTGCCCCGCACTCGATGTGCTCTGCAGGAAGTAACCAAGCCCCTTTGCGGAAACCCTGGCTCCCATTTCCGGTGTCTGGCTCAGGTAGCTATGGCTCAGCTATCATCTGGGGTCACCTCCCTTTGACATAGGTTGGGACCTGGGGCTCTTTACTGCTTGCACCTGGACAAACATCTGAGCAGCAGATACAAAGAAACTATGAGGGACTAAAAATAACCGCAGGCATATGCAGTTGGGGCAAATTTCAAACAAAAGGGCCAAAATCCAACCACCACGTCTGAGGTGCCTGGAGCAGGGTACTGCGCGTGATCCCTCCGTGCAGCACCACCAGGGGGTGGGCAGACCACCTAGGCCGCCCCTCTGGCCTGACCCACTGATCTGCACCCGCCCTCACACCACTTAAGGAACCAGATCACCTACCCACAGGGAGCGAGCAAGGGAACCTGTTATTTGTTTTCGCTCCCTTGTGAGTCTGATTAAAGCCTTGCCTGAATTCCTTGTCTAACCTCTTATCTGTTTCTGTTGCTTCCAGTCCAAGAACCCAGCTTGGTAACACCTTAAGACCTCCCTTGCCAAATCACAACCACAGAAACTAAAGAGACAACAGTGGTCTAGACCATGCCCCACAGAAAATAGCTGTGAATGTGGCTAACATGAAGAGCTCAGTCTCTCAGCACATGCTGCTCAGTGGGGTTTGTGACCCCAGCCCCCTGGCTTTGATGACCTTGCATTGGCCCCATGATTGGGGCTGAGGAGGACAGGGTAACCTAATCATAATAAAACCAGAGACAGCACTAACTGAAACTCTGCGTATGTTACCCCAAGACCTCTCCCAGCCACCTGCAGGGTGAGTGCGTTGTTCCCACCTTTCAGATGAGGAAACTGAGACTCAGAGAGGAAGCAACCCATCCAAGGTCACCCAGGCAATAACGGACGGGCCTGGATGTCTGACACCCTGCCTGCATGGCTGTGCTGTCTCACCCAGTTAATCCACTGCCCCTAGTGAGCCCTGCACACATCCCTTTTGGTTGGACATGTGCTTCAGAAGAGAGTCTGGCCTTGGAAGGGCACAGGGTATGGGCCCTGGACCTGGACTCAGAAGTCACACTGCTGCTGCTGCTGCTGCTGCTGCTGCTAAATCACTTCAGTCGTGTCTGACTCTGTGTGACCCCAGAGACGGCAGCCCACCAGGCTTCCCCGTCCCTGGGATTCTCCAGGCAAGAACACTGGAGTGGGTTGCCATTTCCTTCTCCAGTGCATGAAAGTGAAAAGTGAAAGTGAAGTCGCTCAATCGTGTCCGACTCTAGCAACCCCATGGACTGCAGCCTACCAGGCTCCTCCATCCATGGGATTTTCCAGGCAAAAGTACTGGAGTGGGGTGCCATTGCCTTCTCTGGAAGTCACACTAGTGAGGCTCAACTCTGTCCCCCAGCGGAGTGGCCGTGGAGAAGTACCACCCCAGGGGAAACAGGCCAGGCTGCTGACCCCCGCCTCCACCCCTGCCCTGTCCATCCATGGCGCTCTCCTCCATGTGAGCAGTGGGGCTGTCAGGCCAGGGACACTGTGCACAGCAGGATGCTGGCCATCCTGACGGCCTGTTATCAGGCTTATTATGTGTATCACAATGTGCCTGGCAGCTGGGGGTGAGGGGTCAGGGTCTCGTGAGTAGACAGCTACAGGGCTTGGGGAACCTTGCCCCCTCCTATCAGCCGAGCCAGGGATCTCCCCGCAAACCCATCTCCCCTGAGCCTCCCCAGTCCCTCGCCTCACTCTCTGTGCTCTGTTCACAGGCCCGTCCAGTGGCTCCAGTTCCGCAAGGTTCAGCCGGCGGCCCACCTGTCCGGACGCCTCTGTGGCCGGCAGCCTCCCCACACCCCCGGTCCCGAGACACAGGAAGAGCCACAGCCTGGGCAACAAGTGGGTGACCACATGAGCCCCCGACATCGGGGTCGGGGTGGGACTGAGCATGGGGCGGGGGCTGAAGAGCTGCTGGGGATGCCAGCCCACCCAGGCCTCCCCTGCCTGTCTGGGAGCTGCTGATGGGCGTTCTTGGTCTTCCGGGCTGGTGCCCCCTCCTCAGGCTGGCATGGGCTCAGGAAGGGCAGGGGTGGTCGTGGCTGCATGGCCCGTGTACTGGTGACAGGTCTCTGGGGCTCAGCAGCTGATGGAGGAGGTGTGCAGGGAAGGGCAGGGAGGCAGTGGTGGGCTTCTAGCTGGTTTGCCCAAACTTGATTAGTGCCTCCTCGTAGAAAGAAAACCCCAGAGTCCAGGAAACAGCATGATAGTCCTCCAGGGAGCATGTGATATCTCATGGCACCTGTGTGTCATGGCTCAGCATCTCCACTTGCTAAAAGTTGCAGAAAGTCTGCAGAGCCCAGAGCCTGCTGCAGGTTCCCCCGGCTCCATGCGGCTGACCAGCTGGAGGACATGCGTGGTCCTTAGCATGGCTGGGCAGCTGTGCGCATGTCCCCAGGATGTTGGGCACAGATCCCTGAGCAGTTGGGTCCCTTCTGCCCTCTCTCCCTCCCTCTCTCTCCTTCTCTCTGTTCCTTCCTTCCTTTCGTCCTCCTACCATTAAGACACAAGCCTCAGCCAGCCCAGGCTAGCCCTGGAGAAGAAAAGGCTTGCTTCTCCGAGAGTTTGGGGCTTGCTCGGTGCTGGATACACTGCCACGTGCCTGTCCAGCATCCTCTCACTGGGCCCCTGCAGGCCTCCGGAGTAGCTGCCTGATTCGTGTTGTAAGAATGAGGCCAGGAGGTCCGACAGGGGAAGCACCTGGCAGTGGTGGGTAAGGCTGGAGCAAGGACTTGGACCAGGTGTATGACTCCAGAAGCAGATGTGCTGACCACAAGGTCAGCCATCTTTTGGCTTGTTTGGCCCCATCACTCGAAAGCACCATCCGCTCACCTGAGCCTCACAGTCATCCTGGGAGTCAGGCAGGGTGAGTAGCGTGAGTCTCCATTTGCCAGAGAAACTGAGGCTCAGAAGAATGATGTGACTTGCCCAAGGTCACGCCATGGGGAGATAGGACCGAAGTTCTGGGTGAAGGTCTTTGTCCTGCAGCTGTGCTGTTCTGCTCAGGCCCCCGGGGCAGGTGGAACCACTGTTGCTCTGTAGATAAGGAGCTTTGCCTTCTTTCTTCCTTTCCGTTTTCCAGTATGATGTGTCAGTTGAGTGTAGTTGAGAGTAAAAGCGCGACATTCCCGTCGGAGAAAGCGAGGCACCTGCTGGATGACAGTGTCCTAGAGCCCCGCAGCCCCCGCAGGGGCCTCGCCCTCGCCTCCTCCTCCGCTGTCACCAACGGACTCTCCCTCGGTAAGCGTCCCCGGCCTGCACACGGCAGCGGGTGGGCCACGGCCCGGCGTGTCTGTGTCTGTGTCCGTCACTGCAGTGCCCGGGGGCCCCGCATCCCCCCTGCAGAGAGGGCTCCCCACAGGCGTCACCAGGGCCAAAGAGGCCTTTGCTTCCCGGTCTCCACTTCACAAAGGGCCATGGGTCCTCATCCTGCCAGTGGCTCTGAGAGGGGCAAGAAACAGGGGACAGACACGTACCTGAGACCCACTGTCCTTGGCAGGTGACTGCCAAAGCCTTGTGGCTGCTGCCCCCGCGGGGCTCCGTCCCTGGGGAGCCACAAACCCTGGCCCGCAGGGCAAGGGAGGAGACTCTGCCTGGGGACGGCAGCAAGGCGGCCCCGGGGTGCTCCCCATGTGCTTGTCTTCATACCAAGAAGCCAAAGTAAGGGAGGATGAAAAATTGACCTTCTGGGATGAAAATGTATGTCTGAACTCCAGCCAGAAATGGTGCTTATATCAATAGAAAGACAGAAGCTGAGCTGCTGGGGCCAGGGTTGGCGGGGGTGGTATCAGACCTAAGGGTGGCAGTGAGCTCTGGTCACAGGCCCGGCCCCTGTGGAGTCCAGGCCACCCGGTCATTTCTGCTGTCAGACAGGTGTACTGTCCACTGCTGTCCTTTCAGTGTGCCATGCTTCTGTACTCTGTGTGTCCGTGTGTCTGTCCTAACAGGGAGTCCTCCTGGGGCTGGCAGCAGGTTAGACAGAGGCCAGTAGGGTGGAGGGCCCCAGCGCATGGGAAAGAAGAGGTGGTACAGGCAGGAAAATCGTGCGGGAATCTCGCATCCCGTGAAACGGGGCCAGTCTCTGAGGCAGCGTCGCCGCAAGGGGGCACCTGGCTCCCACTTCCTAGAAAGCGTGTGACAAGCAAGGCCCGTGTCTGCTGTCGATCCAGGGAGGAGATCCTCTCCTTGGACCCAGTCAGGGGTTTCCACCAGCTCGGGACAGTGTAGCCCAGGCTTCCTAGGTGCGCCTGGGGAGAAGAGTTCAGGGTCTGTGAGTTGGGGAAAGGCTGGATTAAACCAGGGCAGCAGGTCTTTTCCTAGAGACTGGACCATGCTGATGGGCATCGTGGGTCTCCCGGGAGGCAGCTGAGCCCGGAGGTTCCCGCGCTGTCTGGGCCGGAACCCTCCTCCTTGGAGAATCCCATGGGGTGGGGTTCTGAACCTGCCTGGGAAATGCCGGCCCGAGAGCATTGGGCTGGGCAGTAGAACAGCTCTTTTACATCCAGGAAACTTTCTGAGCTGTGCCTGAGCCCAAGCCTTGCTATTCCTGAGACAGAAACCAAGTCAGATGCTGTGCTGTCCAGCATCCAGGCGGGAGATCCCCAGGCGCTGCGGCTCTCAGCTTCTCTACTCCGAACACTCAGAGGTTTTTCTGTTTGGAGCTGGAACCTGGGAGCTCACTGCCCTGTGTGCCTGTGCCCTGCTTGAGACTGAACTGGTCCTTGTGTCCTGGAACTGCCAAGGGGCCTGGGACCCCCCTCTTTCTCCCCACTCGCACTGCCCGGCTGTGGTGCCAGCAAGGCAGTCCAGGCAGAGAGGGCAGAACCCAGGCGCCTCCAAGGAAAATCTCTCTGCTTCCTTGTGGCTGAAGCTGGGCCTTGGTGAGTCCCAGTCAGCCTGGGGGTGCAGGCCAGGGGAAAGCTGAGTCCTCTGTGTGCACACTGCCCCGGGCTCTGAAAGGGTGCTCCATGGGGGCCTCTGTCCAGTGCTAGGTAGCTGCTCCGTGGCCTGCATTTAGTCCAGCCCTGACCTTTGGAGGGAGAAGTTGTCGTCTGGCCCCTGGAGGGCAGTGGTGGAGCCTGTGGAAGACGGAGTCCTAAGGGTCTTGACCCCAGGGGACTGGTGTGTGGGCAGCCGCAGCGCTGAGCGGGCAGGGAAGGGAGAGGAGGGCCCACCTGGGAACCGTGGGACAGGGCGGGCCGAGTGTCAGATAGAGCAGCAGCAGAGCAGAGCCCGAGCCACACTGACACCCCCGGGGTCAGGCCGTGTCCCTCCAGCACGTTCGTGCAGCTTGGGGCCTGGGCCCGGCGGAGAACAGGCCGCTCTAGTGGCCCCGCTCCTGCGAGGCCGCCCCCGCTCACTGATCTATGTTCCTTTTCCAGGCAGTAGTGAGAGCTCAGAGTTTAGTGAAGAGATGTCTTCAGGGCTGGAAAGGTGAGTGTGGCCTGGGCTGGGCCTCCCTCCCGGGGGAGTCGCTCGGGGGGGCCCAGGGAGCTGGAGACCAGCCCCACCCTCCTCACCCAGCCTGTCGGGGGCTGCCCCATGGCTCCACAGGTCAGCGCAGCCCAGGGGCAGGGAGGCCACCCGAACAGGTTGGGCGTGGGGTGGTGGGTCCCGCCCCCTGCTCTGGCAGGACCCCTCATCCTCGGGTCCAGAGTTGTCCCAGGAGCCTCTCCCTCAGGCCGAGCTGCCAAGGAGACCTCCAAGCACAGATTCGGTCTGAGATGTGGGTTCTCGAAAGCAGAAGCCTGACAGATGGGTCTGGAGATGGACATGTGGCTCCGCCTGGTGGGGTCTGAGAGCATTGCACCCCTCTGGCCACGGGCTGATACCCACCCTCCTGGGCGCTGGTGAGCCAAGGAGACTCTGCCCAAGGTTCCCTGCAGCCAGTCCGTCCACCCCAGGAAGTCCTCCCTGTGCCTCCCTCCTCTACGTGCTGGCACTTTCTCTGTGCCAGGCACCAGGTGGGCTCTGGGAAGACAGGGACCCTGGGAACAGGGAGCTCCTGCAACCTTGGCACCGCCGATGGTGAAGGGCATTGTGGGGACTCAAGTTCTTGGGAGAGTGGCGGGGCATCCAGTGACACAGAGGTAGACTTGTATCGTCCTGGAAAGTAGCCCCTCCTCTAGCCTGTGTACACAGGGGTCTGCATGCACAGACAGGCACACACAGGCACACCCTCAGTTATACACACCCACACCCACACCCCTCCCGTGGTGCTCAGCCCCCACAATCATAAATGGTCAGAGAGGAGGTGCGGCCCACTGGCGGGGGTGGGGGCACAGGGCAGAGGGATGGGATACGGGGACAGTGAGCTTTGTTGAGTGCTCCCCATGTGCCAGGCGCTGTCTTGGTCTCTCCCAGTCCTCAAGCCCCCCGGCACAGGGGTTAGCTGTAAGATGTCCCCGTTTCATATCTGTGGACAGCAAGGTGCAGACAGGTGGCGTGGTCCTGCCTCACCCACCCCTGCGGGGCAGAGCTGACCCATGTCCACCTTCCCCAACTGCAGGACCCACCTGGTCATCACCGTGCCTCATCCAGAGCCTCTGTGACACTGCAGGGACTGGCCCCACGTCAGTCAGCCTGTCTGTCTGTCCTGGTGATACCCTAGGTGGGTGGAGCTCCTCTTTCTGTCCCTCCCCAGGCCTCCTGAAGGGACATTCGCTGGGCTCTGATTTGGGGAGCATAGGCCTCCTCTCTGTGGGCCCGCTGCCCTCTCTCTGCCCACCCCAGCGGGGGTCAAGAGCCAGACAGATAGCAGGCAGACATCAGATCTGACTGGTGGAAATTTGACTCTTCTCAGCGCCAGTCAGGGGACTCCTGGGGCAACCCAGCGTCTCCCCAGCCACACACAAGCCAACGAGGTGACAGTGATCCTGAATAGCACCCAGACCTGGACCTGCTCATGGCTCATTCATCCCTTCGGTCATTTACCCGTTCACTCATTCATCCCTTTGTTTACTCATCCATTCATCTGTTCATTCATTCACTCCTCCATTCCTTCATTCATTCCTTCATTCACTCCTCCATTCGCTCACTCATTCACTCATCTGTTCTTTCCTTCGCTCACTCATTCATTCAAAGCTGTGTATTAAGCAGGTGCTCCCTGCCAGACACCTCACTAGTCTCTGAGGGTGGCGGACACGGTTCCTGCTGAGCCCCCACGACTGAGATGGGAGCTGCCAGGGAGGAAGGGGGTGAGAGAATTCCCGCCTGAGGGACATAGTGCCGTGTTCCACTCAGAGGGGAACTCCACACGCTTTGGTGTTTCGCTTCTTTCTCTTCCACTTGGAATTTAGCGGTAGATTCAGCTTAGAGCCTAGCGGTGGATGGACTCTGCGTCTGAGTGTCTCTAATGGGTCACTTTGGAGAACTCCCTGGCAAGCACTGTCACTCACGCAGCCCGCTGTGCAGATGCTCAGCCTGCCTCCAGGGCCCTCAGAACAGCACCCCACCCCCATTTCTCATCTACTTGGGACCCCGCTCTCAGTCCAGCCCCTCCTTCCTGAGGGGAACAGGAGACCACCTGCTTTAGAGATTCAAGGCGGCCCTGATGATCCAGATCCAGATGCCAGGTGCCCCCCCACCCGCCGTGGCCCAGCCTCCAGCCTCCACTGCTGTCCTGCACTGGCCTCTTCTCATGTCCCCCAGAAAGAGTCCACTCCCTCAAAAGCATGTTAACATTCGAGACTTTCTTGAAGACCCCACGGGAGAGTTGGAGAAGCTTTACCTCACCTTCGAAATCTTTGCAAAACATTGCTCTTTCTCTCACAGTGCAGTGACCACAAGTTCCCCTGGGCTCTGCCTACCTGGAGCCCAACCCACTAGACCCCCCTCCACCCTGGCCTCCCCCATGCCACTTTGCTCCTGCTCATTGAACGGGAGCGGATTCCCTCTTCCCCAGGAACCAGGCCTCACTCTTCCTGGGCCCAGAGGCCAGCAGGTGCACCCACAGAGCCTCCCCTCCTGGACCCCTGCCTGCTGTTCCCAGCAGACGCTGTAAGAATGCACTCTCCCTGCATCCTTATACCTGCGTGAGGAGATAGTGACCTCAGAACCAGAGACAAGGGTGCAGGAGAGGGCTGGGCCGCAGGGGAAGAGGTCCTAGTTCTCCAGTCCCCAGAGGCAAGGCAGAGGGGCTGGAGGGGAGGCACCTTGCCCCACGGCCCTGAAACTTACAGGGTACAACCTTCAACTCACTTGCCCACCAGTCCCCCAACCCTAGTGACAAACTTGGCCTTGGCCAGGGAGACACATGGAAGCAGATGCAAGGATGCGTGGCAGGGAGGCCCAGGCCAGTGACCACCCCCCCAGCCCACCACCACCACCAGTACATACCCTTCCATTGGTCTGAGGCCATATCAGTCAGCCTGGAGGTCATGTGAACAGACAGGCAGGATGGTTCTTATTGTCTGGCTAAGGGGGTGGTCATGTGGCCCATTTTGTGAGTGTCTCTCTGGGTTGGGTCACACTCCTGGATATTTCAGCCTCGGGGCCCCAAGGCGCCCTTGGGCGATCCTCTGCAGTCCAGAGCTTGGACTAAAGTGGCCAGTCTTAAAGAGCAGGCGCGTTGGAGCCCCCAATATCCTGGGGACCCTCTGAGCTGCTCCCTGTGGGAGTGGGCCAGGTGTGGCCACTGGGTCCTGTTCCTGCTGGGCCTGTGGAATGGGGGTTCAAGGGTCACTTCCGAGCTCCGCTCACCTCCTGTCCCTCATCCAGCTCAGCCTCAGCGAGTCACAGGCTTGGGTGCTGGGGAGGGATGGGAAGAAATGAGAGCCCAGAAGTGGTCAGACCCTGGGTGGTGTGGGTCATTTCTTAGCCCTCAGAGACCCCCAAAGACCCTCCCCTATCGTCAGGGCCCAGAATGAGGACAGAGCGGTAGCCCTGGCTCAGGGAGCTCCAGGGAACCAGAGGCCAGAGAGTCACTGGGGAGGGGGCAAGCGTGGGACCCCGCGTACATCCCAGACCTGCTGTTCTCTCACCTCGGGCATCCTGGGAGTGGGACAAAGGCGAGAGAGCCCCGCATCACCTCTGCCTTCCCAAGGAGGGAGGGGGCGGCCCTGGAAGGCATTTTCAGCGCTTCGAGTCCTTGATGAATTGAAACTCCTTGATGAATTGAAACGTAGGGGCCGTGGACATTGCCCCAGGCTGGCCTGGAGCCAACCTCAGGCTCCTCACAAAGGGGAAGGAGAGTGGGATTGTTAGGCAGGCCTGTGGGGAAGGGGTAACAGCTCCTTCTTTGTGCCTGAGTAGAACAAGAGTATCAGCCCAGGAGTTAAACATTTTAAGTGAGGCTTTTAGAGAAAGCAGAGTGGATGACAGGGATGAACACGTGTGTGTGTGTGTGTGTGTGTGTGTGTGTGTGAGAGAGAGAGAGAGAGAGAGAGGGAGAGAGAGAAAGTGCATGGGATCATTCATCTTGGTTATCTCTGCTTCTAGAGTTATTGAGTGAGTTTCTTTCTTTTATTTTCTTTTTCTGTAGTCTCCAAATTTTCTACAAGTGGTAAATGTTTCTCTTTCACCCAGGAAAAAGTAACATTTAACTTTTTTAAAACAGGACATGATCAGAAAGGCTTATGGGCCACCTTTTAAGGGGTAAAATAGGAAAGCGCGTCACAAAGTTCATTACGAAATACCCAGCCTCCTGTCTCCTCTAGCCTGTGAGGAAGAGCCTTCTCACGGGAGGAACTGGCCAAAATATGGGTGGTGGAAAGCCTGGGAGGCAGAGGGGCCCTTGGAGGAAGCCCCCTCTGGAGGGAGAAGGAAAGGGAGCAGGTGGGGAAAGTGCACCGCCCCTCGCCCCCGCCCCCTCCCAAACCCCCGCCCCCAAACTCCGCCCCGCCCTCCCAAACCCTGCCTTCTGGGGAAGGGGGAGGCTGCAGCAGGGGGCTGGTCACAGCTCACGGCCAGGGTGGGAGACAGATTTGGTCGACATGCCAAGTGCACAGAAGGTCGGGAAGAGGACATGATGGCAAAGTCTAGCAGGGGGAATCGAGTCAGACGGCGGGTTCAGGGGTGACTTCTATAGAGATGATGGTTCAGCAGAAGCCCAAGGACACCAAGTGAAAAGGACTAGAGTGGGCCCTCGAGGGCGGGGGTCGAGGGACCTGAGGAGGCTGCGAGGCCTGAGCCATGTCCTGGGAGGAGAGGTGGCTCAGCGATGCTGAGCTTGGTAGGGCCCGCGATGAACCTGGTCTCTGGAGTTCTGGGTGTGCCTCTGCAGGGGGAGGTCATGGTGGCTTCTGGATGTTATCAGCCGTGTTGGGGGAGGGAGAGGCTGAGGTCAGGGCTGCTAGCGCTCTCGGTGACCTTGGGCATGTCTCTCAACCTCTCTGAAACTTGGATTCCCCCAACTCTACAGGGAGGATGCTCACAGGAAGATCTGGGCATGTAGGTGCAGTTGCTCCGTCAGGGAACTTACTTAGGGATGTGTATGAACTTCACTCGGTAGGAACCTCTTGCCAGCAAGCAAGCGATCCTGGAATCTAAGACTGGGTAGGGTGAAGAGAGAGTCCCCCACGTGGCAGTTCAGTCATCCTGGGATGGATGGACTGCAGTGAAGGCAGGTGTCCACATGCCTGCCAGCCTCTAGGGTGACCGAATTGTGGGGAAGGCACTTGTAAGAGGGAGCTGTTGACACTTGGGCCCACAGGTGCTCTGGGGTGTAGAGGAGATTCGATAATGCAGATTCTGCCCTGTACTCTCTTTAGCCTCTGAAATCTCCCAGCATCCTCTGGGAGGTCCCAGGAAAATGGAATCATGGCAGCAGAGCCCCAGGCCTGCCACTCCCAAGGTAGAGCCTTTGAAAACAGTCCTCTCCCTCCTGGAGAAGGTTAGGGGACTCTGGCAGATGCCCTGGGATGGGCCAGGGTTCAGGGGTGCCTCTTGAGCCCCAAACTGCCATGTGTTGGGAAAGGGAGGCAAGGTTCTGGGGGGTGATCCTGGAGGCGAGGGGTTCACTTCGACTGAAGTGAAGCATAAGGGTGATGTTTCAGGATGACTCTCACCAAGGGCCTTGCTGCCCCACCCCCATGCCACCCCATCCCCCTGTGGCTGAGGCCCAGGAGCCGCCCCCACCCCCACCCCGAGGCTCATGTCCCTCACCTGCCCACCCCTCAGTCTGGTTTCCCAGGCCCATCCCGCTCTGTGCCTCCATTCTGCTGCTCTGCCTTGGGTGGAAGCCCAGCTAGGTGATGGGCCAAGCTTCTGCTTTTGGTTCCCCTCAAAGGCACCATTGCTTGCCTTGCTCTCAGAGTCAGGCACTGAAGTCGGGCAAGTAAGTCTCCACCCAGGAGCTCAGGCTCCGCTGGGAGAGAAGAGTGGGCAGAGCCCCTGACCTTTTGATTGACCCTGTCCTTGGGCCCTGCCAGCTAGCTGCCACGGCTTCCCAGGTAGCTGAGAAATCTCTGCCCACGACCTCTGTGTCCAGCACCTACAGCCCCTCAGGGTCGGGACCTGCAAGGTGGGCAGGCCCCTCCATCCATCTCATGTTACTCTTCTCTGTGCATATCTACTGTGCTCTCCGCTGTGTCTGCAGCCCAGATTTCTAGACCTCTCAGATCACATTGGGGATGATGCCTCTTAGCTTCCAAGTTTACATGTTAGAGCTTCACCGAGCTGCAGAGCCTGACTGTCAGCCTCTCCTATCTGATTCCTCATTGCCAGAGATAAAACCTGATTGACCTGGCTTGGATCAGGGGTTGTTCTGTCCCCTTACTTAAGCATCCAGTACAAATACAGCTCCTAGGGACCCACTCAGTGGATCAGGGACACTGCCCAGAGAAGAATTTGACTCCCAGGCAGCAAAAGTCCTTTAACAAAAACTGCTGGAAGGGAGTCTCAGAGGACTCAGCCTGGACAACAAGTGGGTGACCTTGTGAGCCCCCGGCACCGGGGTCAGGGCTGGACCGAGCATGGGGAGGGGGCTGAAGAGCTGCTGGGGATGCCAGCCCACCCAGGCCTCCCCTGCCCGTCTGAGAGCTGCTGATGGGCGTTCGTGGTCTCCCAGGCTGGAACCCCCTCCTCAGGCTGGCATGGGCTCAGGAAGGGCAGGGGTGGCCATGGCTGCGTGGCCTGTGTACTGGTGATGGGTCTCTGGGGCTCAGCAGCTGATGGAGGAGGCATGCAGGGAAGGGCAGGGAGGCAGTGGTGGGCTTTAGCTGGTTTGCCCAAGCTCGGTTAGTGCCTCCTCGTGGAAAGAAAACCCCAGGGGTCGGGGGACACTGTGACCATCATCAAGGGAGCACGAGGTATCTCATGGTGCCTGTGTGTTGGGGCTCAGCATCTCTGCTTGGTGAGAGTTGCAGAAAGCCTGCAGAGCAGAGAGACTGCTGCAGGTTCCTTCCAGGGGGCTGTTAGCCGGGGGACATGTGTGGTCCTTAGCATGGCTGTGCAGACTCAGGGAGGCAGCTTCCTGCCTGCAGATGAGGATGAGTCATTAGGAAGTGGCCAGGGCCAAGCTCTGGCCCAGTGGGCAAGGGTTTGCTGGTGCAGGTGGTCGCTGCTGGTGAACAGCATCGTGTGGACCCTTCCACAGGAACACCTGACCAGGGTCTCTGTGTATGTAAGATAGAAGAATTGGGGAGGCGGTGTGCTAAGACAAGATTACTGAGGCCTCAGTGTGATTATTATCCAAGGCTCCTCCCTGCTACCCATTCCTGGACCAGCAACAGGGACTCAGAGCTTTATGAAATTTAACCCCTGAGATACCTACCACCTAATGTGTGTTGAGGGAAAGCTGCCTTTCAGACCTGTCTCGGCCGCTCTGAATTCTCAGGATACTCTTGGTCCAGGCAGGCCCCTGGCTGCTTCCACTTCATTGGCACTTCCCATCTTTCTCTTCCCAGTGTTGTGACCTTGGGCAAGTTACTCCACCTCTCTAAGCCTCAGACTCCTTATCTATAAGGCGGGGATAAGAACAGTGCCTGCCCCTCAGTGCTGTGATAAAACAGGATAACGACCCAGGACTGCTTAGCACCTGGTACTCATCATCCCATCATCACCATCATCCCATCATCTTTATCCTCCTCCTCTTCATCCTCATCTTCTTGAACACCCTTTGGAACTGAGGTTCTGCTTGGTTGTGAGCCCACATCTTCCCCCAACCAAACTTCCCATGAGGAAGGTGGCCAACTGCAGGCCTCCACCAGCCAAGATCTGTCCCCAGGACGGGCCCGTGGAATGGCCTTCCTGGGATGCGTTCTGTTCAGCCACTTGTTCCCAGCGTGCTGCTGGAAACGGTGTCTGTGATTCTAGAGTTGAGAGCGCCCTGTGTCAGTTGGAGAGTCCCATGATTTCTGGAGTTCACTAAATACCTCTGCCCACTCGTTTTGCATTTTCTGGTCCTGAACATTCAAATAACATTCTCAGAGCAGGGATGTGATCAGATGGTCTGGTTCCAGTGGCTGAAGATCCTGGCTCTTCTGCACTAGGCCTAGCCAGAGCCAACCCACCTGTCACAGCCCTCCTCCAGCCTGGCAAGGCTTGCCTTGGGCAGAAAGGCCGGCCACCACCCTGCCTCTAGTCTCCTAAAAGCTGGCCTTGGCAAAAAGTCACCATTCCACTGCCCTTCAAGGCCAGGGTCATTCCCCAGGCTCCAGGCAGAGTGGGCTCTGACCCCTGCCCCCCCAACCCCCCGACTTGGAGTAGCTTGACTGACAGGGGCACTCGGCTTCCTGTGGGAAAGACATCCTCCCTTTGTGAGCACATGTGTCCCCATCCCTAATGACAGGCCAGTAGGTGGCTTCCCCTCCTGGAGCCCATTCCTCATCTAAGACAGGGTGAGAACAGTGCCCTCTCCCCCCACGGAACTGGGAGGAGCAGGGTGAGAGAGCACTCAGCCATCTCATGGTAAGCAGGCGATCAATGGCAGCTGCTCTGAAGTGCCAGGCGGCCCAAACCACCAGGAGAAGACTGTCGGGGGCAATGGACCTGGGAGGTGGCCCCACCCCAGGAGACCCAGGGTCTAAGAATCTGTGGTCATCCCGCCTCTCAGACGCTGACAGAGCCCGTTCACCGTGTGCTGTGGCAGAAACCTGCAAGAAGGGTGCCTCTGAGAACAGAAGGCCAGGGAGCCACCCACAGGATGCTGGCTCCAAACACGGCCCAGTCCTCCTGGCAAACTCCTCCAAATGTGACAGCTCAGCCTGGCTCCCACCCTGAAAAGTGTGGAAGGAGCCTGGAGAGTTGGTCAGACCTGAGTTCAAACCCTGGCTTTGAATGTGCCTCGGTTCAGTGTCTTCACATAACTGAGCCTCAGGACCCCATTCAGCGATGCTAAAACAAAGCTCCCCTGAGATAATCAATGGCCTGATGCATAGCAGCGGTCACTCACTAGTGACTCTCCCACGAGCTGCCCCAGTGACCCCCGGCATCCCTGCATATCCCACCAGTCCACTGCACTCTGGGTCACCTCACTCCTTCAGGAAGAACAGGAGGAAAGACTGCTTAGAAGGCTAGACTGGTTGGAAGATGCAGGTCTTAAAGTAGAAAGAAAAGTGAAGTTGCTCAGTCATGTCCAACTCTTTGCGACTCCATGGAGTGTAGCCTTGGGCTCCTCCATCCATGGGAGGACAGAGGTCTTAAAGCCCTCTATCAATAGTCAGTCCTTCCAGCTACGGACTGTCTCACAAAAGAGGAGAGGAGGCGGCAGCGCCCACCATCACATGGCCCTGTCTTGGAACAGTCCACTGTCGTCGTACATTTTCCTGGGATGCCGGGAGCAAAGATTCATGAGAAGAAATGTGGAGAAGAAGAGGCCAGAGGATCCAGCTCTGCAAAGGGAGGCTCCATCCTTAACTCCAGAGAGATTAGAGCTCAGAGCAGCAATGCACATCAAACCAGGAGGCATCCTCTGGGCCCAGGAGTGTTGCTGCAGAAAGGTTCACTGTCAGACCCTGCCCTGCCTCATAAGGGATCCTGGCCATGGCTGGGAGAGAGGCAAGCCCGGAGGCAGTCTCCAAGCCCCTGCGCAGTCTGCTCAAGCACAGGGCTGTGACATGCCATGGTGTCACACCCAGTTGTGAAGAAAGAGAGGAGGCACTCTGGCCTGTGGGCCGGGGGTTGAAGGTGCCAGGGCCTCTGAGTGCACAGTGGGGGCAGGGTGGGCCTGCAACCATCATATCACGAGGGTTGGCTGGGGAAAGGGCTGAGACTCGTTACGCTTGAGGACTTGGGGGACCAAGCACGTGCTGCAGCTCTTTGTCACCTACAGAGGAGTGGCTGACGGACGAGAAGGACGGTCCCAGGGCAGTCGACCTGGATGACCATCAGGCTCCCACCAGCCTTGAACTTGGGCCTCTGGAAAGCAAACCCAAGATTGTCGTCAAGAACTGTTCCTTCTTGAGCAGAGGATGGAGGGGCAGGGAGCAATGCAGCCACCCCTAAGAGGAACTTGAGCTCAGAGATGGTGTGATGCACCTGCGGTGATGAATGAGGACGTCCCCATACCACCCAGGTGTCCAGTGCCACAGGGCTACGTGCAGGAACCTGGGACTGGCAGTGGACAATAGGAGGAATAGTTGAAAAGAGAGTGCGGACCTTGTCTGGCTTTATAAATTGAGTTGCATCATTGTTTGGCCAATGGAGGGCTATAGCCCAGGGACAGACTATTAGTGAAACAGTTTAAATAAGACAGGAGTTACCTATTGGGCTTCCCTCATAGCTCAGTTGGTAAAGAACCTACCTGCCAAGCAGGAAATGGGGGATCAATCTCTGGGTCGGGAAGATCCCCTGGAGAAGGGAATGGCAACCACTCCAATATTCTTGCCTGGGAAATCCCACGGACAGAGGACCCTGGTGGGCTGCAGTCCACAGGGTCACAGAGTCAGGCACAACTTAGCAACTAAACAGCAGCAGCAGCAGACCCCTGCAGAGGTCAAGAGAAGACTGAGAACCAGGTAGACACAGGAAGTCATTCTGCTAAGAGAGGAAAGGGCAAAGAGAGAGAGATGGAAGCCTGATCCCCAAATAGGTTCAGCTCCCTACCTGCCCTGGACGCTACACCTTCCCCTGGAAAAGCTCACTGCAGGGGAACTACGGGTGAGAAAGAGGCCAGATGGGAGCCCACGGAGGGTTCTGGAGCACCAACTCTTAGACCCTGAAACGGATCACAGAGCAGGTTTGCTGGGGACCGTCTGGGGCCAGCAAGGAGCCTGTCCAATGGAAGTTCAGTTCAGTTCAGTTCAGTCGCTCAGTCGTGTCTGACTCCTTGTGACCCCATGAATTGCAGCACGCCAGGCCTCCCTGTCCATCACCAACTCCCGGAGTTCACTCAAACTCATGTCCATCGAGTCGGTGATGCCATCCAGCCATCTCATCCTCTGTCGTCCCCTTCTCCTCCTGCCTCCAATCCCTCCCAGCATCAGAGTCTTTTCCAATGAGTCAACTCTTCACATGAAGTGGCCAAAGTACTGGAGTTTCAGCTTTAGCATCATTCCTTCCAAAGAAATCCCAGGGCTGATCTCCTTCAGAATGGACGGGTTGGATCTCCTTGCAGTCCAAGGGACTCTCAAGAGTCTTCTCCAACACCACAGTTCAAAAGCATCAATTCTTCGGCGCTCAGCTTTCTTCACAGTCCAATTCTCACATCCATACATGACCACAGGAAAAACCATAGCCTTGACTAGACGGACCTTTGTTGGCAAAGTAATGTCTCTGCTTTTCAATATGCTATCTAGGTTGGAACGGAGGAATTCAGTAGCACCTGGTGGATACTGATGCTTCACATGCCCCGCCCCCTCCGCCCTGGGCCAACATGCAGGACAGCCCACAGTTCTGTGTCCATGAGTGTACACGTTTAATTGGATTGACCATGGAATATTGGGACTTTACAGGCACGACTGAGTGACTTTCACACTCACTCAGTGTTTTCTCTCAACCTCACACTGGGATGAGGGGTGTGCCCAGATTTTAGTCATCCCCTTGTCACTGGAAGAAAGCTGAATACTTAAGGCTGAGGAAGCAGTTACCTGGAGACTTGGGGACCCGCACTGATGGAGGCTCCAGGGTGTTGTGCTCCAGGTGTACCCCGGATGTGTTGCAGTGTGAACGAGGAGGCCAGGGGAAGAGTTGGGGCTGAGGTTTCTGGAGCTCATGACCACATGGTCTGAGATGCCCTCGCCTCTTCCACGAGGGGCTCGTTTTCCCAGGCTGTTGCTAAAACTCAGCTCTTTTCCTCTGAAGCAGGGGACGTCTCTATGCCACGCTGGGGCCCAACTGGCGTGTTCCAGTCCGGAATTCTCCCAGAACCCGGAGCTGCGTCTACAGGTACTCATTTACTCATCTGATCATTTACTCGACAAGTAGTTCCAGGGCGCTTGCTGGGCGCCAGGCGCTGTGTTCAAGGCTGCCGACGAGATGGATACAGCCTCTGCCTTGGTCCATGGGGCTGAGACAGAAATGGAATAGAAAATCATGGGTGCCGATGGTCCAGAGAGGAGGCCAACCTGGAGAAAAGACTGGAAGAGTGATAGGAACTAGCCAGATAAAGGGAAGGGAGGCGTTGGGGTAAGAAGACCCACAGCCTAAGGATAGTCCATGGGGCCAGGAGGCAGGAGGAGCAGGGTGGTTCCAGGAGTGAAGGAGAGTCCAAGTTGTAAGAAGTGAGAGACAGGAGAGGGCGCCGGGTGAGGCCAGAGAGGTGGACCAGAGCCAGGTCCAGCAGGCGGTGAGGAGGGTGGTTGCAGAGGCTCTGGAGGGGTTGCATGAGGGAGGGGGATGGAAGGGGTGAGGGATGGAGAGGGAAGGGAGTGGCAGGACCCAGGTCATCCTGGCTGTGGTGTGCAGAGCGCATGGAAGTCAGGAGTGGACGCAGGGAGGCCAGAGAGGGTTGGGAAGTTGCTCAAAAGATGACCAAGTTCTGCCGTAAGGTGGGGGGTGGGGTGGCTGAGCTGGGCAGTCCTGCATATTTAGGGCATGAGAGCAGTGATTCTGGGATGCCGAGGGATAGCAGCTTGGCTTCGGTGTGTGGCGTTGAAGGAGGTGCCATCCAGGGAGCCAGGGAGCCGAAGCCAGGGCTTCGGAGGGAGGCCTGGGCCGGCGCCGCACTGGCCCTCCTCACCTGCAGGTGGCGCCCTAATCCCTGTGGCAGAGGGGGGGAGAGGCGTCCTGAGGCAAAGGTGCAGGGCATGGGGTTTGGGGTCCCCCCATCCCCTTCCCTCCTACTTCCTCACTGCTCCTCCCAAGATCCTGCCAACACAAGGAGGAGCGGGTGCTGCACGGTCCCAAGATCCGCAGCGGGAGAGGAAGCAGGATGTGGTGTGGGTGACGCTAAGAGCTGGGTTACAGGGAGCGAGCGTGGTCCCCAAGCCTAGAGCTGCTCAGCGCTCAGAAAGACAAGGGCAAGGCATGTTCCGAGCTGTGGGCAAGCCCAGAGCCATCTTCCTTCAGGCTCTCTGTGGCCACAGAGCCCTCCCTCCCGGGCCTAGCCCAGCCCTGTTGAGTTCTCAGTCTGTGGTGGCATCCTGGACCTGGCAGTGGGGGGCCTGTTGGCCCCATGGGTGAGAGGGTGCCTGACCCCAGCTCCTCTGGGTGATGTCTGACCCATGTTCTCCCCCCACTGCCCAGCCCCACCGGTCCATGTATCTGTACGCTGGGGAGCTCTGCAGCGGCCCCCACCATGGAGGGGCCTCTGAGAAGGAAAACTCTGCTCAAGGAGGGACGGAAGCCCGCGGTGAGTGCAGAGGGCAGGGAGGGCATGGGTTCCAGAGACAGGCCAACCAGGGTCCCAGCCCTGGCCACGCCACAGGGTGGGCAGGGTCTCAGTTTCCACATCTGTAAATTGGGATAAAATAGTCCCTACCTCCTGGAGGACTGGGCAGGAAGGCCACGTGTGTGGCCCTGCACAGAGCGAGCAGGCGGTGGACGTTGCCGTGTGATTATCTTGAGGGCAGGTGGAAGCCTGGAGGCCCCGGGAGTCAGGGAGGATGCTGTGCCTGAGAAGGTCAGCACAGCCTGGGAAGTATCACCAGTGCAGATCCCCTCCCTGCTCAGCACCATCATGAAACATGTGGTGGGAAGGACAGGGACCAGGGATCGAGAGGCCTGTCAGGCTCCAGCACTAGCCACCAGGTGCCGAACCCAGAGACCCCTGGCTCCATGACCCCTCAGCCCCTTGCAAAGGCCTCTTTGTTCATTCTTTGGGACACCCATGACTGGCTGCCCACAACCTGCCTGTGAGCTGAGTCTCCAGGCAGCGTCTGCCAGTGTCCACTCTGGCCTCCCTCTCCGTCTCTGGTTGCTGTTTGCCTTCATCCACTGCCCATGAGGCCACTTGGAGATGCCCCCTCCCACTGATGCCCAGTGTGAAGATGCCAGGCCCGTAGTCTGGGGGCCGGTCTAAAAGCTCCCCATCTTCGGGTTCCAGGCGGTTCTCAGGTGAGGAGAAGCATCTTCACCCCAGCCCTGGGCCACTCTCTGCCCCTGGACTCAGTGTCACGCAGCAGCCTGCAACGTGAGGCCCTGTACCTGGTCTGCTGTACAGACCTGCTTGCCACCCTTCTGTACCTACATCCAGGCCCCAGTCATCCTGAAGCCAGAGCGAGACAATATCCTAAAAGCACTGTTGTCCCAAATGCTGGTTGGCCCACTGGTAAAGCGATGAAGGCAGTCCAGGGGGTCCTGACCCATAGTTTTGAACAGAATAGACTGGAAAATGTTGGAGTTTCTTACACATAATAAAGACGAGTATGGTTTCATGAAGCTTCTTTTGGTCAACACACAACACCATGCTTGTGTGTCGTACACACCTGGCGGGGGTGTTGTCAAAAAGGTCTGAAAGCCACTGCTTTCATCATCTGGGACAACGCAGCACCCCGGCCCCTACCAGTGTGAAGAGGAGCCCCCCAGGCTGTGATGCAGGGCGGTCTGCTGAACCTCTGTCCTTCCGCGATGGGATATTTGCTTCGCTTTTGCAGAACTGGCTTTTCCAAACCAATGAGTGGAGCCCCAGACTGGGGGTTCCAGGCCTTATGCCTAGAGAAACAAAAGCTACACCAGCAGTTTGGCCCTGCCGGGCATCACCCCTTCTAGCCATAAATGCTTTCGAGGTGCTGCCATTCACCCTCAGCCAAGAGTGCCCATCACAGATGTTCCAGTTCTTCCATGCTGTGGTTTCCACTTGTCCATTTTTCCCCAGGACGTTCTTGGGTTCAGGTCACCCGAACTCACAGAAGTTATGCCTTGGCACTAAACACGGTGGGAAAAGGAAGGGCTCTGGGAGGAAAGGAGCCAGGGAGGGGAGGCAGGGCTGGGGCTGACGATCTGCTGAGGAGTCTTGCTGGATGCTCGGGGCCCTGGAGGCGTGGCACCGAGGGATGGAGGGCAGGGAAAAGAGGAGGCCTACGCTGGCCCCGCTCAGAAGAAGGGGCCGCCCTTCCGCCCGTGTGCCTGCGTCTCCAGGCAGCCTGGGGACTCCACCCCTGCCACTTGCTACATTGTCACTCTGCCTCCCCTTCCTCCCTAGCTGTCTTCATGGACCAGGTACTGGGTCATACTCTCAGGATCCACCCTCCTGTACTACGGAGCCAAGTCCTTGCGGGGCACAGACAGAAAACATGTACGTTCCATGAAAGAACTCCCTGTGCTGGGCCTTCATGTAGTGTGAACCTCGAGGGGTGTGGGGGGAAGGTGGGGAAAGGTGGTGGGGATGGGAGGGAAGCTTGCCTGGCCCAGGTGGGCCTTCCTAGGGGAGTGGAGAGCACGGGCCTCCCAGCTATGCTGTTGTTCCCCTGCAGTATAAATCCACACCTGGTAAGAAGGTCTCCGTCGTGGGCTGGATGGTGCAGCTGCCCGACGACCCTGAGCACCCGGACATATTCCAGCTGAATAACCCCGACAAAGGTAGGCAGCAGGCCAGAGCTGGTGCCTGTAGCCTCTCTCGGCCCTGTTCCTTCTGCAGCTAAATGTGCATTTTGAAATGCACAAAAGTAGGAACTTTTGAGGCTGCTGCTTTCCCTTCACGTTAGGTTCTGATGTTCACAGGGTCCCATTAGTCCCTAAAAGCTGCTTAGACCGTGGTGGGCGTGTCCAATGAGCAGTGCGCATGGCAAGCGGCTGCCAGAATCCTTTTCACCTGTGGCTGCTGGGGCCCATCTCCCCTGGAGCTGTGGCTTTGGGGTCTTGGAATAAATAGCATTGTGCTGGATGAGGCAGTGACTTTGAAGCTGGAGGAGTCTGTTTTATCTTATGCATTTGACACATTATTCTGAGAAGGATCCACGGGCTTCACCAGAGCCCAAGACACCATGGCGGGGGAAGTGGTTGAGAGAGATGGGGGCGGGAGGGGCACAGAAGCCTCCTGCTCCACGCGCCCCGACCTTGGCTGCTCCTGACCTTCCTCAGGGCAGTCACCCAGGTTCCCGCTTATCTTCACACCACGGGCAGACCCTCCCATGTGACCTTTCTCTCAACCAGTGGCCTTTCCACCACCAGGCAATGTTTACAAGTTCCAGACTGGCTCCCGGTTCCATGCAATCCTGTGGCACAAGCATTTGGATGATGCATGTAAAAGCAACAGGCCTCAGGTAAAGTCACCAAAGTCCTGCTTGTCACCTGAAATACCCTCTCCCACCCTCGGGCAAGGGTCCACAGAAAACACACCTTCCTCCTTCCCCCAGAGACTATCAGCGAGGCTCCCAGGGACTCTCTTTTGATCAGCTTTTCCCCATGAGACAGGGCACCCCCCATCTGGCTTACAACTAAGCCCAGCTTCAGACTAGAACTTTGAACCTGTCTCCCGTGTTTTTGCTACTAAAGGAAACACCACAGAAACATCCCATCAGAGACAGGTGGCAGGTGGGGTACTGCCCCATGGCTCAGGCTACAGCATCTATTGAGGTCATCCCCCTGAAAGTTGATTTTTGGGCATCCTCCAACCTGACCAAAGGGTCTCCCTGCTCCCCACAACCCTTAGGAATAAGGATAATAGCTAACTTGTTGAGAGCCAACCATGGCTGTTGGTGAGTGGGGCTCCCCATTCCTTGGCATATTTGAACCAATGGGACTGCTGGTTTGCCAGGCCCTGGCTTGAGGCTCGCTCCCACCCCCATGCCACCCCTCCCAGGACCAGGCTTGAGGTGAGATGCTTTACGTGTAGGAATTGGCTGAATCCTCCCAGCATCCCTGTGGGGTAGGTTCCCGAATTGTCCCCGTTTTATGCTGAGGTCACTGAGGCTCACAAAGTGGTAGACCCTGGTTTAGGGCCCCCTGGTGAGTGAGGTCTCACCCCCTCCTGCCTGACAGCAGAGTCTAGACCTGCCACCCCTGAGCTCTTCCACCACAGGCATCCCCAGGGCCCCTGACTTGCTCAGCCTCCTGCCATCGAGCTAGAGGCCTGGAGGCAGAGACTCCGCTGTCCAGGCTTGTGAGAGAGGTGGCCGCCCAACCCTCACACCAGCCCAGGCAGCGTGTGGGCCTCTGGGACCAGAACCAATGCTCCCGGCCCTGAACTTCCCTGACCTGTTCCCCAGGATGAGCTAGAAGAGGGTGGGGGTGGAGGAGCTGGGTCCCTCTCCTCTGTCTAGAGAGCCAGCATCGGAGCTGGGCTAGAGGGAGGCAGCTTTGAGAAGGAGGATGGTGGTGTGGAGGCCACACCAGACGTGTGGGGCCGGGAGGGCCAGGGCTTCCGTGGTGCTGGTCGAAGCTCAGTCACAGACTTCTCAGCCCCCAGGGTGGTTCTCATGAAGCAGAGGGAGGTCTCTAGTGGCATGTCCCGTGATTCTGTGTTCAGTGTGGGCTCATTCGGGATTTTCATCTGTAACATAGATGTGGACATGTATGACAAGCTGATCAAATTAGACATGATAAGAAGCTCGACGACAGAATTAGCAGAAAGTCCTCGACAAACTAAAACAGGAGGGCAAGACCGACAAAGGGATAAACTTGAGGCCCCACAGGGAAACTCAAGATAAACTGCGTTTGAGTCGGACACGACTGAGCGACTTCACTTTCACTTTTCACTTTCATGCATTGGAGAAGGAAATGGCAACCCACTCCAGTGTTCTTGCCTGGAGAACCTCAGGGACGGGGGAGCCTGGTGGGCTGCCATCTGTGGGGTCGCTCAGAGTCGGACACGACTGAAGCGCCTTAGCAGCAGCAGCACTCACTTGCTAGGAATTTGTCCCTGGGCACATGCTCACACATACACACACAGGCTTGTGGTCAGAGTGTTCACTGCAGCATTGTCCTTAATAGAAAGAGAAAAAGAAAAGCCACTGGAAACCTTGCTGACCCTCAGTATGTCCCTACTGTGCAGCCCCTGATGTGTGTGTGATTACCTAAAAGCTGCTGCAAGTCACGAGTGAGAAAGCTTAAGTGTAAAAATGCATGTCAGGATGATCTCATTTGTATTAAAACACACATGCATATTTATCCTATGCATGGTGGTGCACGTAACATTAGTGAAAGAGCATACAGGAGACTACACTTTTGAGGTTTCTAGAGCATGTTTTTCATATTAAGCAAATGTAACTGCCCATCCCCGTGATGAGGAGACCAGGGTCCTGGGTTGACAGTCACCTCAAGGTAATGAACAAAGTGCCACCGCAGATCACCTTAGGAGAGGAAGAGCCTCCTGCCCTCCTCTGCTCTGGTCACACGGTGCCTGCAGGGCCCCTCCTTGGCTCTGAGGGCACGGCGCCTGGAGCTCACCTGTACCCAGGTGGCGCCAAGGAGTGACAAGAACTGAAGCCCTGAAGTGGGCCACACAGACGGTGGGGCGGAGAGAGAGGCGGGCCCTTCCTCGGTGTCTGCCCCACGAAGACAGTCGTGGCTCTGAGGAGATGGGCAGTCAGGAGCGGGATGGTTGCCCTGAACAAGAGCCTGTGTCCTGATCTGGGGGGCTGGGGGGCAGCCTGAGGGAGGCAGCAGCCCCGCAGCAGGTAGCTGGGACCTGGGTCAAACCCACTTAGCAGGGGAGGTGTTTTGTGTTCAGGACAAATGGATTGCATACCATGTCTGGCAAGTGCTGTCTTCCCGCAGCAAGGTTTTGCAACATTGAAGTATTTTTGTCCAGTTTTTAGACCTAAGGGAGAAGGTCTTCTATTTTTTAATACTTTTTATCTCTAATTTACTTTCAACCAAATATTCCTGCTGTCTGCCATATGTAATAAAAATGGCAACAACTAAATATTCCACAGCAGGGGATTACTGAAACAAGCCACAATACCTGCCTGCGATGGCATACGAAGGGGCTGCAGAGAAGGGTGATACAGAAATGCATCTTCTCCCGTTGAAACTCTCAGTGCCTGAATGACTTTTTTGTGGAATTGCATTTCTTAAAATCGTCTGTGGTAATAGAGAATATGTGTGTGCATGTGTGTGCTAAGTCACTTCAGTCGTGTCCAACTCTTTGTAACCCTATGGACTGTAGCCGGCCAGGCTCCTCTGTCCATGGGATTCTCCAGGCAAGAATACTGGATTGGGTTACCATGCCCTCCTCCAGGGGATCTTTCCGACCCAGGGATCAAACCCTCATCCATGTCTCCTGCATTGCAGGTGGATTCTTTATCGCTGAGCCACTGGGGAAGCCCAATAGCGAGTACGCTTAAACTTACTGATAGCATGTATATAAGGTGTAAACCACAGCAATAAAGCAAATAACCATGTGCCCCCGACCCAGCCTAATGGCAAGACTTCCCCAGGCCTCAGAACACCTCCCTCCCAGGGGTGTCTTCCAAATTCTCTCTCTCTCCCACCCACTTGCACCCCATAACCGCATTCCTGATTTGTTTGTTTACTGTTGCTTTAAAGCATTAGCACTCGTATTTGATTTCTTTATGTGTTATCTGGGGCACACTTTTACTGTTTTTTAATGTTCACTATTCATTCATTCATTCATGTGTTTGTTTGGCTGTGTCAGGTCTTAGTGCAGCACGCGGGATCTTTCGTTGCCGCGCACAGACTCTGGTTGTGGTGCGAGGCTCAGTAGTTGCAGCACGCAGGCTTAGCTGCCCCGAAGCCTGTGAGATCTTAGTTCCCCGGCCAGGGATTGAACCCATGTCCCCTGCATTGCAAGGCAGATTCTTCACAGAGCTATTACTGCATAGCTTCTTCTGTGACTTGCTTTTCTCCTACAGTATGATCCTAGGGTTCCTCTGTGTCAGTGTGTAGCTGTGATTCGTTTGTTTGTAATTTCTTATCACTTCTCCTGTCTGTGATCCCAAGAAGGATTTCCTGCTTCTTGCTATTTTGAACAGTGCTGCCATGACCATTCTTATCCCTGTCTCCTGGTGCAAGGAGATGCATTTTTTCCAATTCATCATTTTGACCAAATTGACACCAAGATGGATTTGTTTCTGATGAAATTGCTTCTCATCAAATTTCCTGGAACCCCACGGCCATGCTGGGGAGGAGGCCTGGGGCTGGGGGCATGTCAGCAGCTTTGAAGGGAAGGAGAAGCACCGTGATCTTGGGGCTGAGGGTCCCCCAGTAAAGGGAGCTGGGATCTGGTCCTGGGGACACAGCATGGGAAGGTCTTGGGGTTCCTGACATCCCCAAACTTCCTCCTTCTGCTTGTGCTTCTACTTGCCAACTCCTACCATCTGCTAACCACCCCTCTTCTCTCCAGAGGCATGGGCTTACCCTACAGGCTCGGTCACCTCCTCCTGCAAATGCACTTGTGCTTTGACCCAAGGATAGTGGTTGAGAGCGTGGGTGGTGATGTCACAGCCCTGTCACTCACCCGCTGTGTCCTTCACCTCCCTAAGCCTCAGTTTCCTCACCTTTATAATGGGAATAATTCCAGTACTTGCCTCCTGGGGTTGTTGTGAGGACACAGGACGCAATACTGATGGGGTTCTCAGAGCCCTTCCTGGCACATGGTGGCCCCTTAACACATGGCGGCTGCTACTATTGCTGTGTCCTCTCCCCATCCCCACCCACTCATTCACAGACTGACTGGGAGAGGCCTGAACCCTTCCCTTAGGGACCCCTCCACCACCCCCCCAGCCCCAGCCCCTTCCGAGAGGTCGGAACTTTGACAAGAGACTGAGCTTTCTCTTCTAGGTACCTGCAAACCTTATGTCATTTGAATAAGTCTCTGCAGGACTTGGCGTGACTTCGGAGGCCTCTGGGAGCCCAGCCTGGGACTGGTGGCCAAGCGCACATCAGGGCACAGGCCACTGGCGGGGTGCTGGGAGACTCAGACCTGGACTTGAGGGGACATGGCCTCACAGTCCGGAGGGCTCTGCCGGTGTGGGGTCCACCTGCCGATCCCCAGCCATCCTCATGCCCCCCATTCTGCAGCACCACCTCGCAGGGCCTCGATCGGTCCGCAGACTGTACACCCTGCCTGCCCGCCTGCCCAGCCTGGGCCCGCGTCTGTCCACCAGCTGCTGCTGCGACAAGAGAGCACCCGGCCCACGTTGGGTCCCCAGGGCTTTCTCCTGCACAAAGAGTGGACGGCGACCCCCGTGTGAGGGCCAGAGGGACAAGACAGGCTGGGGACTGGCTCTTTTCACCCCAGCGCATGGGGTCGCTCACCCACAGGGCTGCCTCAGATTTTGTATACCCGAAGCGTCCTCTGCGTGTGCGTGCCGTGTCTGTGTGCGTGCAAGTGAGCGAGCGTGGACTATCCGAGAAACATGCATTTTGGCACAAGACTCGTGACATCACACACTTCATTCTCTCTGAGGCCCGGCTTTCACCTTAAGCGATAGACTCATCCACCGAGGAAGGTTAGAGTGAGAGCCCAGATTCCTCCTGTGTTAAGGGTCCCTCGCATTCTTTTACTGTAAACAAACAATGCCTTAAATTGTGTCTTGTTTTCTGTTCCTATGGGTGCTATTCATCCGGAAGGCCTGCTCCCTGGGCCCGCAGGCCCTCCCAGGCCTTGTTGCGGCCGGCTCTTCTGAGATAGGACCCGGCTTCGGAACCATGGACTGGGCCAGCCGCTGGCCTGCTTGCTTCCTCCCAGCCCCCTCCCGCAGGGTCTGAAGGCGCCCCCCTACCCCCACTTGCTCCTCCCCTCTCCCCCCACCCTGCCCTGTGCCAGCATGGGAGCCGCTTTCTGCCAGCTTCTCGAGGCCAGCTGTGCGCGGTGACCTGACCCGCTGCACGGAAGCTACTCTGCACCAACCTCTCCCCACAGGGCCAGGCTTTCGCTCCCCCCCTCCTCATCTCTCTGCCTCCACTGCCAGGGCGGGGCCTCTGGGATTCCTGATTACACTGGGGAGCCTGAGTGACACTGAGGCCTTAAGCTCCCCCATTCTTGCCCCCAGACACAGTCACCAGCAAATTCTCCATCATCCAAGTCCAAGGGCACAATAGTTGATGACCATGGTGACAAGAGAACAAAGCCCCGGGGAGCAGACAGTCAGAGCTCTGGTTTCAGCTGAGAGCTCTTCAGGTGAACAACGTCCTTCACCTATCACTCCTTGTCATGTTTTTAAGTGACTTACTTTGCACAAATACATTTTTATTTAAAGTCATGAACAAAGATTAGCTTTATTTATGGTAGCTTTATCACTGTAGCTTCTCCCCCCAGCCCTTTCCTGCCCTCTCCCCTCCCCTCTTCTCCTCTTTCCCTCTCTCTTTTTTCTAATCTGGGTGTCCTGATTCTGAGAAGGAAACTTGAATGATTTTTTGAAAGGGACTGGATTTTTGGGTCCTTGTCACTCTTGTGGTTTCAGAGCTCACACTGATCAGACAGCAAACTACTCTTAAAAGAGTTTCTGGGCAAGATGCTTCAAAACAACACCTTAACCACTAAATGGTAATAGGTCGATTTAAAAACTGCCAAAGAACCCACCCCTGTATTTTGATCAAAAGGTGGCCACTTTTCCGAAAATTCAGATGAGTTAGTGAGGAAAGTGATTGTCATCGGGGTCTTATTTTGTGATTGCACCTTACTGTGCTCAGTAACTAACTTCCTTTGGAACAAGGTCTAGAATACTTTGGTGGTGGGAGAAACACCCAGTGGGGAAGTTGAGGCCATCAAACCTTGTCCATCATCAGTATTTCGCACACCCTCCCACAGCTGGGGTCAGATGCATGCACCTAATTCATACCAACAACTGCTCAAACTAGCATCTGGAGTCTGAATGAACACTCCAGACACCCCAACACCTCTTCACCAGAACCATGCAGTGTTAATGCTTTAACCGATACTGTCTCTGATTCTACCTGCTAGTTTTTTTTTAAAGTCTAAAGTCTGAACTACTTTCCTTGAGTTTCTGTACTCCTCAAACTGTCCTGGTTTTTCCATCATGAGATATCATAGAAGCCAATCCAAAAACCTCTAAATTTCAGGCTCCACTAAATCAGATCATTCCCTGCCCTTTACAGATTTTCTTTATCTTTCACAAATGTTTTCTTCTGAGCTCAATTTTGAAATAGCACAATTGCAGTTCTTGTCAAAGTGTTTAGTCTTCTCACTAGTTGAAATTGATCCCATGTCCCCTCCTGGAAACATTCTTAGCTTGGACTCTCCATAGAACTGGTAAGAACCTTGAACTTACCAGAAGAGTCCTGTGGATGAAGCTCTAAGGCTCCTGGCTCTGACAGCAGGGGCTCAGGGCCACGCTTGCTGTCTTCCTAACATTGGTTTGTCCTTCACGCCACCAGTCTTAGCAAGCCAGGCCAGAGGGAGGGCTAGGCACAAACCCCAAAGGGGAAAGTCCCCAGGTGGGTTCTCACCCTGGAAGGAAGCATTCCTGGGTCTTGCTCTCTGACTCGCCATTGTGCACAAGTGTCTGTGAAAACACTGAAGGTGGTGTCTTTTGCATGTGTATGTTGCATCTTTTTTCTTTTTAAGCAAATAAATCATGGCACCCCTGAATGAAAGTTCTAGAGTGTTGTCTACGAACCATGGAGTAGATAGCTAGTATCATCATGATGCCATGCAAACGGCTCACTCACCTCTCCCCAGGAGTAATTTTTCCTCCTCTCCGTCAAACGCATTCTGTAACTCAAGGTCAACCAAGTGCATTCTGACAATCTGTGGAGGACAGATTTGGTGGAAAGCTGTATAAATTTTGATCTGAGTGTGCCCAGTGGGACAGTGTGGCCTGCCTCCCTTCCCTGGAGAAGCCAGTTCGTCACCCAGTCCCCTGTGGACCCTGAAGAGAAGACATTGAATGGGTTCTGCTTACGAAAGAACCCACTCTCTCTTGCCAACTGAATTTATAAAGTATTTTTTTCCCTTACCAATGTGGCCAGTATTTCTTTCATTGTCTTCCTCCCACCTTCCAAGCCCAAGAAGTATGTCTTTTAGGATGTCATTTGACAGGTGGAAGATGGTTCACGAAACCAGAAGCCCTTACAAGCAAGCTCTGCTTTCATTCCACAGGTGGAGGGTCTAGAGTTCTGGACCCACATTACTGATGCTGAGAATCAGGTGAACAGTGCTGAAAACACAGCCTGACTTACCTATTGTGACTTGGTAAATCACTTTAATCAGTCCCACATCATTCTGACATGTTGGGTAATTTCACGTTTTAAAGAGAAAAAAAAAAGAACAAAACTACAAGAGTCCTTTTGAAATAACAGACCCTCTGTGTAAAGCCACCCATTCGTCCATCAATTATCATCTCTAGTGAGTGCTTCCTGTGTGCCAGACTCTTCCCTAGGATTGAAGTGCCCGAGAACAAGATAAACCTAAGCCCTGCCCTCATGGAGCTGACCTCTCAACGAACAAATAGTCCTCACCACTCCATTTCCTCTCTCCCAGCAAGATCCTGGCTCCCCACCCCCCACAACCCCCACCCAGCACTGGGTAGAAACCCTGTGTGGATTCCTCCAGAAAGGCTTTGAAAGACTCAACAGACTGAATAGTCTTCAATTTGCGAGTCCAGTTACTGTCCGAGTGGCCGGTAGGCACAGGACAGCCAGGCACAGAGCTATGGCTGGACACAGTGAGGATTCCGAGGTGGAACGAGAGAGTCACATCAGAACACTTACAGTATTTACTTCAGAAGTTCTTTGGTTTTCATTTCAATGTTAAATACAAGTACAGCTTGAGTGAGAGCTGCTTTCCCTTGGGTGTCGAGAACTTGTCCCATGGACCACCTCACGGCTGGTGCTGCACAAATGTGTGTGCGCCACGGGCAGCCCCCAACCCCCTGCTCGCAGCAGCAGATGGAGCATCTGTGAGTTCTGTAACCACTCATCTCTTTATCCATTTCTGAATGACTGTGACCAGTCAGTAACAATAGTGATTAATTTAGTGTGGTAAAATCTTCAATAAATTTTGTGCCAAAATGCATGGTTTTTCACTTAGCATTCAAAATGTTGCATAGAAAGTAGTTTTCAATTTCTTACGTATTCCTCCAAGTAAGTTGAAAATCAATTTTTACATTTCAATTCGTTTCTTGTTCAATCTGTTGCACTCTCCCGAGCTGTCTTTTTTTTTCCAGCAGACCCCCCCCTGCATGCAATTGTGTAAGGACTTTCCCTAATTCTTGTGAATTGTCTCATCCGCAGTAACCACTGAACATCAGCCCTCTGTGGGATTCTTTAGATTTTTGGTGAAGTATTTTGTTACCTCAGTCTTGTACCAAGTCGCTGTATTTTTCAGCTTGTTACGCGGATAATAATTGTTTCACTAATTAAATACTTTAGTGTATAAACATTTTTGTTTACTTTGAAATTAAATGTGTTTTCCAATGAATATTGCTCAATTTTTTAAAGTCACATGCATTCCTTTAGCCAATAGTTGCTGTGCCAGACACAGACGTGAAGGAGGTGTGGGCACTCAGATAAGAGATTACTAGAACATGAATGACATACAGGAGCAGTGCCCTCAGGGAGGGGCAGAGTTAGTGCTGTGGGCACTCGGGGACAGGACACGGAGAATTGGGGGAAGCCTTAGAGAGAGGGCAGCGCCATTTGCAGATTCATTTCAGAGATGGCTGAACACGTGGTGGGCAGGAAAGGTGGGAAGATGCAAGAGGAGAAGGAACAGGACAAGGTTGGGGAGGCAGGCAACCCAGTATCGCTGAGTCAAGGATTTGGGGGTGTTATGGGCTCCAAGACTGAAAAGGTATGTTGGAGGAAGTTCATGATGCTGCATAAAACCCAGAAACCCACTCTCACTTTGCTTAAAAGGAAAGTGGGGTGGGAGAGACTGTCTTACAAGGATTGTCTCATAGGAAACCTGAGGGGAGGACCAAGTTGGAGTCTCAAGGGGCAGGAAAGAGAAATGAGAAGTCACCTACATTTTGTCCTCTCCCCTGCATTCTCCAGACTGACTTCTCTGCTGGAATATGCGGCAGTGAAGGAGTCCATACCTGGGAAAGCACCTTGAAGTTGTTGAGGGAGTGTGCACCAGGGGGTAACGTGATCCAAGCTGATCGTGGAGACCCCGGCCCCACCTGCCGCAGTTTCCCAGCTAGCGTCTTCCAAGTTCACGCTTCCCACACACACACTCCTCAGCGTCTGCTCCACCAGTTCTTGGCCAGCATGACCACACCTTCCTCACTATGACAAGCCCCCCTGACTGAGGGTCCCTAGCTCACCTCCTCCTCACTACTTATGTGGTACGATGACCGCCAGCTTTACCCGGATAGGGTCGCTGCCCTCAGATGCAGGTCATTGTTCGAGGGCTCTGAGAAGGATGTATCTGACAGTGCAGGACTAAGTCAAGACCTGAGCCCACAACTGGTAGCCTGCAAAACTCCAGCCCCTCGGCCTCACTGCGACAGGCAGGCATCACAAACGCCACCTGCAGACAAGCAGTACTCTTTTTTTGATGGATGGCGAGATCCGCGAGCTAACGCAGACGGTAAAGTGGAATCCCTATTTAGCTTCAATTTGGTACCCAGAAATGTAACCAGCCAGCCAGGACCTGGGTACCCGCGGAGGTGAGGGGGAGTAGGCGGGGGTGTGGGCGGGGCCTTAGGGCTGGGTTGAGGCGGGCCCAGAGCTTGATTTGGGAGACCTCAGTCCCGGGCTGGGGAGGTGGGGTTGGAGGTGGGGGGTGCTGGAAGAGAAAAGGCAAGGCCTTGCCTATGGGTGGGACACGGGGAAAGGCGGCCCTCGGGGGGACGGCGCTATATTAGAAAGAGCTGAGAGGTTCTTGGACGTGGAGGGAAGACTCTAAGGAGCCGATCCTTGGAGGTGAGGGCAGAGGCCGCGACCAAGAGCTCAGTAGTGGGAAGGTAGGTGTGTGGGGCCTGGGTCTGTGCTGAGGGCCACCGAGCGGGAGCAGCGAGGCCACGGACCGTACGGAGTTGGGGACGGGATGGCATCTTGGGCTGGTGGGCCTAGACGAGGTGCTGACAGCCTGCCTCGCGAACCCCGCGGGATTCTGCGCGGGAGGGGCGTGGCTGGAGCGCGGGGCGGAGCTGGGGTGGGCCTGGACCCTGCAGACAGACGCTGAGTGGGCGGGGGCTGCAGCTCGGGGCGGGGTTAGGCGGGGTCTGAAGCGGCTGAGGGGCAGAGAATGGGCGGGACTCAGTCTCGGGGCGGGGCCTACACACCCCACCCCACCCCCCCATCGAGGGCGAGAACTGGACTGAAGTTTGGGGCGGGGCCTAGGCCGGGCTGAGGCGCGCGGGGCGGGGCGTGGGCTGCGGCGCGCTAGCCGAGCGGCCCGCCGAGCCCCGCCGAGGCCCGAGCCCACCCGAGTGCGCCCGAGCCCGCGGCCCCCGCCCGGGGCGATGGAGCCGGAGCCCGGCGGGGCGGCCGCTGCGCTCCTGCGGCAGAAGAGGGCGGCGCTGCGGCGCAGGGGGTGCAGCTTCGAGAGCCCCAGGTACAGCGGTCCGGGAGGGGTGCGGCCGGGAGGGGCGGAAGTGGGGAGCCAGCCACGTGGGGGGTGGCGGTCTGAGGGGACCGAGGGCCGCGAGGCCGCGGCTCGAGGAGGGGTCTCGGCGGGGGCTGGGTGAGTCTGAGGGGAATCCGGCAAGGAGCCTGAGCCCAGCGGCTGGGAATCGAGGGGGGCTGGGTCTCCCGAGCGGCAGGTGCGGGAGGGAGTCGCCTCAGAGGAGCACCTGACGAGAATCCCATCCCGACGAGACGCCCCCAAAAGCGTCGGTCCCTTGGCAGGCCCCGAGCAAAGCCGTTGGCTGTAGGCAGATTTCGGGCTGAGGAGAATTGCCCTGTCCGCCTCTTGTAAATGCTCAAGGACAAGGTCGGGAAATAGCCCCCCTAACGTCTAAGGGAGGAAGGTCTCCCTCCACCGGGAGAGTTCCTCTGCGCCGCCCCAGGACCCGGGCCAGCTCCAGCCTCCCCGCCTGGCCCCTCAGGTAAACACACCTGCTGCCTCAGGGCCCCGCCCATCCTGGCGGTTGGCCCCCGACGTGCCCGACCCCTCTGACCCGCCGACGCTTTCCTCTGCCAGGGCTGCCTTGCCCCTCTCGCCCGCGCCCCTGGGGAACTCGCCTGAGGTGTTCGGGACCTTCTCCCAGGAACCTTGCCCCGCTGACACGCGCTCCCCCGCCGGCCTCGGTGGCGCTCCGTCTGCCCGGCTAGATTCCTTCCCTCGGAGGGCATCTTCTTAACTTGGAGTGCCTTCTCTCCCGCTCTGACGTCGCTGAAGTGGGCCCTCCCGTTTTTTCAGTTTCTGGCCTCTTCTAGAATACTCTAGCAGCCCCCCAACTACACTTTTCTGTCTTTATTCTTCCACCTCTTTTTATTTTAAACAAAAAAATTTTCCCCCGTGGCTGCACCTGGCATTAGTTGCGACAAGCAGAATCTTCTATCTTTAGTTGTAGCGTGTTGGAATCTAGTCCCCCGACCAGGGATCGAACCCCCAGCGCTCTTGGATTGGCACCACCAGCGAAGTCCCTCTTCCACCTCTTAAATCCACATCCTCACTGTCCGCTGGAAGAGCCTTACCACACTGTCCACTGCCCTTCCCATGCTTTACCCCTGCTCCCCACTCCTGAGAGTTCTCCATCCCCCAGGGCCTCCATCGGGGCTGGGGCAGAGAAAAGGGAGAAAGAATGGAAGTGGGACTCTGGCCCTCCTGTGGAAGAAAAGCTAGGATAAAGAAACAAACAGGACCCTGAATATGAGATGCCAGGCTCTTGGGCACCTCACCTCACCCTTGGTGCTCCCACAATACTGGATAAGAGTGTCAATCTCCTGAGAACAGGGACTGTAGCTGTTCACTGCTCTGTCGTCAGAGCCTGGCTCAAGCCTAGCCCATCACAGACGTTTACTATCTGTTGAATAAATAAATGCCTGACCAGCTGGTGATTCTTCCCCTATGCTGTGCTGTCTCTCATCTGTGCCTTGACTCATACCATGCTCTTAGAATAAATAGTCTTTTCTTTAGTCTTTGGGTAATGCCTTTCCCTCCTCCTCTGGGAAGTCTTCCCTGAACCCCAGGCTGAGTTCTGTGCTGTCTCAGCAGTCTACACATTGATCTGCTATTCCACACATCACTGTGGATAATTACTGGGATATTACCTTTCCCCGAGCATGGGCAGGTATGGTTTTTGCCCTTCTGATGCTTACACTCTTGCTGGAGCACGAAGGATGGGAAGTGTACCAAGAAATGAGGCTGAAGAGATGAGTCAAAAGCTGGATCCAGGCCTGTGGTAGAATGTTTAGAGCAGCTCTGTCCAATAGAACTTTCTGTGATGATGGAGGCATTCTATAATCTGTGCTGATTCTGTGGCCACTGGCCACCTGTGGCTATTGAGCACTTGAAATATGGCTAATCCAACTAAGGAAATGAATTTGAAATTTTATTTCACTTTAAACCTCCTTTGCCCATGGGATATCCCAGGCAAGAATACTGGAGTGGGTTGCCATTTCCTTCTCCAGGGGATCTTCCCGACCCAGGGATTGAACCTGGGTCTCCCGCATTGCAGGCAGATTCTTTACCATCTGAACCACCAGGGAGTCCATTTAAATAGCCACCTATGACTAATGTTTCCAATATTGGACAGCACTGGTTTAGAAAGTTTCTCTCTTCCTTTGGAATCTCACTTTTACTCCTTTGTCTTCATGACCTTATACCTGAAATGACCACAGCCTCCAGAGGTTTTTCCCTTTATTTAACACTCCATGATATTATCATATAAACCTTAGAAATAACAATTACCATTTTTCTGATTATAAAAATAATTTATTGGAGGACAATGTATTTAAGCCACGCTTTATTATTGTACCTGCAGTTTATTATCAGTTTTTCACTTGTACTAAAGACGCATGGAATGCACATGCATTTGTCTGTGTGTGAGTCTGTAAGAGGTTATCATCTTCAGAGAAATTCATAGCAGTGATGGAGATTATTGGACCCAAGAAAATGAACATTTTAAAGGCTTTGAAGCATAAGGCCAAAATGCTGGGAAGTTGTGGCAGTTTACAGTTCTCCCAAGAGCATATAAACATTCCTGTTTTTTTCATCTTCAAATGCTAGGCATTATTTATAAGGCATTACTATTTATAAATATTTGCCAAAGTGGTACCGTATTTTAACTTGAATTCCCACATTTAGTAGTGAGATGAAACTTTTTTCTCACATTAACTCATAATCTGTATTTCTTTTTCAAATGAAATACATATCATGCACATTGTCCATTTTTCCTTGGGAATATTTATCCTTTCCTTATTGAAGTACTTTATTAAGGGAATTAATTTTTTGGTCAAATATGTAGCAAGTATTTTTAAAGTTCATTATTTGCCTTCTAACTTTCTTTACAATGCTTTTAGACAATTATTTTTTTAAGTTTAGTCAAATCTATTAATTTATTCATCTTGTTTATTCTTAGTTACCAAAGGCTTCCCTGCCTTAAAACAGTTAAAGGTTCATCTACAATTTCTCCAGTTGCTCTTGTTCCTTTAAGAAAAAATTACCTCTTTAATGAGAAAAACAAATATAGTATATTAACACATATATATGGAATCTAGAAAAATGGTATTGATAAAACCTATTTGCAGGGAAGGAATGGGGAAATGGCAACTCACTCCAGTATTCTTGCCTGGAGATTCCCCATGGACAGAGGAGCCTGGCAGGCTACAGTCCATGGGGTCCCAAGAGTTGGACATGACTTAGTGATTAAACCACCACCAATGGGGATGCAGATGTAGAGAATGGACTTTTGAACACAGTGGGGGAGGGTGAGAGGAGGACAAGTGGAGAAAGTAGCATCAACATAAATACACTCTCAGGTGTAAGATGGCTAGCTGGTGAGAAGTTGCTGTGTAGCACAGGGAGCCCAGCCTGGTGCTCTGCAATGACCTGGAGGCATGGGATGGGGCAGGGAGGCTAGGGAGGGAGGGGTATGCTGTATAATTATGGCTGATTGGCGTTGTTGTATGGCAGAAACCAACACAACACTAAAAATTTTAAAAACAAACAAAAAATTACGTCTTTCATGCAGTAATCCAAATCATCTCACTTTTAAGTGAGACTATGAAGAGCAGTCTTGTACTGGACTGACATCATGGACTTTTAGGGCCAACAGAAGAATCACCTGTGAAACATCTTAACCAAACAGGTGTGTGGGTCCCTCCCCCTGGCCTGTTGTTCCCAAAAGTCCAGGATGGTGATGGGGCGTGGGATGCAGATGACTGTGATGGAAAGCTAGGGGAGAGAGCCTCCATCTCACTTCTGGGTGTGTTGCAGGTTTAGCCTTCCCTACTCCAAAGTCCTCTACTGCTTCTCATTTCGTGCTGTGTCAAGTTTAAATGACGATGCCTCATGTTTAGGGCCTTTCAGAATCTGGTTTAACCGTATTTATTCATTCATCTTGGTGATATCATGGCAAAGAAAGCATTACTTTCAAGATGTCAGCTATCTTTGCTGACTCTCCCATATCAGCGCCAATAACTGCGGGCAGACACAGCTCATAATGGATATAAAGGAGCAAGGAGGGGCCCAGGCGTGAGGGCTCCGAGCAGGTGGCAGTGAGAAGGACTAGCTGGGAAACCTGGTGCTGCGAAGCCGCTTGCCCTGGATGTGTTTGTCCTCATTGGTAGGAAGGCTTATCAGGCAGTGTTCGAGAACAAGGACTTGGGAGCCACACAGACCCAAGTTTAGGTTTCTAACATCTCACCTGTATTGTGTGTGACCTTGGGCAAGTTGCTTAACCCCTCTGAGCCTCGGTTAACTCATTTGTAAAATGACAGTTAACACCGCTCTCACAATATTGATGTGAGCTTTAAGTGAACTGATTTATGCAAAGTGCTAAAAACAGTGTCTGGCACAAAGCGTGACTAAATCATAACTGTTATGGACAAAAATGATTAATGTCTACGTGAAAGTTCTCAACCTTTTCCTTCCCGTGCCTCATTAAAATTCTAGCTTTGCCTGTTCAGTTTTTCCTCCTCCCCTGCCCTGAGAGCAGGGTCCTGCCCAGCATCTTTGCAGTTTCTGAAGCAGTAAATTTAGGAAGAGAGGGACTGAGGCAAAGGACAGTGGGTCCACAGGGCACTGGTTAGGACTGCCCGAATAAAAACCTTTAGGAAGTGTTGACCAGTCAGAGGTACAGAAACACCTACTTTGTCTGAGGGCAGCTAATAGGTTTCCCTATCGTTTTTGTTGCTCTAAGTTATATTTTAAGAAATACATCTGTTATCTTTTGTGACTTAGTGATGAACCTGAGTTATTTTAAAGTACTCTTCTACTGCTGAGCTGTGTCATTTTGGTGGCAACACTGAATGGAGCCAAACCACACATGAACCGAAGCGTTAACAGGGTCGTGCAGTAGGACTGGATTTGCAGCATCAGTCCTCAAGATTAGAGAATCTCAACACTGAACGGAACTTCAGACATCTCTTAGGTCACCCTCTCAAACAGTGGTTCTCAAAAGTGTGGTCCCTGGACCAGCAGCATCAGCATTATCTGGGAATTTGTTAGAAATGCAAGTCCCCAAGCCCAGCCCCAAATTTACTCAATCAGAATCTCTGGGGATGGAGGCTTAGAAAACTGAGAATCAGTGCTCTCAGGTCTAATAATGTTCTCAAACCTGACATATATGAGATCACCAGGAAGGATTCCTTTCTTTTTTAAAAGAAAAATCATTTATTTATTGGCTTTGCTGGCTCTTTGTTGCTGTGCACTGACTTTCTCTAGTTGTGGCGTGTGGGGGCTACTCTCTAGTTGAGGTGCACAAGCGTGTCATTCCGGGCCTTCTCTTGTGGAGCACACGCTCTAGATCATGGGCTCAGTAGCTGTGATGCACGGGCTTAGCTGCTCTGTAGCATGTGGAATCTTCAGCTTGAACCAGTGTCACCTGCATTGCAAGGTGGATACTTAACCCCTGGACGATCAGGGAAGCCCAGGTTCAGTTCAGTTCAGTCACTCAGTCATGCCCGACTCTTTGCGGCCCAATGGACTGCAGCACACCAGGACTCCCTGTCCATCACCAACTCCCGGAGTTTACCCAAACTCATGTCCATCGAGTCAGTGATGCCATCCAACCATCTCATCCTCTGTCGTCCCCTTCTCCTCCCACCTTCAATCTTTCCCACCATCAGGGTCTTTTCCAATGAGTCAGTTCTTTGCATCAGGTGGCCAAAGTATTGAAGTTTCAGTTTCAACATCAATCCTTCAATGAACACTCAGGACTGATGTCCTTTAGGATGGACTGGTTGGATCTCCTTACAGTCCAAGGGACTCTCAAGAGTCTTTTTCAACACCACAGTTCAAAAGCATCAATTCTTCTGCACTCAGCTTTCTTTATAGTCCAACTCTCACATCCATACTTGACTACTGGAAAAACCATAGCCTTGACTAGACGGACCTTTGTTGGCGAAGTAATGTCTCTGTTTTTTAATATGCTATCTAGTTTGGTCTTTCCTTCCAAGGAGTAAGCATCTTTTAATGTCATGGCTGCAGTCACCATCTGCAGTGATTTTGGAGTCCAAAAAATGAAGTCTGTCACTGTTTCCCCATCTATTTGCTATGAAGTGATGGGTCCGGATGCCATGATCTTAGTTTTCTGAATGTTGAGCTTTAAGCCAACTTTTTCACTCTCCTTTCTCACTTTTATCAAGAAGTTCTTTAGTTCTTCTTTACTTTCTGCCATAAGGGTGGTGTCATCTGCATATCTGAGGTTATTGATAATTCTCCTAGCAATCTTGATTCCAGCTTGTGCTTCATCCAGCCCAGCGTTTCTCATGATGTACTCTGCATATAAGTTAAATAAGCAGGGTGACAATATACAGCCTTGACGTACTCCTTTTCCTATTGGGAACCAGTCTGTTGTTCCATGTCCAGTTCTAACTGTTGCTTCCTGACCTGCATACAGATTTCTCAAGAGGCAGATCAGGTGGTCTGGTATTCCCATCTCTTTAAGAATTTTCCACAGTATTGTGATCCACACAGTCAAAGGCTTTGGCATAGTCAGTGAAGCAGAAATACATGTTTTTCTGGAACTCTCTTGCTTTTTTGATGATCCAGCGGATGCTGGCAATTTGATCTCTGGTTCCTCTGCCTTTTCTAAAACCAGCTTGAACATCAGGAAGTTCACGGTTCACGTATTGCTGAAGCCTGGCTTGGAGAATTTTGAGCATTACTTTACTAGCATGTGAGATGAATGCAATTGTGCGGTAGTTTGAGCATTCTTTGGCATTGCCTTTCTTTGGGATTGGAATGAAAACGACCTTTTCCAGTCCTGTGGCCACTGCTGGGTTTTCCAAATTTGCTGGCATATTGAGTGCAGCACTTTCACAGCATCATCTTTCAGGATTTGAAATAGCTCAACTGGAATTCTATCACCTCCACTAGCTTTGTTCCTAGTGATGCTTTCTAAGGCCCACCTGACTTCACATTCCAGGATGTCTGGCTCTAGGTGAGTGATCACACCATCGTGATTATCTGGGTCGTGAAGATCTTTTTTGTACAGTTCTTCTATGTATTCTTGCCATCTCTTCTTAATATCTTCTGCTTCTGTTAGGTCCATACCATTTCTGTCCTTTATTTTGCTCATCTTTAGATGAAATATTCCCTTGATATTTCTAATTTTCTTGAAGAGATCTCTAGTCTTTCCCATTCTGTTGTTTTCCTCTATTTCTTTGCATTGATCACTAAGGAAGGCTTTCTTATCTCTCCTTGCTATTCTTTGGAACTCTGCATTCAAATGGGTATATCTTTCCTTTTCTCCTTTGCTTTTTGCTTCTCTTCTTTTCACAGCTATTTGTAAGGCTTCCTCAGGCAGCCATTTTGCCTTTTTGCATTTCTTTTCCTTGGGGATGGTATGTCACGAACTTCTGTTCATAGTTCATCAGGCACTCTACCAGACCTAGTCTCTTAAATCTATTTCTCACTTCCACTGTATAATCGTAAAGGATTTGATTTAGGTCATACCTGAATGGTCTAGTGGTTTTCCCTACTTTCTTCAATTTACGTCTGAATTTGGCAATAAGGAGTTCATGATCTGAGCCACAGTCAGCTCCTGGTCTTGTTTTTGCTGACTGTATAGAGAGGGCTTCTTAAAACAGTTTCCTGTCCCTCCCCCATCCCCCCTTGAGATTCTGATTCTCTGGGTGAGGATGGATCTGTGGATGCATTTGTAACAAGCTCACAAGTAACGCCCGAATTGCTGGTCCAAGGACATGTTTAAAAACCAGTCCTCTAGGATAATACAGGAATCTTTTCTACAGAAACCCTGGAGCTGGTCATCCAACTTCTGCTTATTACATCTAAGTCAGGGAGCCCACAACTACATTTGTTATCGGGCAGCTTTATTATCTTTCCTTAATAGTGAAGTCAAAGCTTGCCTCCCTATTCTTACCACCCATCATTTATATTAATAATTCTGCTTTCATTGCCATTTGCAGAAGCAATGCCTGTGGCTCTGATACCAGGTGAAAACTGGTGGCTGGATTGTGGTCAAGTAATTCATACTCCTGGCCTCTCGGTTATAATCACCATGGAACAGTTGTCCTTCAGCTACAGGAAGGACTAGTAATACATCACACTTTTTCTGTTTAGTACCTTAGCACTTTTTCAAATTTTTTTGAGATTATCAAAGGCTGTGAATGGCAAGCAGAGGAGAATCATCAGCTCATGAAACTGCAAAATGCTGGGGAAGACCAAGCTTTAAAAAGTGAAAGTGTTAGTTGCTCAATAGGATCCGACTCTTTGTGACCCCATGGACTGTAGCCTGCAAGACTCCTCTGTCCATGGGATTTTACATACAAGAATAATGGAATGGGTTGTCATTACCTTCTCCAGAGGATCTTCCCAACCCAGGGATCGAACCCATGTCTCTTGCATCTCCTGCATTGGCAGGCATATTTACCACTGGCACCACTTGGGAAGCCCAGACCAAGCTTTAGGAAAGAGTAGAACCAGGTGCTCAAATAATGTCCTCAGGAGTCTTTTTTCATTTTCTGGATTGACTTGATTCTCAAAGTCTTTCCACCTGGAGACAAAGAAAATGAACGATTCCAGGCTTACTTTCTATTAGTGAACAATCCCAGCAGAAAGATATTATAAGACCTCCTTCTCAAAGGTTCTAGAACACGCCCCAGGCTTGACATTCTTTGGATCTCTTGGGTTCTATGCTCATCTGTGAATCGATCATTTTGACCAGAGGGGATAAAACATGCTAATTGGCTGGGCCTGGGTCATGTGCCCAAGCCAGAATTGGGCGGGGGGAGAGGGGGGGTTAGATCACTTCACAAAGACCATGAAGAAGTGATTGCCCAAAGGAAAAATCACAGTGCTATCATCAGAAGAAGGGGAATGGATACTGGATGGGCGTCTCTATCCAAAAAAAAAAAAAAAAAAAGCAATTAAATTTGGAAAGCTTTCCAAATTACAGATTCCCAGATGTCACCCTAGAGTCACCGAATGGGGATTTCTGCATTTCTTAAATACTCATTGTAAAAGACTACCTTAGTTGAGTGGTTAAATTATGCTTACTAAGTTTAGCCACAGTGAGAAAAGAGCCCTACATAGACAGAAGATTCTGAATTACAAATAGAAAACATATTTTTCACTTTCCCAAATACTGCTTCCTACAGAGTGACTTCCTTATTAGTAATGCATAGAGCCCACGCCTTGTGAGAACAAATTTGATTCCAAGACAAATGCTTTCTTATTCCTGAAGATGGCTTTCTAGGCCAAGACAGAATCAAAAAAGAACAATTATCCATTATGCATTTGCTTGCCTCCTTTTCTTCTTCCTTATGTTTCCCCTGACTCTTAGATTTTTTTTTTTTTCAGGAGAACTTTTTTTTCCAGGTAGTATAAACAAGCATTTTAATGTGAGTTGTTTTCACAGCCTTTGTTCCTCTATATTATGTCATTATTCTTTTTGTTTATGTCAGCCCCTTAAGTATTTAATCACAAATAAATCTGCCACTGTCAGTTTTCTTTTGGAAAAACAGCAGTCTTCCTGGGAAAGGCTATTAAGAGCTGTCTTGTATCGGGTTGACATAATGAGCTCTTAGGGCCAACAGACGAAAATTAATTTTCATATTATGTCTGTTCCCCTAAGAGAAGGGAAAAAACAACTTTTATTATTCACTAAAGAGTTTAAGTTAATATAAACCAGCTTCCTTTCTTGGAGGAAAACAATAGTCAAATTAGTTTTGCTTTGGAGGGTTAATATGAGAAATTATATTTGGTTGTCTGGTTTCCAGAGCTGAAGATCTGAACAGAGATGAAGTCTGACAAACAGTGCTATAGGAAAATTAGGAGATTTGGCCTGTACAGTGAGGCTCACTGCTGGTTTTCCTGGGGAAAAAAATTCTGAAGCAGTACGCAAGTTAGAGATGTTGTAAAGTATAAACCACACATCTGGTTGTCTCCAGAGCCAGGATCTTAGAGGACAGGAAGCAAATATAAGTTAGCAATGAGGTGTGACTGCCCAAGGAGGTGTATGCAGAAGGCTGTTTGCTGTAGGATTGCTTGTAAAAGTGGGGGGAAAAAGTCCATCAGGAATGTGTCAGTACAATACTAATCATCTGTTAAAAAGATTGATTCCTATCTGCATTCTGACTTGGAAAGATAACTACGATGTTCGTAGTTATTTAGTGAAAAGGAATAAGTAGCTTCTAGTAATAGCAAGTATGTAAAATTACATATGGAATTTCAGATTTTCTAGTAGCCAGATTTTACTTATGTGTTTATTTATGGCCGCACTGGGTTTTTTGTTGCTGTGCAAGGACTTTCTCTGGTTATGGCAAGCAAGGGCTCCTCTTGAGGTGCGTGGTCTTCTCATTGTGGTGTCTTCTCTTGTTACGGAGCATGGGCTCTAGGTGCATGGGCTTCAGTAGTTGTGGCTCAAGGGCTTCATTGCTCCTCGGTATGCGGAATCTTCAGAGAAAGCGATGGCACCCCACTCCAGCACTCTTGCCTGGAAAATCCCATGGATGGGGGAGCCTGGTAGGCTGCAGTCCATGGGGTTGCTAAAAGTCAGACACAACTGAGTGACTTCACTTTCACTTTTCACTTTCATGCATTGGAGAAGGAAATGGCAACCCACTCCAGTGTTCTTGCCTGGAGAATCCCAGGGATGGGGGAGCCTGGTGGGCTGCCGTCTATGGGGTTACACAGAGTCGGACATGACTGAAGTGATTTAGCAGCAGCAGCATGCAGAATCTTCCTGGACCAGGGATTAAATTTGTGTCCCCTACCTTGGCAGGCAGACTCTTATCCACTGTACCACCAGGGAAATCCAGTAGTAGCCATATTTTAAAAGGTAAAAAAATAATAATAATAAAATTTAATTTCAGTAACTTATTTGATTTAACTCAGTATACCCCAGATATTACCATTTTAACATATACTCATTATTAAAAATAATTAAGGTAATTTCCTTTTCTTTTCAGTACTGTGTTTGAAATCTGGTGTGTATTTTATGCTTCAGCATTTTAGTTCAGAGCGGCCACATTTTAAGTGCTCCAGAGCCGTGCGTGGTTTGTGCGTGCCTTATTGGACAGTGCAGATGTGGACCCTCAGGTAGGAAAGCTGTGAAAGAATGCATCAAGGTTTTTGTTTTGTTCTGTGAATCGCAGAGAAATAGGGAAAGGTAAAGACATTGTGAGAAAAATGTGTGGAATACCAGGAGATTTTAGGAAAAGGGAATCGATAAACAAACTTTATTAGTGAGAAGGATGACTCTTGATTTGATGGACTTAGCTTAACTGTTCACATAAGCCCCAAATAAAAGTTAGATTTTGAGACTTATATGTGAAACCACTGTGTAGCATGGCTACACGATCTAATTTAATTTGGGGGAAGGAGGAAATTAGTGTAAATAAATAGTTTTAAAAAACAGAAAGAGGTTATGATTTTTCTGTGTCAAAAGTTGCTGCTGGGTCATCCACTGAAGAGCCAGGAATTGACCATTGGCTTAGCATCATGTGGGTCACAGGTGGCCTTTGACAAGAACTGCTTCCTTAGAACAGTGAGGGTGAAAGTTGCACTGGACTGGCTTCAAGAGACAATGAAAGGACAGAACTGGAAACAATGAGCCCAGTCAACTCTTTGCAGGGCCGGAGGGGGTGTGAATTGAAACTGTTTGTTTTTTTTGTTTTGGTGTGTTCTGCTTTTGTTTAATATTTATGTCTGGTGGGAATGATCCAGTAAAGAAAAAAAGATTTTTGGGCGGGGGTGGGGGGGAGGTGTTTTACTTGAAAAAGAGAAAATTCACAGAGGATATAATAGCTGCCCTCTCACATTTGAAAGGATATAATATGTATGGATGTAAGAGTTGGACTGTAAAGAAAGCTGAGCGCTGAAGAATTGATGCTTTTGAACTGTGGTGTTGGAGAAGACTCTTGAGAGTCCCTTGGACTGCAAGGAAGTCCAACTAGTCCATCCTAAAGGAGATCAGTCCTGAGTGTTCATTGGAACGACTGATGCTGAAGCTGAAACTCCAATACTTTGACCACCTCATGCAAAGAGCTGACTCATTTGAAAAGACCATGATGCTGGGAAAGATTGAGGGCAGGAGGAGAAGGGGACGACAGAGGATAAGATGGTTGGATGGCATCACCCATTCGATGGACATGAGTTGGGTAAACTCTAGGAGTTGGTGATGGACAGGGAGGCCTGGCATGCTATGGTTCATGAGGTCACGGAGAGTTGGACACGATTGAGCAACTGAACTGACTGAACTGAATATGAACAAGGAATTAGGCCCTCTCTCTGCATGACCCGGGGCTAGACCTAAAACCACAGTGGGTACAAGGGATAATAAAACAGACTGGATTCAATACACAAATCCACTGGCCAGTGCAGCCTAAACTAACATGATGACCTCAAGATGTAGTAAAGTTTTTATTGTGGAGACATTAAACCATCTATCCGTTAGCCTGTGTGTGTGCTCAGTTGCTTCAGTCATTTCCAACTCTTTGTGACCCTATGGACTGACTGTAGCCCACCAGGCTCCTCTGTCCATGGGATTCTCCAGGCAAGAGTAATGGAATGGGTTGCCATTACCTTCTCCAGGGGATCTTCCTGACCCGGGGATGAAGCTTTCCTCTTATGTCTCCTGCATTGGCAGGCGGATTCTTTACCACTAGTGCTACCTGGGGAGCCTGGGAAGCAAGCCCATAGGATAGACTGGTATTTCTCAACTCTTCTGTGATTTCGGTACACTTCCGGATACAACAGTTTTTGGTGACACACCTGGAAAAGGCTGAAGACAACATGAAGCAAGTTGCGGGGAGTGATCACAGAGTCATTGCTCCAGAGTAGCAGTGACTTTAGAAGTGTCCACAGTTAGTGCGTGTTCTTTTGGTTGCCCTTTAGCACCTCTTTGCTGATTGGAGCAGAAAGACCTAGTGCTGTGAGCAAGCTCTCTTTTAAATTCTCAAGGCCAAATGCCTATGTTTTCCCTTCAAAGTACATAGTCTCTTTTTCTTGTCCACTGGAGATTGTACCACTGCTCCCACCTGAAGACTGTGCATACTCTGCACTCTGCACAGGGTCACATGAACTGTTAAGCTCAAAACCCAGTGAGACACACATCACTATATAAGGCCTATCGGTCAGTAATCTGTTGCAGACAACAGAACCCACTCCACCTGGTAGAAGCAGAATGAGATTTAATAGCAATACAGGAAATTAAGTGCTTACAGACTTGTTGGCAGGGCCGGAGAGCAGACTCTAGCCTGAGCTCCCAGGCACAACTCCTGTCCCCAAAACCATTGTGCTCTGCAATGACCAGGGAGGCTGCCACTGCATAACAAGAAGGTGATCCATCAAGAAGCAGCTGCCACCAAAGCCAGCAGCAGAACCAACTCGGCTTTGATCCCCAAAGCCACCCCTGCTCCCTCAGAAACCCAGAGAGTCAAGATGCTGCTGACTCTAGGACCACAACAGCTCTGTCATGATCTCCCAAAGCAAGCTGGTGCCCTGTGTCCTCTCTTTTCATCTGCCCAGCTCCGATCAATCTCTCACGAGTGCCTCTGATTTAGAGTGTGGACTCTAAATCACATCCAGAACCCTAAACTGCCAAGCAGGTTAGGAAATTTTGTCTCAGCCCTCCAACTTTTGCGAGTTGTTCTGAAGTATCTGCCACCGACAGCATCTTTCTTCAATCACAGCAAACATAAATAAGACACACTGATCCAAAGTTGGTAGTACACACTGGTGTGCTGCTGCGTAGCTGGCATGCCAGTCTTGGAGCCGTTTTAGTGGGCGAGAAGGTAAAACTGGGAAATCAAGCCTCAAATGACTTTACAACCGTTAAATGTCAGTGATTCCATAGTTTTAATACAAATGAAAGCTAGGACATAAATTCCTGTCTCACATTTTATGACCAGAGAGAAAAGTGCCTTTAGAAGCGCTGCCAGCCATTAAGGCTTTCCTAGCATCAGTGCCATACATCAGGCCTGGTTGATGCCTGGCAGATGGATTCCTTTTGCTCCCTGCACTTGTCACAGTCCTCATGGACCAGCTGCCTGTCAGAGATGGATAAAGAAATAGAGCAGGTCCCACAGCGCTCTGACCGGGGCCACCGGTGACCTCATTCAAAAAGAGCCAAAACAGCCCCATGAAGTCTCTCTATTTCGAATGAACTCGTTCCACATATTTTTACATTTTCTCATAGCCACATATTCATTCAACATGTATTTTTCGAGCCCTTCTCTGTGCTAGGCACTCGGGGTACACCATGAACAAGGCAGATGGGGCCCTGTTCTCATGGAGCTAACATTTAGTGGGGGGAGGGGTGGGAGGCAGACAGGGTACCAGTAGCTGGGATGACTCCCAGGGCACTGAGTGCTGCAGAGGAAGAAAGTGGCAAGATGGGGAGTGACTGTGTGAGAGGAGACAGTTTCCTTCGGGATAGAAGTCTCCTCGGGGCCCCCAGCTCTGTGGGAATTACTGCTCCTTTGGCTGCGGAGCCAGCTCAGACCCCAAAAGTTGATCATGGTTTTCCGATAAGCAAGAATGAAGACGTGCTTGGTTAAGGTTGTCTTCAGCCAACAATCTGAACGGGAAATAAGATACAAGATCAAGAACGTAAGGGAAGGACTTCCCTGGCAGTCCAGTGGGTAAGACTTCGCCTTCCAGTGTGGGTGAGGCAGTTTCAATCTCTGGTCCGATCCCTGGTCAGGAAGCTAAGATCCTGTATGCTTCCTAGCCAAAACCCCAAAACATGAAACAGAAACAATATTGTAACAAATTCAATAAAGACTTTTAAAATGGCCCAGATGGAAAAAATAAATAAATAGAATACAAGGAGTATGTGTGGCTTCCAGAAGTTTCCCATGTTCCTTGTGGAATTATGGGTGCAGCTGAGGGACCCATGCAGCCTGCACCAAAGGAGCTGTCATCCCTGTGGAAGGAGCCAGAACTGAGATGCTGTTGCCTTGTGTGCCACGTTGCTGCCTTCAGGGGTCCACCTCCCAGCGTATGAAACAGAACTCGTGCCACAGTTGTGTTGGATGGCATCACCGACTCAATGGGCATGAGTTTGAGCAAGCTCTGGGAGATGGCGAAGGGAAGCCTGGCAGGCTGCAGTCCATGGGGTCGCAAAGATTCAGACACAACTGAGCGACTGAACAACAACAGCAATCCCTTTAGACTCATGATACGGATGCCTGAATCATCCTGAGGGCTTGGGAGTCACAGAGGAGAAGACTGTAAGCTGTGTGCATCTGAGGACCATCCCCAGTCCAGGAAGAAAGCACACACATACACAGGCCCCACACAGGAGATTTGCTCACAGGCACCCTCATTTCCTCCCCTTCAGGCCCACTTCCCTCCCAGAAAGCACCTCCACACTGTGAATCAACCCTTTTCCTGCCACAGTCTGGGATTTTTACTAGAACCTTGAAAAGTCTGTCTATGGTATCATCTGATCTTTTGTTTTGAGTTCTTACTGTCTCTCTCTCTTTTTTTTTTTTTTTTTTTAGAAAACCAAGCTATTGTTATGTTTCCTTTGATTTCTATTAAAAAAAAAATCTCATCTATACTCTCATCTGTCTTTTATAAACCTCTTTTCACAGGTCCTGTGCTAGTTTTTTCCTGCATGTTTATCTTGGGTAGAAGCACCTCTGTCTGGGTCTGCATTTACCCACTGATAATATGGGTAGATTAACCTTGACCCCTGCTTCTCTGAGCGATGGTGCATCTTCTCTTTCAGAGCTGGCGCTGGAGGTCTGGTTTTGATGTTTCTTGGGAAGTGGGAAGGGGACAGAGGCAATGGGGACATGCTGTCTGGTTTTACTCTCTCCCCACCCTGTCCTCCTGTCTGCAGAGTCCCCTGTGCCTGTGGTATATGTGACCTCATGGCAGGTCTTCCCTTGAATGTTCAGCTCTCCATCCCCTACTCACTTCAGGGCAAACAGGCTCCTCCAAAGAGGGCCTAGGTCAGTGGGGTTCCCCATGATTCACGGGCCTTCGTTTAGTAGGCTCAAATATACTTGGGTAATATCTTTTGAGAGGTTCAAATGGCTCTTAAGATGTTCTCTTCCTTCTCTCCTTCAGCCTTTCCTCAGATTAGGCCGCCACTTCTTGTTAGAAAGCTGGGCCCGTGAAAAAGAAAAAAGAACAAACATCTTCTGCCCAGTGCTGCTCATGCTTCCGGGCCTCATGCCTCCGGATCAGGCACTGTCGGCCTTTAGAACGTTCTTGCCCATACAGCAGATCTTCAGAATTACAGCATGGAGTTTCTCCCTTCTCTTGTTCCAGTAGGTTTTCTTCTGTGTATTGGGCTATTTTTGCTCATTTCCATGGGTTCCAAGGAGTTATGCAGATGAGCACTGCCTCTGCCATCTTTCCAAGAAGTTCTTCCTCTGCTGAATATTTTAAATAGTGAGACAAGAAAGATAAAATAAGTCAGACGATTAAGAGGAACGTACATTTTTTTAAATTAGAAAATTAAGACTAGAAAAGATAACAGAAATGAGGGAAAGGATTAAAATTAACAGTGGTGAGACAGCATCTGAACAGTTAAACAATGAAGCTAAAAAATTAGATGAGAGTATAAAAAAAGAACTCAAAAACTCAAAGAGTAAAGTTAGGCAAAAAGACAAAATTAAACAGTGGAAAAGGTTTAAAAGAACGAACATTTAAGTGTTTCTAAACATAATTTTAAAGATGAAAGTGATAGACATGCTAAAACAATGAAAAAATCTTAGTATTTAAAGATTAAAAGAATATAATCAACATAGGAGGTATTTCCTTCTGTAATGTTCCATGTTAAAGATGTATCTGTATTTACTGATTTACAAAGATATCCAAGACTGGATTAGAGAGAAGAGCAAATTACAGAGCGCTATTATAGTCTCAGTACATATGTCACATAAAAGTTGCGAATATGTAGACAGAGGAGTGATGGGAATCATACCAAACTGAACTGGGAGAGGTAAGGGATCGGAAGTAGGGGTGTCATGCATACCATCAGATCCCTTCACCATTTCTGGAATCTTCTCCCCTCCCCTCTTCAGTGCACTTTTGCCCTAACACCCACACCTGGGTGGCCACCCTTCCTAGATGGGCTACCCTCGCGCTTACTGCAGCTGCTCTGCCCACCTGTGCAGAGAGCACCACGTGCCTGGAGTTTACAGCCCCCACCCCGCGACCCAGGGCCCTCAGCTCCTCGTCGCAGGTGGGACAGCTCTGATGCATAACCGACCTCAAGCAGATTGAAAAGCCAGCTCTGTATGTGATTTTACATTTTCTAGCCACATTAAAATCCATACACTTTATCTTCAACATGTAGTCAACATAAAAATTATTGAGACAGTCTGCATCCTTTTTTATTCGTACTAAGTCTTCAAAGTCCAGTGTGTGTTTTACATGCGCATGTCTTGCTTTCCCTGCCTGCATTTCCTCGCTCGGTGGTCACATGTGGCACGATGCTACCGCATGGGACAGCCTGCTTCCATTTGAGTTGAAGCTGTTCCTTCACAGGACTTCGCCTGACAATGAAACCTCACCTCCCCATCGGGCTTCCTTCACTCCCTTATCGGTTTCTTAAAGGAGCACTCTCTTTCCTTTTTAAAAAAAACCTTGCATAATTGAGAAAGGAACATTTTCTTAATAAATCTTTTGCATACAACTGTTATTTTTGTAATTTAGAAAAATCTATAGAGGGTTCAAAGAAAAACTGTGCCTCTCACCCAGAACCCTGCTTCGTCATTTGTTTGTTTGTTTATTGCTAAAGCAGCCATAACCCCTAGGACTCTGGGTTTTGGAAGACTTGAGGTACCAGTGAGTAAAGAATAACTGACAACAAACATACCAGAACCTTCCCTCCTTGCTATTTGTCGTACGTGGAAGGCTTGAGCATTTCGTGTCTGTCGAGCTGCTTCCAAGATAAGTGGCCTGAAGCCAGCTAGGGTAAGATTATCTAGCAGTCTGGGTCAGGTATGCAGCTTGTGTTCTCAGACCCAGGCAAGGTGATGGGGGGAGCTGGGTCATCACTTATAAACCTGGCAAGAGTGACTTTTTTTTCTTTTGCAACATGCCTGCAGCCTATAATTGGTACCACTGTAGCAGCTTGGGAGTGGGTAGTGCCCATCTGGCTCCAGGCTGTGTGGAGTCACCTCTCTTGGCATCTAAACCCGGCAGCAGGATGGGGGCTCCCTGTCAGAGGCCTCTTCCTCACTAATGAGACCACCAAGGCTCTTGTCTTTTGCCTCATCACAGCGTTTATTGAGAAGACAGTATAAAGAGTCCCTTTTGACATAAGTGTTAGCTAAGATTGATTTTTATTTTTACATTTCCAAGTAGTTGGATTTTCTTTGCTTTGGATTTGTGTGTCACTTTAGGTAGAGATGAGGAAAGAATGCTGTTGATTGGCTCAGAAAATAATTCCAATCAGAAAAAGCGGGATGCTTACATTTCCTAACAAAGCTGCCCTCTTTTGTCCCAGAATCACCTTCCCACCTTCCTCACTCTGTCACCGGAGAAATAAACAGGCTTGTTTCAGCAATGCATTTCTCAATTTCTTCCCATAAACCATCCATTTGTTAATTCAACAAGCGGTTACTGCTTACTTCGTCTATGCCATTACTCTTGAAATGTGACTTTGGTCCTTTTGACTACAGTGTTGCTGCCAGCATAGGCTCTTTTTATGGCTCTTTTTGGCTGTTTTAATTGGAAGCTGGGAGATAAACCAGGCACTCCTGGACTAAACACCGATGGCTATGAGGTCCATCCTCTGCAGGTACTCCAGACCGAGCTTTCCCTTCCCCAGCGGATGCTGCCTTTTTCTAAATTAGTCTGTGATGGTTCACATACTCACTGTCCTCCTTGTACCTTCGACTCCACTGCCTGGGAGTGTGGAGGCCTCCACTCATTGCTAAGGGATGTGATAGGATTTGGATGGTTCTACGGCCGTGATGTCACAGTGTGCAGTAAGGGTATGGTGCAGTCTTGGTGGGGCACCTGGATCTTGGGAATGTCTTGTCTTCACCCCTTATTACTGATGGGCTGGCCCCCAGGGAGGGAACAGGCCAGCACTGGCCCGTGTTCTTCTCTGTCCTCAGTGCCTTTCCCAACCCCTCTGCTTCAGTACAGCACTGCAGCTTCCAGGCCCCCTGATGGACCCTCTGACGAAAGGGCCCTACGGGAATCAGATGGCACAGACCCTCATGTGGAAAGCCAAGTCCTCTCTGTCCTTTGGCATCCAGCCCCTGCAGACGTGGCCGACTAAAGACCCTGAAGTAGAGGCCCAGGTCAACCTGTAAGTAAGTAAGAGAAGCATCATCTCAGTTGAGGCTCATGCTCACTCTAGCTTGAAACCCTAATGCTCAGGAAGAAAATTATCTTTGGGGGGATGAGTATGGAGGGAGAGGGGAGTGGATATTTGATTGGGAGATTTCATTTCTGTTTCTTAATGGTGCCTTATATGCATTTGTGTATTTACTTAGCCATGATCATTGAACACCTACTCTGGCCAGGCCTTGTGTCAGGCATGGCAGGCAAAATAGATTCAGCTCCTGTTCTCAGTGGATTTATAGCTCATAGAACAGATCGTCATTAATCAAATAATCACACAAATAAATTGTGACAAGTGCAATGAAATGTGGCACCTTGATTCAATAAACATTTACAGGATGTCCTCAGTGTGCCAGCAACATACTCAGGATATGAGGAAATAAGATATCTCCTCACCTGTGGATATCAAATAGTATCTAGAAGGGGGAAATTCCAATTATTATTCAGAAGAAATGATAATAATAACTATGTTAAAACTAATATATTAATAGATTCTAGGTCCCAGAGGGTGGTAACTATGTTTTATTAAATTTACTCCTGAGTCCCCAGGGCTTTGTTAGGGTGTACACTATTTGCTGGATGAATGAATAAGTAATGAATGAAGAAGAGGATACTACAACACAGGGGTGCTTAGCTTTCCAGGGGAATCAAAGGCAACTAGCTGCAACAATATGATTGCCTTAAGAACAAGAGATACTTCATCGATTCCATGCAACAAAAATTATCAATGCTTACTGTACCTGGTGCTTTTGCGAGCCTAAATTCCACTGAGGGTCATGGATCAGAATCACCTATCAGGCTTAAGAAATAGCTGATGCCTGAGGCCCACCCCAGAGATTCTGACCCAGGGACAGCCTTTCCAGGAAGGCAGGAAAGTAACCAAATATTAATAACTCCATTGCCACTAGAAAAGGAGCATGTAGAAAGTGCTACAGGAGGAAGGAATCTGTTGGAGGACAGGGAGGAAAATGAGAAGCAGTTGCACTTAGCCAGTCAGGATGACCGGCAGCCAGGCAGGAAAAGGAAAGAAAGCCACTTGAAACAGAGGAAACTGAAGAGCAAAGGCTCGGATCCGTGGAAATGGGTCCCAGCAGTGTTGACAGGCATTAAACTAGTGGTTCTCAAACCAGTGGTTCTGCAACCCTGGCTGCACAAAGTCAGCCTGGGAGCTCTGAAACAGAAAGCCGACACATTCTACCCAAGATTCGCAAGTCAGGGTGGGACACAGATACCAATATTTTATATAGCTCCCCAGGGAATTCTCATATGCAGCAAATGTTGAGAAATGTTAAGTGTAACATCAGTTACATTTAACATCAGTACAGTTCAGTCGCTCAGTCGTGTCCGACTCTTTGCAACCTCATGAACCGCAGCACGCCAGGCCTCCCTGTCCATCACCGACTCCTGGAGTTCACCCAAACCCATGTCCATTGAGTCGGTGATGCCATCCAACCATCTCATCCTCTTGTCATCGCCTTCTCCTCCTGCCCCCAATCTTTCCTAGCATAAATAAATACAAAATAGCTATGAAGCAACTTATATGCCTAGCTAAAGTGAAAGTGAAAGTCGCTCAGTCATGTCTGACTCTTTGCAACCCTGTGGACTATACACTCCATGGAACTCTCCAGGCAAGAATACTGGAGTGGGTAGCCTTTCCCTCCTCCAGGGGATCTTCCCAACCCAGATATCGAACCCAGGTCTCCCACATTGCAGGCGGATTCTTTCCCAGCAGAGCCACAAGGGAAAACCAAGAAGATTGGAGTGGGTAGCCTATCCCTTCTCCAGGGGATCTTCCTGACCGAGGAATGGAACCAGGGTCTCCTGCATTGCAGGTGGATTCTTTACCAACTGGGCTATCAGGGAAGCCCTGAGGGGTATAAATTTTTAGATCTCAGGCAATGGGGAGCCACTGATAGCTTGCATGATTTTAAGTGACAATACAGTTTGAAATAGACAAAGTTCACAGTTCAGTTCAGTTCAGTCACTCAGTCATGTCCAACTCTTTTCGACCCCATGAATTGCAGCATGCCAGGCCTCCCTGTCCATCACCAACTCCCGGAGTTCACTCAAACTCAGGTTCATCGGGTCAGTGATGCCATCCAGCCATCTCATCCTCTGTTGTCCCCTTCTCCTCCTGCCTCCAATCCCTCCCAGCATCAGAGTCTTTTCCAACGAGTCAACTCTTCGCATGAGGTGGCCAAAGTAGTGGAGTTTCAGCTTTAACATCAGTCCTTCCAAAGAACACCCAGGACTGATCTCCTTTAGGATGGACTGGTTGGATCTCCTTGCAGTTCAAGGAACTCTCAAGAGTCTTCTCCAACACCACAGTTCAAAAGCATCAATTCTTCGGCACTCAGCTTTCTTCATAGTCCAACTCTCACATCCATACATGACCACTGGAAAAACCATAGCCTTGACTAGACGGACCTTTGTTGGCAAAGTAATGTCTCTGCTTTTTAATATGCTATCTAAGTTGGTCATAACTTTCCTTCCAAGGAGTAACAGGGTTTGGATAAATTCAGGATTGCTAGTTCTGCAGTGGGTTCTTCCAGGAAATCAGAGAAGTCTGGAGTCACTGCTGGCTTTTCAGAGCTGCCCCCATTCTTTCCACAGTGGCCCCGTAGGTCCATTTATGAGAATGTGCGAAATGAATGTCACCTTGACTGTAAACTGAAATCTAAAATTTCAGTGAACGCTGAATTATTTGACCAAAATGCTCCTGTTTCTTGGGAGGTGGCTGGTAACTAGCGTCCAGGCAGGCCCAGCGCTCTACGCTGGAGAGCAGGGAAACCTGGGCTTCATCAGCCAAAGGTGAGATGGGGGGAATGCCGCTCTTCCTTCCTCCCAAGCTCCAGGCCAGAGTCACAGCCCTCAAAGTGAACCCTGCGGTGGGCGCTGCTTTTGTCTATACTACAAGCCCCACAGTACACCGAGCGGATGACGTAGTCAAAGGGGCGAGCAGAGCTGCCGGGAAGCCTATGAGATGCAGCGGCCGCAGCCCGAGGAGGGGCCTTCCGGGATCTATTGGAGAACACGTTTAGGGGTGGGACCAGGTCCTGGTGATTGGCGGCCGCAGGGCTGGCGAAACTGCAGCGGGAACGGGGAGGGCGGGGTTTGGCTGCACCCCAGATTCAGGGGCGTCAGGGCTGGACTCAGTGGGAGCCAGATGTTGGGTTTTCTGGAAAACGAACTAGAGAGATGTGTCTTTAAGAATTGCTGCCATTCTACGGGCCGTTCATTCACTAACTCATTCATTCAACAGATTTACTGGCTACCTGTGCCAGGCACTTGTGCAGACATACCAAATGCGTTTTCTCTTTTTAGTCTTCACCAAAAAATCCGACGAGGTAACTACTGCTGGCTCCATCTTACAGATGAGGAAGCCAAGGTCCAAAAGAGTTAGAAACACGTGTTCAGAACACACACTGCTCTGTAAGTGATGGAGCAGAGATTTGCACCTGTCTAGTCCCAGTGCCACTCTCCTAACCTCAGCTGTGCAAGTAAGAGCAAAGTGTTTATGGCATGTCAGTGTCCACAGGGTATCTTGCTTCTGTGGAGTGAAGAATACAGCAGGACCTGACTGCACATCAGTAAAGCTGACCAAGCACAAAGTTGAGCCTTATGTGAGGTACCATGGTTATACAAGGCCTGCTTTCTGCCAGAAAGTATTCTGATCTCTTTGTTGTTGTTCACTCTCTTCAGTCATATTGGACTCTTTCCAAACCCATGGACGGTAGCACACCAGGCTTTCCTGTCCTTCACTCTCTCCCAGAGTTGGCTCAAACTTATCTCCATTGAGTCGATTATGCCTTCCAACCATCTCATTCTCTGTCGTCCCCTTCTCTTGCCCCCAGTCTTTCCAATGAGGGAAAACATCAGGGTCTTTTACAATGAGTTGATGCTTCGCATCAGGTGGCCAAAGTATTGGAGCTTCAGCTTCAGCATCAGTCCTTCCAATGAATATTCAGGACTGATTTCCTTTAGGATTGACTGGTTTGATCTCCTTGCAGTCCAAGGGACTCTCAAGAGTCTTCTCCAACACCACAATTCGAAAGCATCAGTTCTTTGGCACTCAGCATTCTTTATAGTCCAACTTTCACATCTGTACATGACTACCGGAAAAACCATAGCTTTGACTATATGGACCTTTGTCATTAATGTGACATCTCAGCTTTTTAATATACTGTCTAGGTTTGTCATAGCTTTTCTTCTAAGGAGCAAATGTCTTTTAATTTCATGACTGCAACACCGTCCACAGTGATTTTGAAGCCTAAGAAAAAAAGTCTGTCATTGTTTCCACTTTTCCTCCATCTGTTTGCTGTGAAGTGATGGGACTGGATGCCATGATCTTAATTTTTTGAATGTTGAGTTTTAAGCCAGCTCTTTCACTCTTTTCTTTGACTTTCATCAAAAGGCTCTTTAGTCCTCTTTGCCTTCTGCCATTAGAGTAGTATCATCTGCATATCTGAGGTTATTGATATTTCTCCCTACAGTCTTATTCCAATTTGTGCTTCATCCAGCCTGGCACTTCACATGATGTACTCTGCATATAAGTTAAATAAGCAGCATGGCAATATATAGCCTTGACAAACTCCTTTCCCAATTTGGAACCAGTCCATTGTCCGGTTGTAACTGTTGCTTCTTGACCTGCATAGAGGTTTCTCAGGAAATAGGTAGGTAGTCTGGTATTCCCATCTCTTGAAGAATTTTCCACAGTTTGTTGTGATCCACAAAATCAAAGGCTTTAGTGTAGTCAATGAAGCAGATGTTTTTCTGGAATTCTCTTGCTTTTTCTGTGATCCAGTGGATGTTGGCAATTTGATCTCTGGTTCCTCTGCCTTATCTAAATCTAGCTTGTACATCTAGAAGTTCTCAGTTCATGTATTATTGAAGTCTAGCTTGAAGGATTTTGAACATTACCCTGCTAGCATGTGAAATGAGTCCAATTGTAGAGTACATTCTTTGGCATTGCTTTTCTTTGGGATTGGAATGAAAACTTGACCTTTTCTAGCCCTGTGGCCACTGTTGAGTTTCCCAAATTTTATGGCATATTGAGTGCAGCACTTTCACAGCATCATCTTTTAGGATTTGAAATAGCTCAGCTGGAATTCCATCACCTCCACTAGCTTTGTTCATAGTAATGCTTCCTAAGGCCCACTTGACTTCACACTCCAGGATGTCTTGACTTCACACATCCTGGATGTCACCAGGATGCCTAGGTGAGTGATCACAAATCAACTTACTGAGCACCTGTGTGCTGCTCTGGGCCTTGTTCTAGGCACTGGGCATGCAGAGGGAGCATCTCCTTCCAGATTAAGCTGAGGCTTGTGGAAGTGCTGTTACCTAGGGAAGTCCAAGGAGATTTCTCAGCGGAGGGACTACTTAAAGGATGAGACCTTTACCAGGCAGAAGCTAGGGAGGCGTTCCCAGACAGAGGGGACCATCTGTGCAAAGGCCAGCAGCATTAAAGCACTCAAGATTTGAGGGGAGCCACAAACAGTCTGGTCTGGCTGGTGCTTCTTGGGGAGTGGTGAGCAATGAGCCTGGGATGGCAGACAAAAGCCAAGTCACTGGGCAGTGGGGGGCTTAACCTCCTTGCTAGGAAGTTTGGTCTTTACTCTCTTAGCTAGAGCAGAGTATGATCAGATTTGCATACTGAAACAATTACTGGTATCAGTGGGCAGCTAGATTGCAGAAGAAAAATGTTGGCAGCTGGGAGACCTATCGGAGTGGCCGGGTAAGAGATATTAAGTGTTCTGATGAGTGGCAGGAACAATGGGATTGGGTTAAGGAATAATTAAGAGGAAAGTTAGAGTGGACTTGGTAAATGCATGAGGGGTGAGGTGAGGAAGTGACCCTCAGAGTTTTGACTCTGGCAGCTCAGTGATGGTCTTGCCCTTAAAGAGAAGGTCTTGAGATGAGGCAGCATAAAATCTGAGACAGAATGAGACAGAGATCATTAGATACTGCTGTTGGGGCAGGCTACAATGATATGTGAACCGAGAACTTCTAGTTCTGAGGAGGGATATAATTACATCTTTAGAGGCAGGAAGTTATTAGAAGAGTCTTCTTAGAGTAAAGTGAAGTGGATCTTGAAAAAGGAGGAGAACCTTCCTTCTTTCCTTTTTCTTGAATAGATTTTAATCAGCAGAGGTAGAAGGGTGTTCTGGATGGCCAGATCCTGATTTGCCACTTGTATGGCAAAGTAGTAGGAAGTCTGGAAAGTCAGACGGGGGGACATATTGTGAAAGGTGTTGTACTTAATCCCAGGACAGTGGGACACTGAGTGGTTTTTGAGACAGACAAGTGATGGTTTGGGCTCTGATTTTTAAAAGTTAATTTCACTGATGTGTGCAGTGAGGAGGCCAAGAAACCACCTAAGAGATGAACTGTGGAGGGGCTTGGTTGTAAGTGACAGAAACCCATCTCAAAATAGTTTAGGTATAAAAGGAGAATGTGTGGGTTCATGTGACCAAACTAGGGAAAGGGACAGATCGTGCCTCAGGGTCAACTGGATCCAGGAACAGTCAGTCCACACCCTCAAGCTCCCACTCCTTAGCCTGTTTTCTTTCTGCCTGTTGACCTCCATGTCTCCTACCATCCATGAGTTTTCACCACTGCAGTGAGTACGATCTTGGGCAGCGTAAGGTATGTTCTCAGACTTGTAACTTGAGAGGACACATCTTCCCCACTGACATACGTATGAAAGTGAAAGTGTCAGTCAGTCATGTCTGACCCTTTGTGACCCCATAGACTAGCCCCCCAGGCTCCTCTGTCAATGGAATTCCCCAGGCAAGGAAACTAGAGTGGGTTCCCATTGCCTTCTCCAGGCAATCTTCCCGACTCAGGGATAGAAGCCGGGTTTCCTGCATTGTAGGCAGATTCTTTACCATCTGAGCCATCAGGAAAGCCCTGGTATATACCTATGGCTGATTCATGTTGCTATATGGCATGTTGTATGTATGCTGATGCATGTTGATGTATACATGTTGATGTACAGCAGAAACCAACACAATATTGTAAAGCAATTATCCTTCAATTAAAAATAAATTAACTAAAAAATATATTTTCCCTTCAGTTAGAGGAACCCTGGGAAAGGACTTGAGTTTTCCAGCCTGGGTCACATTTCCATTCCTAGTTCTGGGGGAATGTCTGTTACCAGGGGCAGAGGAGGCAGTTCTTGCTTCCCTGGTGAGCAGTGGGAGGGCTCAGGAAGTAGAAAAACATAATTTGAAGGGGTCAGAAAAGCCAGAGGGGCAGTTTCAAAAAGGAGAGTGCTCTCTGACCAATCACAAAAATAACTTAGGAAGTTTTTTAAAAAATATGGATCGTGGAACTGATTAAATTAGAATCCTTAGTGGTGGGACCCAGGCCTGGGGCTGAAGGTGTTGAATGTAACAGAAAGTTTGAAGATCAAAACGATATCTTCTGTTGAGTTTGATGATTCAGGAAGCCATGGGGCGCCTCTGAGAAAGTGGTTTCAGCTGGGAAGGGAGGGCAGAGGCACACAACAAGTCTCTCTGCATCCTCGTGTCTCCTCATTCATAACCCCATTTCAGGGCTGTGTCCGACCCTACAAGAAGCAAAGTCAGTCAGTTTAGTTGCTCAGTCATGTCTGATGCTTTGCAACCCATGGACTGCAGCATGCCAGGCTTCCCTGTCCATCACCAACTCCCAAAGCTTGCTCAAATTCATGTCCATTGAGTCGGTGATGCCATCCAACCATCTCATCCTCTATCGTCCTCTTCTCCTCCTTCCTTCAATCTTTCCCAGCATCATGTTCTTTTTCAGTGAGTTCTTCTCATCAGGTGGCCAGAGTATTGGAGCTTCAGGTTCAGCATCGGTCCTTCCAGTGAATATTCAGGACTGATTTCCTTTAGGATTGACCTGTTTGATCTCCTTGCAATCCGAAAGACTCTTAAGAGTCTTCTCCAACACCACAGTTCAAAAGCATCAATTCTTGGGTGCTCAGCTTTCTTTATGGTCCAACTCACATCCATACATAGACACAGATGCCTCTCACAGGCCGGATGCCTCTCACTGGTGGATGTGAGGTAGGGAGGGTTCCAGCTTCGGCCTCCAGGCCTCCGCCGCTGCTGTGTCTAGTACCACCACCAATACTGCCGCCTCCGTTGGAGCTTCTTATTTCTAAAATGGCACCCCTGGACTAGGACAAGTACGTGGAGATAGTGCGGCTATGCAAATACCTACCGGAGAAGGACTTGAAGCGGCTTTGTGACTACGTTTGTGACCTCCTCTTGGAAAAGGAGCCCGTATCAACACCAGTAACAAGAGGCACAGTCTCTTCGTTAGCTCAATACATTAGGAAAAGACAAAGGAAACCTATAGAAAAGATGGTTATTCAGGGCCATTCTGCCTTAAAAGGATGTCAACCAGGAGCTGAGGGAAGAAAGTTTGAAGAGTTTTTAATCCTATCTGACTTATCTGCCCACTCTTTAAAAAAAAATTTTATTTATTTCTTTATGTGGTTGCCTTGGGTCTTAGTTGCAGCATGTGGGATCTAGTTCACTGACCAGGGATAGAACCTGGCCCCCCTGCATTGATTGGGAGCTTGGTAATCTTAGCCACTGGACCACCAGGGAAGTCCCTGCCTATTTTTTGTTTAAACCATCAGTCCTTCCTATGGTTAGTTACAATATCCTAGCAACAAGTGGATTTTTTTAAAAGTACAATTCAGATTCATTTCCATCACTAGGCTGTATTAGCAGTGGTTTACTTGTTGATCTTTTGGAGAAAGTTGTCGTGTTTGAAAGGGTTTATAATCAAGGCCGGAGAAGGCAATGGCACCCCACTCCAGTACTCTTGCCTGGAAAATCCATGGACAGAGGAGCCTGGTAGGCTGCAGTCCATGGGGTCGCTAAGAGTCGGGAACGACTGAGCGACTTCACTTTCACTTTTCACTTTTATGCATTGGAGAAGGAAATGGCAACCCACTCCAGTGTTCTTGCCTGGAGAATCCCAGGGACGGGGAAGCCTGGTGGGCTGCTGTCTCTGGGGTCTCACAGAGTTGGACACGACTGAAGCGACTTAGCAGCAGCAGCATAATCAAGGCATTATACAAATTTAGGCAATTTCATATTTAAACATGGGAAGGTCCCCTGGAGGAGGGCGTGGCAACCCACTCGTGTATTCTTGCCTGGAGAACCCCATGGACAGAGGAGCCTGATGGGCTACAGTCCATGCAGTCGCAGAGTCAGAGACAACTGAGCAACTAACCACAGTACATATTTAAACACTCTAAAATAGCTTTCAAAAGCTATTTAAAACCTAGTTTGCTCCTGAATAAAAGTCTACTTGGTTTAAAAACACAGAGCTGGAGAGAAAGCCTCTGGGTTTAAATGAGGGGAAGAAGTAGGAAGCCCAGGTGGCTGTTGGTCTTGGCCACATTTGCCAGTGAAACTCCAACAATAAGGAAATTGATGTTTCAATTTCCATTTGCCTGACTCCTGTCACTAATTTTCAACTGATTCCAAATACAGAGAAGAGAGCAGTTTGATTTATTAAAAGCCTCCTAAAGCTCAGACAATTGTGAGGCAGGCTAGGATTTGTATGGGTCTGGCTAGAAGGAGGTTTTATTGATTTATTTTTAAAATTTCTTGTTCTTCTTGGTCTTTACAAAGTGTCTGACACATAGAAAGTGCTCACTAAATATTTGTTGGGTAAGTTAAAGGTTATACTTTGGCCACCTGATGTGAAAAACTGACTCATTTGAAAAGACCCTGATGCTGGGAAAGATTGAAGGCGGGAGGAGAAGGGGACGACAGAGGATGAGATGGTTGGATGGCAGCACCGACTCAATGGACATGAGTTTGAGTAAAGTCTGGGAGTTGGTGATGGACAGGGAGGCCTGGAGTGCTGCAGTCCATGGGGTTGCAAAGAGTCAGGCACGACTGAGTGACTGAACCAAACTGAAGTTAAAGGTAATAGAACAAAGATGCCAATTAGGAGCTTTCTGCAATGATGAAGGTCTAAGCTAAAGCAGAGAAAGGAAATGAAAAGGAGAAGGAGTAACAAAGGACTATGAGACATGGTATAATTCTGGAAATATCCTCAAGTGCAAAATGGCATGTACAGGTTATGCATTGCAGTTTTTTAGTAGCAGCCAAAGGTTTAAAACCATTTACCTAGGAAACTGGTTAAATAAAATATGGTGTGTCTACTCAGTGGAATAGTATGTAGCCAAAAGAAAAAATTACAGGGGCTCTTTTGGTACTGATTTGGAAAGCTTGCCAAGGTACATTAAATGAAAAAATAACAAAAAGAATGGAATTGTGAATGGTTTACTACTGATGTATTTACCAAAGGCAAAAAGGAATATATGTTTTTCTTTCTTTGTAAGTGCACACAGCATCTCTGGCAGACACACACCAAACAGTAGAGGCTACTGGTGGGGAGAGGCAACGGGAGAGGGGGGTGGGGCCAAGAGGGAGGAGACGAGGGACTTTCTCCTGTATGGCCCTTTGGACTCTGTGAATTTTGAAGGAAGTGAGTTTATCTCTTCAAAGAATGACATATAGAGTACCAGGTTAAGCTCCCTGTGACAACCTAGATGGGTGGGATGGGGTGAGGAGTGGGAGGGAGGATTAAGAGGAAGGGGATATATGTATACTTATATATGTATACTTATGACTGATTGACATTGTAGTGTGGCAGAAACCAACACAACACTGTAAAGCAATTATCCTCCAAATAAAAATAAATTTTAAAAAGGACACCAAAAATATGCATGACTAAAATTTTTAAAAATAATGAAATACAAATGCACACATACAAACATGCACCAGTCAAAAGCAACACTGTGCAGGCCTGTACCGGGGCTTGGAGACTGATTAGATGTTGGATATGGGGGAAAATCTGGGTGATGACCCTGAACTTGAACCTCAAGTGACTAGGAAGAACATGGCAGTGCTGCTGACCGAGATGTGAGTGAGGAGTGGGAGTGAGGGTGCCTGGGGTCATGTTATGTTTTAGGGGCTCCCAGGGCGTTCACAGAACCACGTCCAGCAGTTGGAAGTCAGAACTTGCAGTTGGAAAAAAAGTTTTGAGTTGGAGATTTGGTTTGGGTTAGCATAGAGGCAGTATTTGAAGGTGCAGGAGTAGTGAGGTCCCCAGGGAGGTGAGTGACTCAAATGGAAGGGAGACGAATGTGGGTCTTCACCTTTCAAGGGTGGCTTAAGGTTCAGCTCTGCTTTGCTGCTCTGTGTGATCTAAGTCAGGGAGGAGTATGGTGTCCCTCTGCTAGGATGTCCTGGTCCTTTTCTGGGAACGGAAGCTGAACCACTGAGCCCCACATCCCCTGGAGGAACAATCACTAACAGCAATCATTTTTCCTCAAGGAGGTTATGCCATTACTAAAAATTTTATTCCTTCGACTATTCACATTTTCTATTCTTTCAAATTTTACAGTCCTCAAGGGCCAGCAACCCATTTTTGGTGCTCACCTCATCTCGAAGTACAGTACAGTACACCATGAGGGCACACTATAAATAGTGGTAGATAGTAGGACTCTTTTTAATCATTGCTTATAAGAAGCAGAAGGAAATAGTTCAGGCTGCCGTGCCCTAAATTCACCTAAACTAACCCTCATTTTTATAAATCCCATTTGGCTTTGGATGGAGGCTGGTTGTTTTCCTGTCATCTCCTATATTAACAAATGTTCTTGGTTAAAATCCTTTTGCCTTCTATATTTCTGTGAATTTGGTCTATCTATTATTTTGTTTTCTGTGAAGAACATTCCACCCCCCCACCCTCTCCACTCTCTCATCCTTGGTCTCAAAGTCTCATTTTTGTAGACTGTCTCAGGATCAGAGTACCTTGGTGAAGTTAACATTTTAGAAAATCTTTCACAAATATAGTTTGACCTTAAAAACACAGAGTAAGCTGCTTTTCTTCCAGCACATGGTCTGAATGTATCTGGAGAAAAACAGAGCACAAGTAAGTATGGAGTAGCCACCTGATGCGAAGTCAGCTTGTTGGAAAATACCCTGATGCTGGGAAAGATTGAAGGGGACGGCAAAGAATGAGATGGTTTGATAGCATCACCGACTCAATGGACATGAATGTGAGCAAATTTCAGGGATAGTGGAGAATAGAAGAGCCTGATGTACTACAGTCTGTGGGGTCACAAAGAATCAGACATGACTGACTAAATAACAAGGGACCTAAATTGGTCCTAAAAATTAGAATAAAATATAGAGGTCATTTAAAAAGCAGTGGGGGGAGCCTTCCCCCTCTCCTAGGTTATTTCAAGGGAAAATTCAGTCAGTTCCACAAGCATTTACCTTTACATTTGAGACTAAGAATTTTTCACATATTGATAGGGGCTATAAAGCAGATCAAGATCAAAAATGCCACTTTGGCATAAAGATTATTTTGAGCTGAAGGAAGCTGAGAAAAGGCAGATATAGGAAGAACTGTCTGCCCTCCCCCATCTGCCTAAAAGCAGGGCATTAATTTCTCTATGTGAAGGTACCCCCTCCCCTCTCTTTACGAAGAGGAGGAGAACAGCCCTTGCTACCAGAGACAGAGACTGCACAAAGGTGAGTCTACATAAACAAACCTTTCTAAGTAACCCTATCTATCATTGCTTTCCCCCATGTGGCTCCCTTCCCATGACTAACCCTCCCAGAATCCCCAAATTTGGCCCCCTTTTTTATGTCTAGTCACTTCTCCACAATTTATTGCCCTTTGTTTAAATGGTATATGAGTCTCTGAGTCTAACTGCTATTTGGGGTTTTCTTTTCTGTGCAGCCCTTGTGCATGTAAAATTAGAAATAAAATTTGTATGCCTTTTCTTCTGTTCATCTGTCTTTTGTCAACTTAATTCACAGGCATCAGCTACAGAACATAGAAGAGTAAAAGGAAAGTTTTTCTTCCCTAACTGCTATTTCTTAAAGTTAGAGCATTTTTGATCACAAGAGAGCCTAGCTTATCTCTGGATTTCCACAAAAAGACTTTTTTTTTCTTCTTCATGTTGTTCAAATGCACATACCTTCTTGCTAATGAAAGACATGGATGCACAATCTCTGTTTCTTCAAGTAGTTGTTGTGCTCAGACTATTCACCATGCTAATGTGTGTTTTCTCTTTAAATCCAACAGCTCCATGAGGACTGTCCCATGTTTATCAGTATTTGTTGAATTAATTCATAAATCAAGCCCCATTTTACAGCTGTAGAACTGAGGCCCCATGAAAGGCTGTTTCTTGCCGAAAATCAGGCAGTAAATGAGTGGTGGGTTATCACAGGGCTGAGTAAATATCAGGCAACCCTACGCACATGGAATTTCTCTATACATACAGATGTTAATTTATTTAAATTTAGGATCAGAGTTTCTTTTTTACTCTGTATAACATTTTTAAGTAATTTCTTATTGTACTATAATTTACATGCAATAAAATGCAAAAATCTTAAGTTCACAGTTGGATAAGTTTGACACTTGCAGCTGATCCACTTTGTAATGTTACAGTGTGATCTGTTGCACTTAATTATATTACCTGTTTATTGAAGGATGCCAACCACTAGACATAGGAAATGCCAGCCTCATCGTTAGCTAATGGCTAGTGAATGATGTCACAATGTATTCACTGTGATGGCCCCCACAGCATTTTCTTTGTTTGCTCATATTACTGGCATTGTATTCACTTCTGAAGTAAATTTATTGAGATTAACCTGAGGCAACATTTACAGTATTTTCAGGTCTGACTCAGAAACTAATTTCACAAACATGCTGTACAATGCTGCTCACTTCCAGCAGCAGCCGACAGTGGACTTGTGAGCGCCTGGTGGTGTCTCTCCAGGCCTGATCCTTGAGAAAGCTATGACGTGGTCCCTGTGCTCACCCTGCCTCTTCTCTGGGTACCTATCCGTATGGCTGGTCTCACCCTCCTGTGTCTCTCCCAGCCCCTTGCAAAGAAGGAAAATCCTAGGGGACCTGGTGGCTTTCTTCAGACATTTGAAGGGCTTTCCTGTAGAAGTGATCTTGTTTTATGTGGCCCCAAAGGATTGGCTGGCTGACTATTATTCACTCATTCACTCATTCATTCATAATTCAATAAAACCCCACTAAGAGCTAATATCTGTGCCAGGAATTATGTAACATGTCAGGATTTTGCACTGAACAAAACCAACAGAGAACCTGTCATTGTGGATGCTTATATTCTAGTAGGGGTGGCAGATGTTAATCCAGTATCCTCTTTGTATTAATAATTTCTAGTCTGGGGAGTAGGGGTGAAGTCCAGAAGAAGAAGCAGAAGAGGCAGTCTGTAGACAGCTTTCCAGGTCCTAAGATGAGAAAGATGCTCAGCAGGCTAAAGGAAAGGAAGAAGGGCAGTGTGGCTGGATTGCTGAGATGAGGAGAGAGTGGGCCAGACAGGACCACTGACCGGGGTGTGGAAGTGATCATAAGGAAATTAAGAAGAAGTGAAAGGGTAAAGACGTAGGACCAACTGGTGGCAATTAAAGTGTGATGGATTTCAATTCAATATAGAAAGAAAAAAAAAAAAAACTGTTTGACAGGGAGAATGGAGTGCCCTGGGCCTCGTGGGCTCCAGTCCATGGGGTTGCAGACGAGTCAGACACAACTTAGAGACTAAACAATAACAACAATGATAGCGTATAATTGAGACTTGTTAGCTATATTTAAAGTATCTGGTAGAGAATACACTACCATAGGTGGCAGGTTGGACACCAAGTGATCCTTGAGTCTCTGGACCTGAAAGTCTCTGGACATTTCTGGAAGTCTCTTCCACCCTAAAATTGTATGTTGAGGTGGCCGGAAGACTGATGAAGCTATTATAGGAATCTGGACATCAAATAGTGAAGACCCATGACATGGAAGGACTTGGCTGGCTGAGTATGGGAGATGATCACTGATGAAATGTCCAGCTGTAAGAGAATGGAGGACCAGTGGGATATTGACACAGCAGGAGGCTACACAGCACTGAGTCAATGACTAGAGTTACAGCTATCAACGTGTACAAACCTCAAAAGCACAGTGTTCAAAGAAGCTAGTTGCAGGGAGATAGTCATGGTTTGATATACAAATGTATAAAATTTAAAGTCATGCTAAACAATACTGCAAATGGTTTATGACTACATGGTACAAATGTCAAAGATAAGTAGGAAGTATGAACCAAATTGTTTAGTCAAATTGTGTCAAAGGAGAGAGAGATGAAAATGAGATCAAGGACAGGTACACAGGGGTTTTCAGTGTATCTATAATGTTCATGATATTCATTTTTCTGCATCTTAAACCATTTCATAATAAAACAAATTAGAGAAGAAATCCAGGTGAGTCTGACATATAACTAGGTTTGAGAACCAGAATCAAGTGCTTCTCAAAGTTCAACATGCATTTGAATCCTCAGGGGATCTTGTTAAAATGCTGATTTTGTCTCATTAGGTCTGGGGTGGGGCCTGAGAGTCTGAATTTCTAACCAACTCAGGGAAAATTATCCCTCTGAGTAGTGAGGATGGGAGATTCCCGTTCTCTAGGATTCCCGCTAGCCAGGGCACTGCTCAGAAATGCTGCTCTGGACAGCATGCCTGCCTTCAGAGTCTGGGTACAGCTGGAGGCACAGTTTGGCAGTCTCAGAAGAGAAGCTTGGAGAACCTAGGGAGACAGACTTTGGAGGGATTTCCCCAAAGAAGTTAAATCTGCAGGTGATCAAGGTAGGTCTGCAGCAACATATGTTGTCTGCTGATTTTTTCTTCTTAAACGAGTTTCTGTTTAACGCTTTGTGGTCATGCACGTATAGGTGTCCTGTGGAGCAGTGTTTCCCTAACCAAATTATACTCAGCTGGAAATCCCTTCAGTCTTGACCTTATAAGAAAGAATCCAAGGTCACTAGAGAGTGGAGAGGGAGGGAGCAGACGTGTGGACATTACACTTTGTAGGAATCATTTGTAGGTAGCAGCTCCCAGGTTTCTGGATAGTGGGTCTTTTAAAAAATTAATTTTTGGTTGTGCTTGGGTCTTCGTTGCTGTGCAGGCTTTCTCTAGTTGCGGTGAGCAGGGGCTACGCTATAGTTGTGGTACGTGGGCGTAGTTGCTCTGGGGTATGTGGAATCTTTGGGGATCAAACCCATGTCTCCTGTATTGGCAGGCAGATTCTTATCCACTGTGTCACCAGGGAAATCCTGGATGGTGGGGCTTGAGCTGAGCAGAATGACGAGCCTTCAGGCTTCTGCTCTACACACCCACATCCCAAGACGACATATGCTACTTAAGAAGGGGACAAAGGGGACTGTTGTACAAGTTACCAGCTTTGCTATACACGGGTGTGATGTGCTTGCACACTTTTTGTTCTGTGAAGTCCAATGTCCTTTATATTTTCCCACTAAACTGTAAGTGCTATGATTGTGGGGACCACACATCTTGGGTTTAGCACCTGGCCCAGTACCTGGTATGTCTTAGGTGCTCAGGAACTGTTTATGGGATGAGTGAAAGAATTACAACTCAGATACAGGTGTTTTTAAACTTAACCTTTTTATTTTGAGAGCATCAAAGGTTCTTATAACGTAGTTGTCAGAAAAACAGAGAGATTCCAGGTATCCTTTCCCCAGTTTCCCCCAGTGGTAACATCTGGCATAATAACATTAATGCAGGATCAGTCACAACCAGAAAATTGTCACTGATACAATCTGCTTGCCTTAGATTTCCCTGGTGTCACATGCAATTTTATCTTGTGTAGGTTCATTTATTTATCATCACAGATGACACAGAATGGCTCCATCACCACATACCTTTTTATAACCCACCTCCCTCCTCTATAATTTTCGAGAATGTCACCTCAAGAATGTTGTGTGGTGGAATCACAGCAGTATGTAGCCTTTTAGCATTGGCCCTTCCCTCTCTGCACGACTCCCTGGACCTTGTCCAGCTGCTGCATCTGTCAGTGTTGTATTCCTCTTCTGGGCTGAGGGACATCCCAGTGTGTGCGCACACCGCAGGTGCTTTATCCGCTGGCCCTTCCAAGGATTTCCAGGCTTTTTCCAGTTTAGGGCTATCATGAATAAAGCTGCTGTAAACGTTTGTGTATAGGTATTTTTGAATATATATTTTCATTTCTCTGGGATAAATGCCCAAGAGTGCAAGTGCTGGGTCATATGGTAACTGCATGTTTAATCTTATAAGAAACTGCTAACTGGTTTTCAGAGAGGCTTGGCTTACCTTGCACATTCCTACCCAGAGTTTATGAGTGGTCTGGTTGCTGTGTGTCTTTGCCAGTGTTTGGTGTGGTTGCTGTCTTTTAGTTAGAACTCGAAGGACACTGGTAGAGGTCATTATTGAAAGGAAACTTGCAGTGAATTACCACAAGACTTTAGTAATAGCAGAGAATCCAGTAAGTTCTGGGGACACCTGTCTATGTCCAGAAACTTAGTGGGCACAGAAATACTGTAGGAGGAATGCATTTCACAATATTACAGAAATGAAGATTAAAGTGAGAAAGATGGCTGAATAATGGTGGAAGTAGCATAAAATATACCGAAAGAAATGTCAGAATATCCAATGGCAGATGGATGGTGGAAGAGGAAAAGGGGGAAGGGGTCAGGAACCCATCTGCATTCAGCAAGAGCAAAGACCAGCAGAAGTGAAGTGAAAGTCAGTTAGTCCGAGTCTTTGTCACCCTGTGGATTGTAGCCCGCCAGGTTCTTCTGTCCATGGAATTCTCCAGGCCAGAATACCGGAATGGGTAACCGTTCCCTTCTCCAAGGGATCTTCCCAACCCAGGGATCAAACCCAGGTTTCCCATGTTGCAGGCAGATTCTTTACCATCTGAGCCACCAGGGAAGCCCTAAGAGGTTATCATTAATTCATAACTCATTAATGCAACAAGTATTCATGGAGCAGCCTGCTCTGAAACAGGCACATGGGGCATGGTCATGACTAAGGTAGGTAAGGTCCCTGACAGAATAGCTAGCTTTTATTTATGTGTCAGATGTGCTAAGCGCCTTATGATATCTTTTAATCTTCCCACAGAAACAGATTATTTTAAGCCCATATTACAGATGAGGAAACAGGCTCAGAGAGGATAAGTAACTTGCCAGGGGCCACAGAGCTGTTGTGCCATGGAGCTGACATTCAGATCCAGGCATGTCTGACCACTTTATGATTGGTGGAGTTTGCTAATGGATGTTAAACTTAAGATCAAGAGTATGTGATGCTGGGAACCCAGAACCTCAGTCGAGGGACAGGATGCTGTCTGGAGCAAGAATCCAGGGGCTTAGATTTTTCTGACACCCTAACACTCCAGAAATCCTCTTGCTTACTTCCTACTTCCTAGTATCTGAAATCTTTTCAAAAGAGGACGAGATTCTTCCATTTCATCATTAGAAGTTAATGTATAATTGCAGCTCTGCTTTTTTGTGTCATTATCTCCAGAAGGAGAGACAACTGCTCCCTTATGTGCAATAAGCTATTCTAGTACCTGTTGTTAGGAGGCCCTGCTTTCCCTCCAAGCCTCAGTCTGTCAGCTGGCACATTTTTCAGCTCCTCTGTCCCTCAAATAGGGGGATCCCTTCCATCTGTCTATTACTATTTGTTTATCAAGGGGGTGGAGGTGGTGCCCTGGCACTCCTGACATTGAGCTCTGCTGTTGGTAAGCCTGTTGCTTTTCACTATTTCTTTCAGCTGATCCAGGAAGAATCTCATTCTTCTGTTGGCTTTAACCCTGCCAGCAGGGCTGGAGATGACTGAGGCCTGGATTAGTGGGGTCTGGCCAGTTGTTAGGGTCAGTCACTAATCTCTGGGCCACTTGAGTAAGGAACTATATCACTGAGTTTCAGCTTCTTTTTTTCCCCTCCTTTTTCAGTTTCCATAACATCTACTCTTTGCAGGGGATTGTCCTGCTTTCTGGGATCCAGATTTACATAATGGTCATTTCTCTAGCCTCTGTGTGGGGCCGGAAATCTTTGCTCTCATCCCAGGCCTTCTTTAGAGATGTAACATGATGGTCCTCAGCTTTGTTCATGCTTGCAAAGCGTGATCCAGCATCCTCACACGTTAATTTGCTAAAACAGAATTTCTATTTAGAGCCAGACCACCTTGTCTGTGAGGAACTTGAACCCACTGGTTCTTTTTTACACCTGCCTCTTCTGGTGACCTGCTCTCAGGCCCAAGAATTTTCTAGGTGAGGTCCGCACTGCTAGGCCAACACTTTCAGGAAGGGGATGGTCTGCTGGGCTGTAATGCTGCCCTCAGCCCTGCCCTAGGGGGCTGCTTGGCCCCAGGTCTCCTGTTTTACCACAGCGGGGGGAAAAAACAGGCATCTTGTTTTAAGTTCTTTAAAAGTTATTAATAGTAATCATGTAGGCTACAGCCACTTTCCAGGACTCTCTAACAACCAGAGAAGAATTCATACTAATAAAAAGAGCAATAATAATAGCTAACATTTATTGAGTAGTTTTCATGTAATAGATATTATGTGTAGAATAAACTTTTATCTGCTCTTTTTAGTTTATTCTGTATAACCCTGTTAAATAAGTGATATGATCAGCCACATTTTATACACATGGGAACTAATGCCCAGGGGGCTTAAGAACCCCTGTCTGTGACTGAGGCCCTTGCCCTGAGGCACTATGTGACATCTCCTCCCATTCAGGGAAAACTTGATCAAGGCCTTGCCCTTCCTTATAAAAATGCCACAGAATGGCTAACAGGTTTCCCAGGGATTCCCGAGTCATCTGAAAAAGCAGTATTTTTCAAAACACTGTCTGTGAACCACCTGCATCAGAGTTCCCACCACGGCTTATTAAAATCTCAGTCAGGCTGAATCACAGCCTCTGGGAAAAGGGCCAGGGAATCTGCATTTCTAGAAAGCTCCCCCAGGGATTCTGATGGACTCTAATAAACACTGCTATTTTCACTGGCATCCTAATCACAGTTTATGGGTAGAGCTGATACCAGCAAAAGGGATTCGTGCGTCTGTGGGCAGGGGTTGGGCAAACTTTCTGGGAAGGGCCAGAGCGTAAATGATTTGGGCTTTGCAGGCCCTGCAGGTCTCTGTTGCAAGTTCTCAGCTCTGCTACTGAAACATGGAGACAACCACAGACAGCCTGTCACCAGAGGGTGTGAGTGCATCTCAATAAAGCTTAGTGTTCAGCAGGGGAGGCCACAGTGTGCTGACCTCAATAGTTGTCCTGGCCCACCAGCCCTCTGATGACCCTTTTTTTGTGGGACTTCTTTTTTTTTTAATTGGAGGAAAATTGCTTTACAATGTTGTGTTGGTTTCTGCCATATGACAGTGCAAATCAGCCATAATTATACATATATCCCCTCTCTCTTAAGCCTCCCTCCCCTCCCCCATCCCACTCCTCTAGGTCATCACAGAGTGCCAGGCTGGGCCCCTTGCATTATATTGCAACTTCTTACCAGCGATCTATTTTACACAGGATAGTGTATATATGTTGATGCTACTTTCTCCATTCGTCCCACTTTCTCCTTCCCCCACTTGTCCACAAGTCCATTCTCTACATCTGCGTCTCTGTATCGCCATATCGTCCCTACAAAAAGGTTCATCAGTACCATTTTTCTAGATTCCATATATATGCATTAATATATGATATTTATTTTTCTCTTTCTGACTTACTTCACTCTGTATAACATGTTCTAGGTTCGTGCACTTCACTAGAACTGACTCAAATTCATTCCTTTTCATGGCTGAGTAATATTCCATTGTATATATGTACCATACCTTCTTTATCCATTCATTTGTAGATGGCCATCTAGGTTGCTTCCATGTCCTGGCTATTGTAAATAGTGCTACAGTGAACACTGGGGTAAATGTGTCTTGTAGTATTGTAGCTTTCTCAGGATATATGTCCATTAGAGGGATTTCTGGGTCATATGGTAGATTTATTCCTAGTTTTTTAAGGAATCTCCCTGCTGTTCTCCATAATGGCTCTATCAGTTTACATTCTGTGGGGCTTATTCTTACAGTACTTTCTGTTGCCTGTGGAGAGCTATATCTATGAAGATAAAATCACCTGTTGTAACAGATAAATCTTGAATCTTTGTGACTTAAAGCAGTACAAGTTCTGTCCTCTCATCTCACAGCCCAGTGAGAGTGTGCCTACTTGGGTTCTTCTGTGTTCTTCATTTAGGGACCTGGGCTCCTTCATAGTGTAGCTTCATCCTTCTTGGTTCTCACAGCCATCCTCAGAGCCAGTGGACGAGGAAAGAGAGCCAGGATTATTCGTGGGAAACCTGTATGGGCCTGGTCTGGAAGAGGTGCCCCGCATTTCTACCCATATTTTACTGGCCAGAATTCTCATTGCGTGGGGTCCTGAAACAGCAATTTCTCAAAGCTGTGAGGCCCTTGGTCTCAAGACTTTCTCTAGTCCCTTCTATCTTTGCTTGAAATCCATCCACTTCTAACCTGGGCTCATCTCTTCCTTGTAAAAAGCCTTGCTAAGGTCAGTCAGTAGGAGCCAGCCCATAGCCTCACTCTGACCTGTCCAGCCACATTCCTTAGGGCTGCAGGCTCAGAAGGCACAGATCCACCGCCTCAGTTATTGTAGGTGCGAGTTTTATCACTTAGTTTGCTACTGTGTAACCGAGATCTCCATCTCTCTAGGCTCTGAGACCATTTCCTCCCTGGCTGCTGCCTGCCTGTGAAGCCTGCACCACATATTTTAGGTTGTTGCCATGGTAGCACCCCAGTGCAAGATACCGACTTCTGTACTAGTCCAGGTAGCACAGAGGCTTCACCAGGTAAACCCCAAACTGTGTGTGATGAACACAACTAAATGTTTATTTCTTGCTCACATCACATCTAATACAGATGTTCTTGGAGGCATGACCTTCCATTTGGTCATTCAGAGACCTGGCTTTTTTCCATCTCGAACCTCTGCCTTCCTATGGGTCCTTGTGGTCCTCTCTTGCTGGCCACGGGGAAGGCAGGCAGGCTTCCCATGGGAGCCCATAGGCACATCACTTGGGTCTGTATTCTCTTGGCCAGAAATCAGTCACATGGTCACACTCCCTGAAAGAGGGGCTAGGAGATGAAGTCCAGCGACAAGTCCCAGAGGAAAGGAAGGAGGTTTTGGTGTGCATGTGGCCATATCTGCCTCTTGGGTCAGGACTGTCTGGACTGATGGAGTGACATCCAGGGGCTTATCAGGGAGAAGGTCAATAGGTAGCCTGCCTCAGTGATCACTAGGGGCCCTATCAGGCAACAGCTAGTGAGATCCGAAAGATGTGCAAGTAAACAACAAATGTTTACTGCGTGTCCATTCTGTGCCTAGCAATGGGCCAGACTCTGGGGACCTGGAGGAGAACCAAGCTCCTCTTAGAGCTCTGGGTGATCCTCCTAAACACAATCCTTGTGCTGGATGCCAAGGGGCCAGGGAGTTGGGGAAGAGAGTGGGTTTTCTACTACGGCTGGTTTGAGTGCCTCCTGTAGCCCTAGAAATGCCTCCCTTACAGTTGTGCATGGCCCTGTCATCAGCAAGCACCCTCTCTGCGGTGTACTGGACGAAATGTAATTAGAAGGAGAAAAGGGAAGCCCACAGCAGATATTCTGTTTATCTCTCTCAGTTGTTTTCCTAGGACATCGTCTGCCCTCTCAGGCTTCTAAGGAGGCAGTTGATTCAGATGTAGAGTCATCACCCTGTTTTCTGTGTGTTTCTGGATGTTGGCATTGGCAAAGTTAGGGAGCTGGCACTGTCTAGGAAGCCCCTCTGTGGTTCTGAGGGCGGCACAGGGAGGGGCCCAGATCCCCACATCCCTGCTCTCTTCATGTTTTTGGCCATTTGGGTTAGAAACCGCTGCTGCTGCTTCTGTTGATGACTGAGTCATGGGCCCGACTTAACTGAAGGTGTTGGCTGAGGTCCAGGCAGACAGCTCTCAGTCAGCCACCACTGAGCATCAGCTCTGTGCCCAACCCCTGTTCAAGAGTGTGGATGCACCCCTCACAGAGCCCACTTGCTCTTGGTAACTCAGGGCCGCTGGAGAAGGATCTTGAAACTGTTATGTAAGGCAACAGCAGTATTCTCCAGGAGGGTTTTCAAAAAGGGCCAAGAAAATGGGCGTAGAGGACATAGCTAACCTTGGAGCTGGCCATGGAGGGAAGCTTTTACATCTCTTTCAGAGATTTTTCGGTAGAAAGTCATGTCACTAGCAGTAGGAAGGTAGCTTAGGTAAGTATCTAGGACACCCTTCCAAGCTGCCTTCATTAATTTGTTGCACGGTTTCTTCTAAGGCAGTGAGGACTACAAAAGGTTAAATCTCTCCTATACGATGAACTCAGCCATCCCCGTGAAATGGAGGAAGCGGAATACCATTAGACTCTCTAATCTCATTTCTCTCATGCTGTCCTTCTTGGAGCCTATCAAACAGTGTCCTGGCAGAGAGTCAGTTCTGTGGCTGCGAAGCATCAGAGTCAGTTTCTTTCTGAACATGCCAGAAGGGCTGTAATTTAGAAAATGTAGCCTACCTTTTAAGGAAGGATGAAAAGGTACTAAATGCACCTTTCTTTGCATGTTAACTCCCAAATATTTGGGATATATTAAATGCGTCATTCCTGGGAAATTTTATTTTCTGTTTTATTAGAGTTATTTGCATGACATATTAGAACAGAACTTATAAAACTGTTTGTATTTGTGGATCTCTGGTGGTTTCATGAGTACTGCTCAGGGCCCTCTCTGTACCAACTATTCAATAAGATATGTGTCTTTTGAGTGTGTAACTGTGCATTCAAGATGCAAATGCAGTAACAATTTTGCCCTGGTTTTAATTGTTTTTCCTCAAAGACGCATGTGATTTTCTTATCTGATATAAGCATTTCTTAAGGGGAGGGGGTAGGAAAGTATTAGCTACTGCCACATCAAAAAAGCTAAATATAATTGGAAGTTAGATTTTGAGATTTTTCTCTTAGTCCTAGTCTTTTTTCCATATTGTGATGTTGTCATAAAGGGGAGGGGGGTGGGGCCTACCAGGATTTTGAAGTTTTTTTTTTCCTCCTATTTAAAGTTTATGTCTCCTAGATAGCATCCCATAATGCTGGTTATTTTTATGCAGAATATTTGGGACAAAGAGGCTCTCTTTAAACGAAAGATAATTGCAAGCTTTGTCCCTTGCCTCAAGTTTACTGCAGGGTTTCTCTCCCCTCTGGTTATACAGAAATGAAATTATAAACCACCAGTAGCCTGGGAAATGTCAATCGATTCCAAATGACTAAATATTTAATTCAATCATTGCCTATACCTCCAAGGATGACTCGGGTGTTTTTCTTCTTACTGAGGGCTCCATGAAAGCCGGGCTCTGCAATGGCTGCTGAGGACTGTGTCTGTTGCAAGGAGGCTCCCCTGCAGTGAGGAGCTGGGCAAGCCTGTTCCATAGCAGCCCTTTTGCAAATGGTAGTGGATTTTTGCAGAAGGTTTGTGGCCAGATCGCTATGTATAATACTGATGAAGCATTTTTGTTCCAGCTCTGTCTCGGAAGACCTAGGCTGTAGACGCGGGGATTTCAGTAGGAAACATTATGGATCTGTGGAGCTGGTAAGTTTACTCTGTCTGTTCAGTGGTAGCACATTGATTTCGATTTAGAGAGGATCGCCAAGCTCTTCAGATCTTTTGTTGTATATTTACTGTTAGACCATGTGGGTACAGTATAAGGGCTGGATGGGAATGAATGACTATTGAAAGGCTGTAATATTGATCATCTTTATCTGTTGTGTTTTTACTGTTACGTACTTTTAATCTGTGCCTTTCAGTGTGTTAAAAATATGTTGTGGCTTGGTATTTTTCCCTGTTCATGGTGTTATGTAATTAAATAAAATGATTTATGTATTAGGAAAGGTAGCATTTAGCTTTTATGTTATCTTGTTCCTAAAAGTTTCTAAATCTAGTTTTTGAGGTTTAAATATTATTGTAATACATATTCCAATTTTTCTGTACCATCTCTGGATATGATAGGAGTTAGAATATCTGTGAGCTCTTTTTTCCCCCCTGTTACAAGTATATGTGTTGGACTAGATAAATGTCTGTGTAGGTAATAGATATCTGGATTGAAAATATTCATATTTTTCTTAATGAGAGAGATTGGGGTTTGTGTTATGATTTTTTAAAAAGGGTATGCTTTCATTTTAAAAGAGGAATAGTGAAGATATATCATAGCCTCATTTTTTTTTATCATAGCCTCAGTTTTTTAAAAGACAGAATTGTGAGTTTTTTCCCCAGTTGCATGGAAATTTGAACTAATTTTTAGGAAAATATGCTCATAAAATTCTCTTGGTTAATATTTAACTATTAAAAACATTAAATTTATTATTTCTGTCTATTTACAAAAACTGAGTTGATGGAATCCATTTGTAAAGTATTAATATAAGCTGCGTTAATTACAGGTTTAAAAAGTAGAAAAATTTATGTACCAGAATCATGTACAAGTAGCATTCTACTTGAATTCAACTATATATTACAGATTTGACTGTGTACCTGGCCCAGGTATATTCTTGGAAATATGCATTAAGTAAAAGATTAGGTCCTTGTTTTTAAGGCTCCTACTGTCCTCCTGCTGGGCAGATAAGATACATAATATATCTAAAGAATGAATTTAGTCACATAAAAGACACCCTGGTTGACTTGGTTAGTGTGTGTTCTATGTCAGTCACTGGTGATACCATGCCAACTCAGACCACCACCTCTACTGAAGAAGCGTGTGCATAACTAATGCAGAATTGGTAAATATTGTGAGAAGCGCACAGACAGGGCCTGGTGGGGGTTGGGAGAAGGAGGGAGCAACCCCTTCTGGCTAGGCATCTCGGGGAAGCAGCCTGGAAGGCCTTCTGGAGGCTGTGGGATGTGAGTTGGTGACAAGGAAGATAGACAGAGGATATTTGCAAACAGCATGATTCTTGGCAATGATGATTTGAAGGGCAATGAGCACATGGTCCTGCCCAGCAGAGTGTATAGGGCTAAAGAGCTCAGTGGTTACACAGCAGGTAGGCTTTGGAATCAGACAGGCCTGGCTTCATATACCAGTTCCCTTACTTATTATCTCTGTAAACATCGCTGAACCTCAGTGGTGCCTAAGAGTTTGTGCTTGGAAGTCATTCTTGTTCCAGCATTTACTAGTTGTATGATTGGCCTCAGTTTTCTCATCTATGAAATGGGGTTTATTAGTATTATCTATTTTATAGGGTTGTCAGGAGGACTGTATGAGGTGATGCACAGAAGCACAGTCCCTGTTAACTACCCAAAGTAGGAAAGATGAAATTTGATAGCACAAGTAGGATGTTGACTCTCAGGTGAAGACTTTGAACCTGATCTAGTAAGTAGTATGGAGCGCTTATAAATAGTGAGAGTGGTGTTTGGGGGAGACAACATAGGTGTGTAGGATGGACCCTTTATAGACTTGTGGAAATCACAAAATATCAGACTGGGAACATACATGAGAGAAGTGCTTTCAAGCTTGAACAGGCATCAGAATCACCTGGTGAACTTATTAAAACAAATTGCTGGACCCCATCCCCAGAGTTTCAAATTCAGTGAGTCGGGATTAACTCAGAGTTTGCATTTCTAACAAGTTCCCAGGTAAAGTTGATGCCACTGTTGCCAGAACCACCCTTGGAAAAACCCTGCTTTACAGAATCCCCAACTCGTCATCAGTTATCCCCAGCTTGATGAGGCAGCTCATTGACCAGCTCAGTTTGTGTGTGTGTTTATAACTGACTTTTTAAATATTTTAAAGTAAATTTTAAATACATTTTAAAATTCTATGTATAATTTCACCACCTTGCAGCAAGTATTTTCATCTGCCTTTGATACCTTCCAAATTGTATAGCTATAAGTGCCATTTCTACATGGTTGTAATCAAATTATATATTTACTTTTGCATGCCTCCTTTTTCATTTAACTGTGTTTTATAAGTATCTTCTTGTTATATAGTTACCATTTTAATCCATGTGTGATAGATAGACCAGTAAGGTGATCAACAGTGATCCGTGGAGCCGTTTTCCTCCTTATGTAAAATCAGGTCATTTCTAGTTTGCCCGAGTTGGAAATGATGTGTGCTAGAGGTTGCAAAACTTCAGGAGATGGTTGAGGGACAGGGAGGCCTGGCGTCTCTTGAGATTCTGACTCCAGTGTTTTAAGGAAGGAGATGTTTTCTCCCATCTATGAACACAGAGTATTATCAAATTAAAAACCATATTATGTGTCCTATGATCGTGAGAAAGCCAGTTCAATTTTTCTTACACTTGATTTGATGAATATTGTTGGGAACCCAGTCGATATTGGGTGTTTGTAGAGGGGGTCCTTGGGATTCTGTAAAATTGAAATTTTAGCATAAACTTCTTCTGATGTTCAGTGAATTAGATAGAAGTCCTTGTGAAGAGTGAATTGACCATTCAAATCAGCAATGAGGGGGATGCAGGGGCTTGGTTCCCTAGGTTTCAGTTGAGTATACATTTGGTGAGAGACCATGGCGCTCAGACACCTACTCTACAGACTCACAGGTGAGTTTCTCAGCCCTAATTCAACAGCTGTGGGTCGAAGGCTCCCACCATGGGTCAGGCACAGTGCCTGACACTGAGCGGGGAGGAAAAAGCCAACTGTTCTTCTCTCCTGGAGCTGGAGGTAGTCTGGCTTTAGAATCCAGCGGCCTCAAATTTTGAGTCTCCAGGCTGCATCTTAGCTATGTTCCCTGCCTGAATCAGGGATGGTTTCCTTGCAAGGGACGGAGATCCACTCAGTCCAGCTCCAGTATAACGTAATTCGCAGAACGGGTGTGGGAGAATCTCGCCGGAATGCACTGCAGGAAGCACAGCTGGGCTGCATGTGACTGGGAAGCCATCAGGCAGCTCTTCTCGTTTCTCTTGGCCCCTGTGGTTTCTCAGCTTCACTTTGCTCTGCATGTCAGTACCAGTCTCCTCTCTGCACGCCAGCTTCCGCGACAGCACAGTTGCCTCTCTCCAGTCCATTTTCTCCCAGCAGCGGTGTTTGTTTGTTTTTTTTAATACTTCTTTTTATCATGGTGAAATATTCACAAAATAAAATTTACCATTTTTAAGTGTACTATTCAGGCCCATTATGTATATTCGCCAGGTTATGCAACCATCAGTACTATCTACTTTCAGAACATTCTCATCATTCCAGATAGACACTGTACCCATTAAACAATGACTTCCCATTCCCCCTGCTCCCTTGCAACCTCTGTTTTATCTTCTGTCTCAATGAATTTGCCTATTCTATGTGGGATTATACACCTTTTGCCCTTTTTTGTCTGATTTATTTCAATATTTTCAGGGTTTATCCATGTTGATACATATATCAGAATTCCATTCCTTTTTCTGACTGAATAATATTCCATTGTGTATGTATACCACATTTTGTTTTTCCATTCCCCTATTGATGAATTCTTAGGTTGTTTCCACTTTTTAGCTCTTGTGAATAATGTTACTGTCAACATTGGTATACAGGTATGTGCTCAAGAGATGTTTTAAAATGTTGACAACATAGTATCTTTTCTTTCATAAATCTCTTCTGTGGCCCATTGCAGTGCAAGCCCAGACCCTTTACAAAGCCCAAAGAGATCCTTCATGGTCCCTGTTCTGCCTTCCTCTCCCACCTTCCCATGAGCTGCTCACTCACTGTGCTTCGGTGGTCTGATTTTCCTCTCTAGAACAATTTGAGTTCCTGCCTGTCCTTTGCATGTGCTCTTCCCTCTTCCTGGAATGGGCTTTCCCAGCATTGCTCACTGCTAATCTCAGCTTAAATGCCATCTTCTCAGGGAGGCCTCCCCGATCACCCTCGCTGAAGTCATCCTCCTCATTATGGAGGTCTCTAACTCAGCATCCTCTTTATTTACTTAATGGTGTTTATCATAATCAATATTTGTTTACTAACTATCCTCTCATCCACTAGAGGGGAGGGTGGAAACTGTGTCTTTCTTGAGATTTCTAGGCCCTGGCATATACTAAATTCTCATTCAGTTTTTTTTTTTTAATTACTAAATTGATTTCTAGTCCCCCACCCCACCCCTAGTCTTGCAGTCCCTATGTCCACTGTAGTCTATTCATTCTTGGACCCTAATTTCAAATTCCAAAAAGAATGCTATGGATTGGTTCTGCAGATCCAGTTATCTATCCCTGATTCAAACAATTGAGTTCAAGGTAGGGTGGTGGTTTGGGGGTGTGTCATGTGGTATAAATGTGGCCTCCTAGAACCCCTCAGCAAAGTTTGTGGGCAGATTCTCTTTGGAAAGGATATGGGGAAGCTCAGAGCATGAGCTGAGAAGGAAGCCTCCAATATGTCTATAATATTTCCTCATAGAGCAGATGATTTAAAAGCTCCATCTAAAAGCACCTGGTTAAAATGTCATCTGCGGATGGACTGTTATCCCTGGCACTTTTTTAAATTCCATAAACAATGATATGAATTATAAACCCTCTAAAAACAGGAATCAAGGCTCTTGATTTACCACTGTGTCCCTCATACCAACCACAGTGCTTAGCTTTAGTTACTTAGTAAAAATTAATTGAATGAATGAATGGTTCAGTTTGGTTGGAATTAGAGAATAGCCTAACCCATCAAAAATAAAGAAAGAAAAGGAAAAACAAACTTCTATGATTTCCCCCCTCCCCAATATAGTTAGACTCATCAGTTTGCAGTGCATTCCATCTGAAATGTTTGCCGTTTTTCTTCTTGATGAATTGAAAGTCTGGTCTCTCGTGGCAGCATTCTAAGCAAGGCACAGCTATTACCCCATTGACCATTCTTCATCGCTTCATATCGAAATCTGTCAGGAAAAGCATAAGATTATTTGTAGCTTTTATTGATCTTTTCTTGGTCTTTGACTCAATGGGTAAGAAACTGATGTGTTACAAATGATGAATGGTATGGGCACCATATGGGCCTCTCCTTTCCAAGCCCAGCTGCTGATCCTCACATAAGCCCACATCTGGGTAATTTTAGGGAAGCCACGATCTGCAGGTAATTTCAAATCCAGGATAAAAGAGGAGGGTATATTGTCCATTGGGCTTCGCAGGTGGCACTAGTAGTAAAGAACCGGCCTGCCAGTGCAGGAGACGTGAGACTTGGGTTTGATCCCTGGGTCAGGAAGATCCCTTGGAGGAGGGCATGACAACCCACTCCAGTATTCTTGCCTGGAGAATCCCATGGTCAGAGGAGACTGGTGGGTTACAGTCCATGGGGTCACAAAGAGTCGGACATGACTGAGGCAACTTAGCACGCATGCATATTGTCCATTCCTTTTTAAACTTGCACTCAAATGAGTCAAGCCTGCATTTGGACCAGCTGCCTGCTCCCCTGGTATATCAGAAAGAAATGTATAAATGTCTCTCCGTGAGGATAGCATGGTTTTGTTGTTTTGAACTCAGAGTGGCCTCAAAGGATACCTGGCTATACTGAGTACAGCCAGAAGAAAGGTTTGTCATGAACTTGATTGGCATCTGCAGATTTTAATATCTGAGGTTTTGACTGTGTGACAACTTTTGAAGTCTGATATATAGTCATTTGTATTTTTGCTCAGGCATGAACTTGAATTACGCCTGTGAGACTGTTGTGTTTTAGATGATTCTTGGCTAATGAGTGATTTAGCTGCCTGCCCAGCATCCCTAATACAGCACAGTTTTGTTCTCTATTCAGGGTTGAGTAGGCTTTTTGTTTTCAGAGGCATTTTATGGGAGAATTATATTCTATGTAGTATCACCGAATTGAGAAATGAGTGAAGGTTCCAGAATATCTCCCCTAGGAACATCAAAACATCACGACTTCTGTCTTCTACAACTAGAATCATAATTTTGGCAGATGTTCTCTATTATTTAACTGGCTTATATCTAAGGCTTTGATAGCAGGTTGACTCATGTAGGTACCGCAAGACATAACATTTATCTTGGAATTATCAATGAGTTGGGGCTTCCCAGGTGGTGCTAGTGTAAAGAGCCTGCCTGCCAGTGTAGGAGACATAAGAGACTCAGGTTCAATCCCTTGGTCAGGAAGATCCCCTGGAGGAGGGCGTGGCAACCCACTCCAGTATTCTTGCCTCAAGAATACCATGGACAAAGGAGCCTGGTGGGCTACAGTTCATGGGGTTGCAAAGAGTGTGAAGCAACTTTGCACATATGCGTGCATCAGTGAGTTAACATGGTTAGAAACTATGGTGCTCTTTTTGATATTTTGATGCCTTTGTGGATGATTGATAATGCTTACATTGAACATTTTCCAGGCTAAAATTATTGCAACCATTTTTAGTAATGCAGAACTTTGAGACCTTAGTCATGTTTATGTGTTAGAATGGAACTGGAAATCTTTTATTATGTTTATTAGTTTTGCTGTTTATTGAATGTTTACTATGTGCCAGTCAATGAGCTAAATACTTTTGATGCATTTACCTATTCTCCCAAACGACCATCAGCAGTTTTTTATTTCATCACACACTGTGGCTGCTGAGGAAATGTTGGTGGACACTGAATGGATTCCCATTTATCAGATGATCTCAGAGAGATCCCACAGCTAATAGAGGTAACACTTAAGCCCAGATCTGTCTGACTCTAAGAGCCCCTGTACTTAATCTCTCAGCCTATGAGCCTAGGCTGTTTTCTAAGGAAATTGGGTTGATTGTTAGTTAGAGCACACATCTCTGCCCTTGGATGCGTGTGTGCTAAGTTGCTTCAGTCGTGTCCGACTCTGTACGACCCTGTGAACTTCAGCCCCTCGGGCTCCTCTGTCCATGGGATTCTCCAGTCGAGAATACCAGAGTAGGTTGCCATGCCCTCCTCTAGGGGATCTTCCTGCCTCAGGGATCAAACCCATGTCTCTTATGTCTCCTGCATTGGCAGGTAGGTTCTTTACCACTAGCACCACCTGGGAAACCCATCTCTGTCCTTAATCAACAGCATAGAGTAGCTGTGCTTTAAGTCTTAGCTGAAATATATAATTTCAAACTCTCTTAGGTCCAAATCTTAACAAAAGTTTGATTTTTAAGAAGAATGTTAAAAAAAAATTACCTAAGAAATGTCTGTGTGATAAATGTTTTAAATTTAATTCCTGGTTTAGGCCCAACCATAACATAGCTGCAAACACTTGGCCTGCACTTTAGAGGGACTGCTTTTCTTGGCCCCTCTTGGAAAAGCAAGAGTTTTTCTTGATCTGTGCCCTTGTGTTATGCCTTTAGCTTGCACTGATGGGCAGATCAGAAAAAAGCCATGTGACTCTGGATGGTGTGTCACTTGCAAGGAAGCTCTTGAGGATTTCTCGGTCTGTCACACAGTGTCTCCTTTAAGAAAGCCTGTGAGAAAAGTTTTCCCAGGACCAAAAAGCAGCTTCGTTGTTAACCTTTTATGCAGTGGAAATCCTCTAAATAAATGGGCTTTTTCCTCTTTGCTCTGGCCTCTGGGACGCTCAGGACCCTATTTATGGCTTGCCTTGAACAGCCTTAAAGGACTCTGTAACAGGCAGCCTAATCTTATTCTCTTGTTTTCAGTTTATTTACCCACACCTAATTTTCCCTTGTTCTAAATTTGTTTTGTATCTAATTTTCTCCTTTGAGTGAGATATCTCAGTAACATGCTTTAAATCTTTTCTAAAAAGTAAGGTAGAACATAAAAAAATATTTTCTATGTTCAGCTTCTAGCTCTTAACAGCACATCCTCTGTCACCCATTGAGGGTAACCTAGTTCACAGAATGGTTTTGACCCTTGTCTCCTCCTTCCCCTACTTTTTGATCAGGGACCTATGACCTATTTTCCTAGGATCAACTACACCTGGGGAGAATTAGCATCCCCTGCCCAGCTATTTGGTGACTGCCTTAACCACTGAGCCATGTGTTAATCCAAAAGTCTTCCAAATCAACTAGCTAAACACACACCGTAATAAGAATATCAGACAAGTTTTTCCAGGCAAAATCAACCCTGGAAACAGCCACTCCAGGGATTTTTGGCACCATTGTGCTCTCTAGTTTCAAAACTAGAACTGCAAACGCTCCACTCCCTCCCTCCGCAGGCCTGGGCAGCTCATGCCAGGTTGCTGGTGGCCACACAAGTCTCCCGTTCCTGTGTGCCCCCACGTCCTCCTTGGGGGTGACCCTCCCTCCTGCCACTGCACTGTCAGCTCAGCTCACAATCTCTGGCTCCTGCACCCTCTGCTGGAACCCTGGGGTCTTTGTTCTGTGACTCCAGTAGTCTTCAGCTGGTGGGATATAGGTCCCTGGTGCACTATAAAAATACTTTTAGGACTTCCCTGGTGGTCCAGGGGCTGAGACTCTTTGCTCCCAATGCAGGGGGTCCGGGTTTGATCCCTGGTCAGGGAACTAGACCGCACATGCCATAGCTAAGACCCGGAACAGCCAAATAAATAAATATTTAAACACAAATAAATACTTTCAAATTTTGCTCAGTGTTTAATACAACAGTTTATATTTTGTGTAACCAGAGATACAAACTGTTGGCATACTGTTTATTGGTTAATTCTTCACAGCAAATTGAGTTTTCTACCTGTGATCTCTTATATAATATGGAGGAAAACTCTCACATGTGTCTCAGACACCCAGTCTTTCTTGGTGCCTGCTTGATAATATCTATTGCCTCTCACTTCTCACTTGTGCCAAAGTGACCTCTGCCTTACACCAGGTCCTGTCATGTGCCCACCTCAACTTTTAGTACAACAAGGCTTGGCGGTATATATCATCAGTTGTAGCAAAAATAAATTTTAAGCTTGAGCAAAAATATGACATCACCATCTCAATGGACATGAGTTTGAGCAAACTCAGGAAAATAGTGATGGACAGGGAAGCCTGGTGTTCTACAGGCCATGGGTCGCAAAGAGTCGGACACAACTGAGTGACTGAACAACAAATACTGTTTTTATGAATACAAAGTATTTTCTTTTCTGGAAGGTATTTTTAAGAACCAGTATTTACTTCTTTATTTAGGTAGGTCTGTGATCAAAGACTGGAGAAGGGAATGGCTTCTCCATTATTCAGTGGGTAATACTGAACCCACTCCAGTATTCTTGCCTGGAGAATCCCATGGACAGAGGAGCCTAGCAGGCTACAGTCCATAGGGTCACAAAGAGTCAGACACAACTGAAGCGACTTAACATGCTTGCATGCATGATCAAAGATGTTGTACTTGGGATTCCTCTGGTGATCCAGTGATTAAGACCCCAAGCTTCCATTGCAGGGGCCTGGGTTCAATCCCTGGTCAAGGAACTAGATCCTGCATGCTGCAACTAAGACCCAGTGCAGTCAAATAACTTTTTCTTGATGTAGTACTTGGCAGCCATGAACACACACCCAAGGATTTGAAAGCCACCCTTTTACTTCTTTTTGTGGTATTACCTTGAAAAGGAATCTTACCTTTCTGCCAACCTTTCACCATATGGTTTCTAAACATTATAGCTCTTTGTTAGGCCCTCAGAACTAAGTCTAGAACTTTTAACTTATTAGCTGCCTCCTGGCAGACAACTTGGGACAGATTTCCCCAGGGCTGCGGGATCCAGAGTATCTGAGGCTTCATTTGAATCTCTCTCAGCAGCCCCAAGCTGAGACCCTTGCCTTCAGCTTTCTTCTGTCTCAGGGCAAGTCCTGTTTCCTTCCTTCCTTCCATCCCCAGGTGGCAGCTTCACTCTCTTGGTAGAAAGAGAGATCTGTTGGGTCTAAAATTTGCTCCCCTGTTCCCCCCACTGGGTGAATTTAGGGAAAATCATGCCCAAACCCGGTGTCACCTGCTGTGACCAACTTACCAAAAAGGGCCCCCAGTTTCATGCCACAACTAATATTCTAATTTTTTATATTGAAGTATTTTACATATTTAATTAAAGCCATTACTTTGGACTCCTTTATGTGTAAGAAAAGGATTGTATGTTTTTGGGCCTCAGTCTTTTAATTGGTCTTTTGCCGTTATCTTTATGTTGCAGTGTTTTAAAATATAATCTCAAGCTGTGTTTGCTGAATAGATGTGAAGACTTTATCATTACTTTAGGAATACATTTCGGCCACTCTAAATTCCCTTTTCGATCCCTGCGATAGTTCTACAAATTCCCTTCTGAATTCGCCTTTGAACGCTCTCCTTTCTTGTTCCCACTAAGCCTGCACTTGCCAAGGCCACTAAAGACCTTCCTGCTCCCAAGTCTAGGTGACGCATCCAGGCTTTCGCTCACGGGCCTCTCTGCGCATGCGCCCTCTTAACACGTTCCCCTACCCCAGTGTCTGTGCCTCTGCTCTCTCGTGTTTTTCGTCCTGCATCTCTACTATACCTCCTCTGCTTCTTTTAGGGAGTCCTTCTTTCCTGTCTGGTCATCCCATTTGGATACTTCTCAGGGTTCTGTCTCAAGACACCTTTCTCACCTGATCTGCTCTTCCTCGTGATCTTTCCTACCCTCATGGCTTCAGGTACCATCTTCAGGCTGGTGACTCACAGATCCATATATTCTTTCCAGGTCTCTATCAACAGCATCTAATGCCATCTGTTCATATGCCCACAGGACATCCCTGTGGGCAACTGAACCTTAAAAGGCCCACTACTGAACTCAGTCATCCCTCTTTACCCTCCCACACCGCTAGGGAATGGCTTTACCTTCTTAACCATTGCTAATTTCAGAAACCAGGAAATCACCCAAAGCCCACATCCAGTCTCTTACCAAATCCTATTGGTTTTATATTCTCAATAGATTTCCTGGCTAAGTTTCTCTTACTCACATTGATGTGCGTGTACAATGCCAAACAGTCTTTTGAGAAGAGAGAGAGATACACATAGATTCGTATATATGTATGCATGGAAATATGTATTATGTATTCATGGGACTTCCCTGGTGGCTCAGATGGTAAAGAATCTGCCTGCAATGCAGGAGACCTGGGTTGGATCCCTGGGTCAGGAGGATCCCCTAGAGAAAGAATGGCTACCCACTCCAGTATTCTTGCCTGGAGAATTCCGTGGACAGAGGAGCCCGGCAGGCTACAGTCACAGGGTCACAAAGAGTCGGACACGACTGAGCGACTAACACTTTCACTTTTCATGTGTACTCATATGAATTTCACAACTACCTGATAGTTTTATAAATACTTTTGTTACCCCCATTTTATAGATGAGGTTACCAAAGTCCAAAGAGATGAATTAACTTGTCCAAAGTCACACAACTTGTAAGTTGTTGAGCCTGCCCCTCTCCCATCTTATGCACAGTAAGTTGTATTTATTTAAAAGTTCTGTGATCTCCCCATTGTTACAAGCTGTGCTCCAATGCCCCTTTGTTGTCCTCATCATGTGCGCATGCTCAGTTGTATCCAACTCTTTGTGACCCCATAGGCTGTAGCCCACCAGCCTCCTCTGTCCATGGGATTCTCCAGACAAGAATACTAGAGTGGGTTGCCATTTTCTCCCCCAGGGGATTTTTCTGACCCAGGGTTCAAACCCACGCCGTCTCTTGTGTCTCCTTCATTGACAGGTAGATTGTTTACCACTGCACCACCTGGGATGCCCTCTATTACCCCTTACTGTGCATAAAAATCACTTGCAGAATTTATTTAAGATTCAGGCTCTGATTTGGCATATCTGGAATGAGCCAAATAGTGTGCTTTTTTTTTCCCCACAATCTTCCATTGTGAAAATGACTGAACTTCTTACAAGTTTATCATTTGACATCCGGGGAAGTCCAGAGACTACTTTGTTTTTAAGTAAAGAAGAACAATAAAGGACTTCCCTGGTGGTCCAGTGGTTAAGACTTCCCACTCCCAATGCAGGGGACCCAGGTTCGATCCCTGGTCAGGGCACTAGATCCTACATGCTTCAACTAAGAGTTTCCTTGCTGCAACAAAGATCAAAGATCCTTAGTCGGACACGACTGAATCGACTTAGCATGAACACAAAAATGGCTTAAAACAACGGAAATTTATTCTCTCATAGTTCTGGAGGCTAGGAGTCTGAAGTCAAGATGTTGGCAGGGCTGCACTCCCTCAGAAGGTTTGAGGGAAAAATCGTCCCTCGCCTTTTCCAGCTTCTGGGGTTGCCAGTAATCCCTGACATCCTTGACTTGTAGCTGTGTCACTCTAGTTTCTGCTTCTGCATCACATGGCCTCCTAGCCTGCAATTCTGTATCTACATCACCCTCTTTTCTCTTATAAAGACACCAGCTGGGACTTCCCTGGTGATCCAGTGGTTAAGACTCCGAGCTCCCAATGCAGGGGGTATGGGTCAGTCTCTGGTCAAGGAACTAGATCTCACATGCTACAGCTAAGACCTGGAGCAACCAAATTAATTAATTTAAAAAAAGAGAGACACCAGCCATTGGACTTAAGTCCCACTCTAATCCAGTGAACTCATCTTAACTTATCTAATTACATCTGCAAAGACCCTCTTTGCAAATAAGGGCACATTCTGAGATTCCAGGTGGATGCAAAGGTGTTTGGGGGTGGGGGGCGGGGATTGGGGTGGGAGCACAGGGAACGCCATTCAAGCCAGAACAGTTCCTTTCTTTCTTTTAGTGTTCAGAAAGAAGCCTGTGACAGTTTAGTTTATTTTCTTTCTTGGTAAATTTTCCTATTTTGATCTTTCTCAGACTTCTTTTATTTTTAAAATGTTTCCCATAGTTTCTCTATGTCTTCTCAGCAATTTTGCCTAAAACGTTGCATCTTTGTGATTCTTCAACCCAGGTCTTATGTCATGGATGAATATTTTCTTCAGATGTATATTTGTTTATTTCTCATTTTCCCTCTTGAAATAGTAAGGAAGGTCTTTTTCTCTGTCCTTTGTCACTGCCTTTTCTTTCTCATTATTTTATATTTTGTTCCTCTTCATTCTGGGAAGGCATCTCAAATGATAAACTTATTGCTATCTCTGTTTTGTACAATAAACATTTCGCTTTCCTCCTTCAATGAGGATTTTTAATTTTAACCCTACATTTTTTAATCCTACCTTTGCATTTTTGGGTCCTCATTCATCTTGCCCACTTCCACAAGCTTTACCCACTTATTGTAAAAATTGTCCTCTGTCTTATTGAGGACAACAGCTGCTTTTTAAATCTTTTATTTTGGTTTCATAGTGAAAAATGGTGTGCTTCTTTTTTTCAGTTTTCAGGATCATATGTAGCATTATTTTAAATAACTCCCATGTTTGTGATTTTTTTTTTCCTTTTTATAATACAGAATCTTGAGACAAACACAAAGAGTTATTCAGACCTTTTATTGTCAACAGACAAAATGTACAACTGACCCTGAGCTCTTGTCCTTTTGGGTCCTGCAACTTTTCTGAACCAAACATCTGGATGGCTGGTGGTTATGCAAAGCTCCCTGATCACTGTCCAGGGTCTGGTTGGTGTTTCTCTAGTAAAGCTCTGCTGGAAAGGGATAGGATGTCCTCCATGCTTGGCTTTTTGCTTCTCTGAACCGGTGGCTCTAGAATTTATACATACAGCCAGGATTTAGAGGGCTATGGGTAGCAGTCTGGTTGGAAGAGGAATATTAATGTTTGCCTAGCTCTTTACATAAACTTGAGAAGACACCATCTGTGTAAATAATTGGTTGGAGATTACGAAGGTGGAATCCCCTCATACCCAACCACACTTTGGTGTGACCACTTGCTTGGCATATTGGCAAAACTGTGTCCCCCAGGGTGCTCTGCTACCAGGACCCTTCCTGTCTGTCTCCCTGCCTATGGCCCTTCACTTATGAAGACTGCATTTTCTATCTTTTTATCTGTTTATTTGGTTGCACTGTGTCTTAGTTGCAGTACTCAAGATCTTTGATCTTTAGCTGCAGCACACAAGATCTTTAGCTGTGGCATGTGGGATCTAGTTCCCTGACCAGGGATGGAACTTGGCCCCCTGCATTTGGAGCACAGATTCTTATCCACTGGACCACCAGGGACGTCCTAAGGCTGCATTTTCTAACATAGACTTTGTCTCTCTCCCTGCCCCCATCTTACCCGATGTTTTCTTAGAGAGGAAAAAGAGGTGCTGGAGTGGCTAGAGCTACCTTAAAATGCAGTGCTCATGCAGTAGAAAGATGACTCCCAGTGTTTTATTGTTACTCTTTATATAGACCCAGGGTTTCTTAGCGCAAAGGAGATGGGGAAGAGAAAATAAATTGCCATCCAGCTTTCTGTGATGACCACAGATTTGTTCTGTTTCAGCCAACAAAGTCAGTGACCAAATAGGTTTCCCAGTTGTTCTCCATTGGCCATAGAATAGGTAGAAAATGTCCTGATATTCTGGCCATAGGTTGGGAAATCAGTCTCAGATTCATGAATTGTCATCTTTTGTGCTGAATCTTCCCAAATATTTTACTGGGAATTTGAGTATCAGAGACTGCTAGTCAGATATTATTTTAGTGAAGAAGCCAAGATGGATAGATATACTTCGAGATGAAAGGTTAGAGTAGAATACTTGTGCTGACTTACCTCAGATTTCTCAATAGAACAGGTGGAAAAGTCACTGCTTAGAAGAAAATGTGTTTCTGGAGTGATGACTTGGTGATTGCTAAGTCAGGACCAAGATGGGAGATATAATGGGAAGTAAAAAAGGAATGGATAAAAGAACTGGAGAGTGGTAGTGAGGATCTAGCCATGGTCAAGGAGCATGAGCTTGTCGTAGTCCTAGCCACGTGGAAATTTGTTTCTTTGAACAGAGAAGGAGAGAGTTAGAGTTTACTTAGTAGGGTGTGATTGAGAGCTGGGATTTGACTCAGGGGATTGTAAATGCAGTGTTGACGTGAATAACCACAGATCCCCAGCTAACATGTATACCAGAAAGAGCCAGCGTGGGTTTATGTCAGGTACTATGATGACAACACTCTACTAGTGTGGGTGAGAATGGGTTTGGGGTCTTGGGAACGGATGACAAAGTCATGAAGTCAAGTGAGGTCATTAGATTTGAGAAAGCAGAAGGGTGCGAGCTCAAGACATCAGAGAGATCACTGTGATGGATATAGAGTTTGCTGAGGATGGTGGCCAGAGATGTGGATGATAAGTCTGAGCCCAGATCCAGGACCCTGCTGGTTCTTCAACAACGTTTATCATCCTAGTTGGAGACTCTTCTAACTGATTTGGGTACTCTGACATGCACCCTGGTGCTCAGCACTCCAGCCACCCAACCTCCCAAGTCTTTTCCCCACCCCTTTGCACGGGCAGAATAGGAAGAAGGAAAGAGTGGGAGGAAGAGAACACCCGCTCTGACCTCTCCCTGCAGGCAGTGGAAGTGACCGAGAGTCACCAGGAGAAGGGATCCAGTCAGGGGATGGCTCTTTCCACCCATGTTCAGGTGTTATCTCCCCACCTTTTTTTGATGCAAACATTTTGAATCTATTTCTTCCCTTCTGAGTATTTCTAAGTCAGGTGTGTGTGTGTGTATGTGTGTGTGTGTGTGTGTGTGTGTACATGTCTGATTTGCATATGCAGATGGTCTGCTTGACCAGTATTGGTAGTTTTTAAAATCTGCTTATGTTGGAAATCATTTCTTAAAGGTCCTATACATCTTCTAGAATAAATTGCATTATAGTGGGACTTCCCTGGTGGTCCAGTGGTTAAGACTGCACTCCCAGTGCAAGGGGCCCAGTTCTATCCCTGATCAGGGAACTAGATCCCACATGCCACAACTAGGAGTTTGCATGCCAAACTGAAAAGATCCTGAGTGCCACAACTAAAACCCATCACAGCCTAGCAAATAAATAAGTACATATTTTAAAAATAAATAAATAAATTGCATGATAGCAACGAGACCTTCAGCTCCCCCAGGCAGAGTTATCCCTGCAGCATCTGACCTCCCCGTGTGCCCCGTACTTTCTTCTGTGCCATGGCATTTAACCAGGTTGTGTGTGATTTATCTGTTTACGTTTGTGTATCTGTCTCTCCCACTAGGCTCTATGCTCCTCTAGGGCACAGATCATGTTGCATTTGTCTTTGTAAATCCAGCAGTTAGTACAGGCCTGGGGAAATAGGTTCTCAATAATGTTGGAAGAGCGACAAACATTTAAACAGACTTTCCAAGAGTTTAGATGCAGCATTGAAATGTTTTACTCATACTAGCAATAATCAGGGCCTTTTATATTAATCATTACCATACTATTATTAAAATACATGTTGTTATAACATGATTGAACACATCCTATGTTCAGGCACTATTCTAGGATCATTCCATGTTTTATATTATTGAATTCTCTCCCCAAACCTAGAAGTGGCTACAGTCATTGTCTTCATTTTATTTTTTGTCGTCACTTTAGAGATAAGGAAAATGAAATTTAGAGAGGAAAAATCAAGTGATTTGCCCAAGGCCATGCAGCTAGTAAGTGTGGAACTGAACCTGATAAGTTGGGTGCTAAAACTCACACTTGTAACCACTCATGTCAAAGAAAGGAGTTGGGGATGGGGAATAGAAATCTGAAATCTTATTTTTAAAGATATAACTTACATAAATGTTAAAAGATCTTTCCCTAGATTAAAATACTGTTTCTGTGACTTATATATACCTGAATGTCAAGTACCCAGTGTGTGATAAGCAGAATCACAGGGAATCCTAGCACTTCTGCAGGTGTGGAAACAGACACCAGCCCAAAGAAACAAAGCAATTCAGTGGAGAAGAGAAGAGCCTTATGTTTCTGAAATTTTATGTATTTGTATTAATTTAGGAAATATTCTCATCTAATTGCCTCTAATATTAAGCTAATAATACTTCTATTTATAGTACTTAATGAATACCACTTTATTCTTCCTGTTTTTAATTTTTTCTTTTACGTTAGTTTGTTGAATCATACAGATGGTTATAAGTGCTTGGAGATTACTTTTTACCAGAAATAAAACATCTAAGATATTAAACACTGTTCAGTGTTCAATAAATCAGTTTGGCTGAGATTGAAACAAAACCTCTACTGCAGATACTAAATTACATGAATTTCCACCATTTTTAGTGTACTCAACTAGCTGAAGGTGATTCAGCCTGAGAAACTGAATTGATCTTGGTCACCCTGAGTTGCATCAAAGTCCAGCATGTCACACAGTCCTGTCCATTAGAACTTTCCATGACTGTGGAAATTTGTCATTTGCTCTGTCCAGTGTAGCCACCACCTGGGGCTGCTGAACACTTGAAATATGGACAGTGCCACAGAGGAACTGAGTGGTTTTTACTTTATCTTAATTAATTTAAAATTAGATCTGAATGGGGCTAGTGGTCCCAGTACTGGCCAGTGCAGGATCTCTAAAGGAATCCCTTTTCTCTCTTAGGCTCAGTGCTCCCCAGCCCTGAGCCTTTGGTGTATGTGGTGTATGACCAGATTAGAGACGTTAGACAAAACAAAGTAAAATAACATAAAGAATTTGTCTTTTCTTCTTAACATTACTGATGTTGAATATTTGTTAAGGGACTTCCCTGACCATCTAGTGGTTAAGACTTCGCCTTCCAACGCAGGGGGTGAGGGTTCGATCCCTTGTCAGAGAGCTATGACTTCACGTCTCATGGCCAAAAAAAAAAAAAACACCAACAAACAAACCAAAACAGAAACAGTATTGTAAAACATTCAAAAAAATTGTCCGCATTAAAAAAATACATATATATGTATGTTAATACATTTCCCTGAACTTGTATACCAAAACAAATACAAAAGAACTCTGCTATTTGCTTCTTCTCTAGGGAAACTGCATTACTGTGAGTGAGGGTATGGCTGGCAGGTGAGGACAGGACCCTTCCCCTCCTCAAAGACTCTCTGAGCCAGGGCTGCCTCTTTGGGGCAGACAACCTCTTCAGTTCTATAGTTACTAGTATATTCAGGTTTCTTTCTCCTTTTTCAAATAATCTTCATTATGTATATTTTCCTAGAAATTTTCCATTTCACTGAAGTTTTTGGTAATATTTGCATAGTCTCATATTGTATTCTCTCACATCTTAAAAAAAATCTCTTTTCTTTTTAGCAATTATATTTTATTTATTATCAATCCATATATTTGTGTTTTTCTTTGCTTTTTATTTTATTGAAATATAGTTGATTTACATTATTGTGTTAGTTTCAGGTATACAGCAAAGTGATTCAGTTATGTGTATTCAGTTCAGTCGATCAGTCGTGTCCAGCTCTTTATGACCTCATGGACTACAGTACACCAGGCTTCCCTGCCCATCACCAACTCCCGAAGCCTACTTAAACTCATGTCCATCGGGTTGGTGATGCTATCCAACCATCTCATCCTCTGTCGTCCCCTTCTCCCGCCTTCAATCATTCCCAGCATCAGGGTCTTTTCCAATGAGTTGGTTCTTAGCATCAGGTGACCAAAGTATTGGAATTTCAGCTTCAGCATCAGTCCTTCCAATGAACATTCAGGACTGATTTCCTTTAGGATTGACTGGTTTGATCGCCTTGCAGTCCAAAGGACTCTCAAGAATCTTCTCCAACACTACAGTTCAAAAGCATCAATTCTTTGGCACTCACCTTTCTTTATAGTCCAACTCTCACATCCATACATGACTACTGGAAAAACCATAGCTTTGACTAGATGGACCTTTGTTGGTAAAGTAGTGTCTCTGCTTTTTAATATTCTGTCTAGGTTGATCATAGCTTTTCTTCCAAGGAGCAAGCATCTTTTAATTTCATGGCTGCAGTCACCATCTGCAGTGATTTTGGAGTTCCCAAAAATAAGTCTCTCACTGTTTTCATTGTTTCCCCATCTATTTACCATGAAGTGATGGACTGGATGTTATGATATTAGTTTTCTGAATGTTGAGTTTTAAGCCAACTTTTTCACTCTTCTCTTTCACTTTCATCAAGAAGTCCTTTAGTTCCTCACTTTCTGCCATAAGGGTGGTGTCATCTGCATATCTGAGGTTTTTGATATTTCTCCCGGCAATCTTGATTCCAGCTTGTGATTCATCCAGCCTGGCATTTTGCCTGATGTACTCTGCATATAAGTTAAATAAGCAGGGTGACAATATACAGCCTTGACATACTCCTTTCCTGATTTGGAGTCAGTCTGTTGTTCCATGTCCAGTTCTAATTGTTGCTTCTTGACCTGCATACAGATTTCTCAGGAGGTAGGTCAGGTGGTCTGGTATTCCCATCTCTTTCAGAATTTTCCACAGTTTGTTATGATCCACACAGTCACAGGCTTTGGCAAAGTCAATAAAGCTGTAAATGTTTTTCCAGAACTCTCTTTGCTTTTTCAGTGATCCGACCGATGTTGGCAATTTGATCTCTGGTTCCTCTGCCTTTTCTAAATCCAGCTTGAACATCTGGAAGTTCACAGTTCATGTACTGTTGAAGCCTGGCTTGGAGAATTTTGAGCATTACTTTCCTAGCATGTGAGATAAATTCAACTGTGTGGTAGTTTGAGCATTCTTTGGCATTGCCTTTCTTTGGGATTGGAATGAAAACTGACCTTTTCCAGTCCTGTGGCCACTGCTGAGTTTTCCAAATTTGCTGGCATATTGAGTGCAGCACTTTCACAGCATCACCTTTTAGGATTTGAAATAGCTCAACTGGAATTCCATCACCTCCACTAGCTTTGTTTGTAGTGATGCTTCCTAAGGCCCATTTAACTTCACATTCTAGGATGTCTGGCTCTAGGTGACTGGTCACACGATCATGGTCATCTGGGTACTGAAGATCATTTTTGTACAGTTCTTCTGTGTATTCCTGCCACCTCTTCTTAATATCTTCTGCTTCTGTTAGGTCCATACTATTTCTGTCCTTTATTGTGCTCATCTTTACATGAAATATCCCCTTGATATTTCTAATTTTCTTGAGGAGATCTCTAGTCTTTCCCATTCTGTTGTTTTCCTCTATTTCTTTGCACTGATTGCTGAGGAAGGCTTTTTATCTCTCCTTGCTATTCTTTAGAACTCTGCATTCAGACGGGTGTATCTTTCCTTTTCTTCTGCCTTTACCTTCTCTTCTTTTCTCAGATATTTGTAAGGCCTCGTGAGACAACCATCTTGCCTTTTTTCATTTCTTTTTCTTGGGGATGGAATTGATCACTGCCTCCTGTACAGTGTCATGAACCTCCATCCATAGTTCTTCAGGCACTCTGTCTATCAGATCTAGTCCCTTAAATCTATTTCTCACTTCCACTGTATAATCATAAGGGATTTGATTTAGGTCATACCTGAATGGTCTAGTGATTTTCCCTACTTTCTTCAATATAAGTCTGAATTTGGTAATAAGGAGTTCATGATATGAGCCACAGTCAGCTTCTGGTCTTGTTTTTGCTAACTATATAGAGCTTCTCCCCATCTTTGGCTACAAAGAATATAATCAATCTGATTTCTATACTGACCATCTGTTGATGTCCATGTGTAGAGTCGTCTCTTGTGTTGTTGGAAGAGGGTGTGTGCTATGACCAGTTTGTTCTCTTGGCAAAATTCTGTTAGCCTTTGACCTGCTTCATTTTGTACTCTGAGGCCAAATTTGCCAGTTACCAGGTATCTCTTGACTTCCTACTTTTGCTTTCCAGTCCCCTATAATGAAGAGAACATCTCTTTTGGGTGTTAGTTCTAGATCTTGTAGGTCTTCATAGAATTGTTCAACTTCAGCTTCTCCAGCATTACTGGTCAGGGCATAGACTTGGATTACTGTGATATTGAATGGTTTGCCTTGGAAACAAACAGAGATCATTCTGTCATTTTTGAGATTGCATCCAAGTACTGCATTTCGGACTCTTTTGTTGACTATGATGGCTACTCCATTTCTTCTAAGGGATTCTTGCCCACAGTAGCAGATATAATGGTCATCTGAGTTAAATTCACACATTGCAGTCCATTTTAGTTCACTGATTCCTAAAATGTTGATGTTCACTCTTGCCATCTCCTGTTTGACTGCTTCCAATTTGCTTTGATTCATAGACCTAACATTTTATGTATATATATATATATATATTTATGTATATATGTATATATATTTTTTCATATTATTTTCAATTTTAGATTATTATAAGATTTTGAATATAGTTTCCTGTGCTATACAGTAAATATTTGTTGTTTCTCTGTTTTATGTACAGTAGTGTGTATCTGGGAGAGGGCAATGGCACCCCACTCCAGTACTCTTGCCTGGAAAATCCCATGGACAGAGGAGCCTGGTAGGCTGCTGTCCATGGGGTCACTAGGAGTTGGAAGCGACTGGGCAATTTCACTTTCACTTTTCACTTTCGTGCATTGGAGAAGGAAATGGAAACCCACTCCAGTGTTCTTTCGTGGAGAAACCCAGGGACGGGGGAGCCTGGTGAGCTGCCGTCTATGGGGTCGCATAGAGTCTGGACACGACTGAAGCAACTTAGCAGCAGCAGTGTGTATCTGTTAATCACAAAGTCTGAATTTATAAAGATATGGAATGCCTCACAAATTTGCATGTCATCCTTACTCAGGGGCCATGCTAATCTTCTCTGTACTGTTCCAATTTTAGTATATGTGCTCCCAAAGTGAGCACTCTGCTTTTCAGGATCAGGCTTCCTGGCCTGATGTGTTTATTGATTCTACTGTCTTTCTAAATCTATAATTTCTGCTCTGATCTTTTATTGATTCCTTGCCCCTGTTTTCCCTGGGTGTATCTCATTGTTCTTTTTGTGTTCTAGAAGTTAATGCTTTAGTTTATTGTTTTTATTCTTTCTTGTTTAATAATGAAATCATTTAGAAATATGAATTTTCCTGTAAATACAACATCTCTCCCATTATCTGTTTTGGTAGGTACTGTTCTTATTGTTGATGTCTGGATAGTGTCCTATCTTAGTTTTCCTACTTGACCCAAGAGTTTTTTCAGATGTATGCTTTAAAATTCCCTTTCCATATCCTTTTGACACTGATTTCTCATTTAGTTGCACTGTACTAAAAAATCATCTGTACAGTTTCTATTGTCGAATTTATTCATGCTTGTTTTCTATCCAGTATTTGGTCAGTTTTTACAGCTTTAATAGATGCCCTTAAAAGGTATGTCTTTTCTGTTTGTACCTTGATAAATTCTGTATATGTCTACTAAATCATGCTTATTCATTTTATTGCTTGATTTCTCTGTAATTTCTTACTAGTTTTGCTTTGACCTATCAGATAAAAATATACTAAATCCCCTATTATAATTATAACTTTAGAAACTCCATCTATTTATAATAGTTTTGTCTTAGAATGAGTGTCTATAATTATTATATGTTGGGAGTGAGTAGATCTCTTTACCCATGTACCATTACTTTTAAAATTAGATACTTTTCTCCTAAGTTCTACCTTCTGATTTTATTATTCTCTCACCATTTTCCCCCCAACTTACCATGAATACTTATTACTTTGCCTTTCTTTTTCATAATTTATTGTCTTATTGTATTGTTCTATTTTGTTACTTCTCGCAGCGAATTGGGTTTCATTTGTATTCCCAACCCTTGAGTCTTTTCCTTTACCAGGGAGAGTAACCCGCTGATATTTATTGTAGTGTCTGTGCTGTTTCTCTAATGACCTCTAGGAGGAGTTCCGGTCTCCTTGTTATCCACGTCCTCATTTTGCCCCTCTACCTCATTCCATCCTTCAGGAGTTTGGATTTTTATTGGATTGATCCAATAAAAAACATCTTACTGGCCACTGAACTGGTCAGCAGAGCACTTGCAAAGGTCAGAGCATGCTTGAGAATGTCCTTTTTGGACCTTTCTCCCGAAGAATAACAAAGAACCAGATATATTCCTGTGTGAGGAGACTGGCCAGCTCCCTCCTCTCTGCTGGCCTCGGAGGGGCGAGACCTCAGGCTGCCTGCTCTCTGCTTTGTGTCTGAACTTCTCAGGCTGCTCTGCAGCAAATAAAGGCATTCTCTAGTTGTGGTCTAGCTCACTAGTAGGGGACCTTACCAGAGAGAGTTGGTCTAGGTAATGATTTAGTTAGTCTTGCGTTGTCTACCCAAAGACCATCTTAATAACACCTGGGTCCATTATTCCTTGCATTTTCCTCCCAGGTATGTTCTCTGTGCTTTTGCTAATCATTTTTCTCTGTTTATCTCAAACTGATATTCTAATTTACTTTTGGGGGGGCATTTTCTTCTCAGTATCTAATTTTGAATTCACTGTAGTCCCTGTGAGATGTGGTTTCCATTTCCAAATTCAGAAACTGTGCTTTACATCTGAAAGCTGATCACAGATCGTTTCATATTCATAGATCAAGTATCCTCCCAAATTATTACAATTAGCTATGGCCCCAAATTTCCTTTGCTTTTTGTAGTAAATATATTTTCTAGAACATGTGCTCATATACCTCAGATCAGTTTCCACATTTTAA